>NC_142078.1:12233377-12533377 GCF_059756535.1 Pantherophis guttatus | reverse complement strand
ATTTTTAAAAAGTTGAAGCAACACCATTTTTAGACATGGAATTTCATCAGGAAACTCATCCTGGTGTCCGTTTTTGCATTTGGTTTCAAAAAAAAAATTTGGCTTCAAAAAACATTTTGGTTCCTGGGCAGGATTTTTCCTGACCGTGGAGTAAAGCCTTTTCTTCTCCTGGCACCAAAAAGGCTTGATTTTTAAAAAGTTGAAGCAACACCATTTTTAGACATGGAATTTCATCCTGAAACTCATCCTGGTGTCCGTTTTTGTATTTGGTTTCAAAAAAAAAATTTGGCTTCAAAAAACATTTTGGTTCCTGGGCAGGATTTTTCCTGACCGTGGAGTAAAGCCTTTTCTTCTCCTGGCACCAAAAAGGCTTGATTTTTAAAAAATTGAAGCAACACCATTTTTAGACATGGAATTTCATCCTGAAACTCATCCTGGTGTCCGTTTTTGCATTTGGTTTCAAAAAAATAATTTGGCTTCAAAAAACATTTTGGTTCCTGGGCAGGATTTTTCCTGACCGTGGAGTAAAGCCTTTTCTTCTCCTGGCACCAAAAAGGCTTGATTTTTAAAAAGTTGAAGCAACACCATTTTTAGACATGGAATTTCATCCTGAAACTCATCCTGGTGTCCGTTTTTGTATTTGGTTTCAAAAAAAAAATTTGGCTTCAAAAAACATTTTGGTTCCTGGGCAGGATTTTTCCTGACCGTGGAGTAAAGCCTTTTCTTCTCCTGGCACCAAAAAGGCTTGATTTTTAAAAAGTTGAAGCAACACCATTTTTAGACATGGAATTTCAGCCTGAAACTCATCCTGGTGTCCGTTTTTGCATTTGGTCTCAAAAAAATAAATTTGGCTTCAAAAAACATTTTGGTTCCTGGGCAGGATTTTTCCTGACCGTGGAGTAAAGCCTTTTCTTCTCCTGGCACCAAAAAGGCTTGATTTTTAAAAAGTTGAAGCAACACCATTTTTAGACATGGAATTTCATCCTGAAACTCATCCTGGTGTCCGTTTTTGCATTTGGTTTCAAAAAAAAAATTGGCTTCAAAAAACATTTTGGTTCCTGGGCAGGATTTTTCCTGACCGTGGAGTAAAGCCTTTTCTTCTCCTGGCACCAAAAAGGCTTGATTTTTAAAAAGTTGAAGCAACACCATTTTTAGACATGGAATTTCATCAGGAAACTCATCCTGGTGTCCGTTTTTGTATTTGGTTTCAAAAAAAAAATTTGGCTTCAAAAAACATTTTGGTTCCTGGGCAGGATTTTTCCTGACCGTGGAGTAAAGCCTTTTCTTCTCCTGGCACCAAAAAGGCTTGATTTTTAAAAAGTTGAAGCAACACCATTTTTAGACATGGAATTTCATCCTGAAACTCATCCTGGTGTCCGTTTTTGTATTTGGTTTCAAAAAAAAAATTTGGCTTCAAAAAACATTTTGGTTCCTGGGCAGGATTTTTCCTGACCGTGGAGTAAAGCCTTTTCTTCTCCTGGCACCAAAAAGGCTTGATTTTTAAAAAGTTAAAGCAACACCATTTTTAGACATGGAATTTCATCCTGAAACTCATCCTGGTGTCCGTTTTTGTATTTGGTTTCAAAAAAAAAATTTGGCTTCAAAAAACATTTTGGTTCCTGGGCAGGATTTTTCCTGACCGTGGAGTAAAGCCTTTTCTTCTCCTGGCACCAAAAAGGCTTGATTTTTAAAAAATTGAAGCAACACCATTTTTAGACATGGAATTTCATCCTGAAACTCATCCTGGTGTCCGTTTTTGCATTTGGTTTCAAAAAAAAAATTTGGCTTCAAAAAACATTTTGGTTCCTGGGCAGGATTTTTCCTGACCGTGGAGTAAAGCCTTTTCTTCTCCTGGCACCAAAAAGGCTTGATTTTTAAAAAGTTGAAGCAACACCATTTTTAGACATGGAATTTCATCAGGAAACTCATCCTGGTGTCCGTTTTTGCATTTGGTTTCAAAAAAAAAATTTGGCTTCAAAAAACATTTTGGTTCCTGGGCAGGATTTTTCCTGACCGTGGAGTAAAGCCTTTTCTTCTCCTGGCACCAAAAAGGCTTGATTTTTAAAAAGTTGAAGCAACACCATTTTTAGACATGGAATTTCATCCTGAAACTCATCCTGGTGTCCGTTTTTGTATTTGGTTTCAAAAAAAAAATTTGGCTTCAAAAAACATTTTGGTTCCTGGGCAGGATTTTTCCTGACCGTGGAGTAAAGCCTTTTCTTCTCCTGGCACCAAAAAGGCTTGATTTTTAAAAAATTGAAGCAACACCATTTTTAGACATGGAATTTCATCCTGAAACTCATCCTGGTGTCCGTTTTTGCATTTGGTTTCAAAAAAAAAATTTGGCTTCAAAAAACATTTTGGTTCCTGGGCAGGATTTTTCCTGACCGTGGAGTAAAGCCTTTTCTTCTCCTGGCACCAAAAAGGCTTGATTTTTAAAAAGTTGAAGCAACACCATTTTTAGACATGGAATTTCATCAGGAAACTCATCCTGGTGTCCGTTTTTGCATTTGGTTTCAAAAAAAAAATTTGGCTTCAAAAAACATTTTGGTTCCTGGGCAGGATTTTTCCTGACCGTGGAGTAAAGCCTTTTCTTCTCCTGGCACCAAAAAGGCTTGATTTTTAAAAAGTTGAAGCAACACCATTTTTAGACATGGAATTTCATCCTGAAACTCATCCTGGTGTCCGTTTTTGCATTTGGTTTCAAAAAAAAAAATTGGCTTCAAAAAACATTTTGGTTCCTGGGCAGGATTTTTCCTGACCGTAGAGTAAAGCCTTTTCTTCTCCTGGCACCAAAAAGGCTTGATTTTTAAAAAGTTGAAGCAACACAATTTTTAGACATGGGATTTCATCCTGAAACTCATCCTGGTGTCCGTTTTTGTATTTGGTTTCAAAAAAAAAATTTGGCTTCAAAAAACATTTTGGTTCCTGGGCAGGATTTTTCCTGACCGTGGAGTAAAGCCTTTTCTTCTCCTGGCACCAAAAAGGCTTGATTTTTAAAAAGTTGAAGCAACACCATTTTTAGACATGGAATTTCATCCGGAAACTCATCCTGGTGTCCGTTTTTGCATTTGGTTTCAAAAAAAAAATTTGGCTTCAAAAAACATTTTGGTTCCTGGGCAGGATTTTTCCTGACCGTGGAGTAAAGCCTTTTCTTCTCCTGGCACCAAAAAGGCTTGATTTTTAAAAAGTTGAAGCAACACCATTTTTAGACATGGAATTTCATCCTGAAACTCATCCTGGTGTCCGTTTTTGCATTTGGTTTCAAAAAAAAAAATTGGCTTCAAAAAACATTTTGGTTCCTGGGCAGGATTTTTCCTGACCGTGGAGTAAAGCCTTTTCTTCTCCTGGCACCAAAAAGGCTTGATTTTTAAAAAGTTGAAGCAACACCATTTTTAGACATGGAATTTCATCAGGAAACTCATCCTGGTGTCCGTTTTTGTATTTGGTTTCAAAAAAAAAATTTGGCTTCAAAAAACATTTTGGTTCCTGGGCAGGATTTTTCCTGACCGTGGAGTAAAGCCTTTTCTTCTCCTGGCACCAAAAAGGCTTGATTTTTAAAAAGTTGAAGCAACACCATTTTTAGACATGGAATTTCATCCTGAAACTCATCCTGGTGTCCGTTTTTGTATTTGGTTTCAAAAAAAAAATTTGGCTTCAAAAAACATTTTGGTTCCTGGGCAGGATTTTTCCTGACCGTGGAGTAAAGCCTTTTCTTCTCCTGGCACCAAAAAGGCTTGATTTTTAAAAAGTTGAAGCAACACCATTTTTAGACATGGAATTTCAGCCTGAAACTCATCCTGGTGTCCGTTTTTGCATTTGGTCTCAAAAAAATAAATTTGGCTTCAAAAAACATTTTGGTTCCTGGGCAGGATTTTTCCTGACCGTGGAGTAAAGCCTTTTCTTCTCCTGGCACCAAAAAGGCTTGATTTTTAAAAAGTTGAAGCAACACCATTTTTAGACATGGAATTTCATCCTGAAACTCATCCTGGTGTCCGTTTTTGCATTTGGTTTCAAAAAAAAAATTGGCTTCAAAAAACATTTTGGTTCCTGGGCAGGATTTTTCCTGACCGTGGAGTAAAGCCTTTTCTTCTCCTGGCACCAAAAAGGCTTGATTTTTAAAAAGTTGAAGCAACACCATTTTTAGACATGGAATTTCATCAGGAAACTCATCCTGGTGTCCGTTTTTGTATTTGGTTTCAAAAAAAAAATTTGGCTTCAAAAAACATTTTGGTTCCTGGGCAGGATTTTTCCTGACCGTGGAGTAAAGCCTTTTCTTCTCCTGGCACCAAAAAGGCTTGATTTTTAAAAAGTTGAAGCAACACCATTTTTAGACATGGAATTTCATCCTGAAACTCATCCTGGTGTCCGTTTTTGTATTTGGTTTCAAAAAAAAAATTTGGCTTCAAAAAACATTTTGGTTCCTGGGCAGGATTTTTCCTGACCGTGGAGTAAAGCCTTTTCTTCTCCTGGCACCAAAAAGGCTTGATTTTTAAAAAGTTAAAGCAACACCATTTTTAGACATGGAATTTCATCCTGAAACTCATCCTGGTGTCCGTTTTTGTATTTGGTTTCAAAAAAAAAATTTGGCTTCAAAAAACATTTTGGTTCCTGGGCAGGATTTTTCCTGACCGTGGAGTAAAGCCTTTTCTTCTCCTGGCACCAAAAAGGCTTGATTTTTAAAAAATTGAAGCAACACCATTTTTAGACATGGAATTTCATCCTGAAACTCATCCTGGTGTCCGTTTTTGCATTTGGTTTCAAAAAAAAAATTTGGCTTCAAAAAACATTTTGGTTCCTGGGCAGGATTTTTCCTGACCGTGGAGTAAAGCCTTTTCTTCTCCTGGCACCAAAAAGGCTTGATTTTTAAAAAGTTGAAGCAACACCATTTTTAGACATGGAATTTCATCAGGAAACTCATCCTGGTGTCCGTTTTTGCATTTGGTTTCAAAAAAAAAATTTGGCTTCAAAAAACATTTTGGTTCCTGGGCAGGATTTTTCCTGACCGTGGAGTAAAGCCTTTTCTTCTCCTGGCACCAAAAAGGCTTGATTTTTAAAAAGTTGAAGCAACACCATTTTTAGACATGGAATTTCATCCTGAAACTCATCCTGGTGTCCGTTTTTGTATTTGGTTTCAAAAAAAAAATTTGGCTTCAAAAAACATTTTGGTTCCTGGGCAGGATTTTTCCTGACCGTGGAGTAAAGCCTTTTCTTCTCCTGGCACCAAAAAGGCTTGATTTTTAAAAAATTGAAGCAACACCATTTTTAGACATGGAATTTCATCCTGAAACTCATCCTGGTGTCCGTTTTTGCATTTGGTTTCAAAAAAAAAATTTGGCTTCAAAAAACATTTTGGTTCCTGGGCAGGATTTTTCCTGACCGTGGAGTAAAGCCTTTTCTTCTCCTGGCACCAAAAAGGCTTGATTTTTAAAAAGTTGAAGCAACACCATTTTTAGACATGGAATTTCATCAGGAAACTCATCCTGGTGTCCGTTTTTGCATTTGGTTTCAAAAAAAAAATTTGGCTTCAAAAAACATTTTGGTTCCTGGGCAGGATTTTTCCTGACCGTGGAGTAAAGCCTTTTCTTCTCCTGGCACCAAAAAGGCTTGATTTTTAAAAAGTTGAAGCAACACCATTTTTAGACATGGAATTTCATCCTGAAACTCATCCTGGTGTCCGTTTTTGCATTTGGTTTCAAAAAAAAAAATTGGCTTCAAAAAACATTTTGGTTCCTGGGCAGGATTTTTCCTGACCGTAGAGTAAAGCCTTTTCTTCTCCTGGCACCAAAAAGGCTTGATTTTTAAAAAGTTGAAGCAACACAATTTTTAGACATGGGATTTCATCCTGAAACTCATCCTGGTGTCCGTTTTTGTATTTGGTTTCAAAAAAAAAATTTGGCTTCAAAAAACATTTTGGTTCCTGGGCAGGATTTTTCCTGACCGTGGAGTAAAGCCTTTTCTTCTCCTGGCACCAAAAAGGCTTGATTTTTAAAAAGTTGAAGCAACACCATTTTTAGACATGGAATTTCATCCGGAAACTCATCCTGGTGTCCGTTTTTGCATTTGGTTTCAAAAAAAAAATTTGGCTTCAAAAAACATTTTGGTTCCTGGGCAGGATTTTTCCTGACCGTGGAGTAAAGCCTTTTCTTCTCCTGGCACCAAAAAGGCTTGATTTTTAAAAAGTTGAAGCAACACCATTTTTAGACATGGAATTTCAGCCTGAAACTCATCCTGGTGTCCGTTTTTGCATTTGGTCTCAAAAAAATAAATTTGGCTTCAAAAAACATTTTGGTTCCTGGGCAGGATTTTTCCTGACCGTGGAGTAAAGCCTTTTCTTCTCCTGGCACCAAAAAGGCTTGATTTTTAAAAAGTTGAAGCAACACCATTTTTAGACATGGAATTTCATCCTGAAACTCATCCTGGTGTCCGTTTTTGCATTTGGTTTCAAAAAAAAAATTGGCTTCAAAAAACATTTTGGTTCCTGGGCAGGATTTTTCCTGACCGTGGAGTAAAGCCTTTTCTTCTCCTGGCACCAAAAAGGCTTGATTTTTAAAAAGTTGAAGCAACACCATTTTTAGACATGGAATTTCATCCTGAAACTCATCCTGGTGTCCGTTTTTGTATTTGGTTTCAAAAAAAAAAATTGGCTTCAAAAAACATTTTGGTTCCTGGGCAGGATTTTTCCTGACCGTGGAGTAAAGCCTTTTCTTCTCCTGGCACCAAAAAGGCTTGATTTTTAAAAAGTTGAAGCAACACCATTTTTAGACATGGAATTTCATCCTGAAACTCATCCTGGTGTCCGTTTTTGCATTTGGTTTCAAAAAAAAAAATTTGGCTTCAAAAAACATTTTGGTTCCTGGGCAGGATTTTTCCTGACCGTGGAGTAAAGCCTTTTCTTCTCCTGGCACCAAAAAGGCTTGATTTTTAAAAAGTTGAAGCAACACCATTTTTAGACATGGAATTTCATCAGGAAACTCATCCTGGTGTCCGTTTTTGTATTTGGTTTCAAAAAAAAAATTTGGCTTCAAAAAACATTTTGGTTCCTGGGCAGGATTTTTCCTGACCGTGGAGTAAAGCCTTTTCTTCTCCTGGCACCAAAAAGGCTTGATTTTTAAAAAGTTGAAGCAACACCATTTTTAGACATGGAATTTCATCCTGAAACTCATCCTGGTGTCCGTTTTTGTATTTGGTTTCAAAAAAAAAATTTGGCTTCAAAAAACATTTTGGTTCCTGGGCAGGATTTTTCCTGACCGTGGAGTAAAGCCTTTTCTTCTCCTGGCACCAAAAAGGCTTGATTTTTAAAAAGTTGAAGCAACACCATTTTTAGACATGGAATTTCATCCTGAAACTCATCCTGGTGTCCGTTTTTGTATTTGGTTTCAAAAAAAAAATTTGGCTTCAAAAAACATTTTGGTTCCTGGGCAGGATTTTTCCTGACCGTGGAGTAAAGCCTTTTCTTCTCCTGGCACCAAAAAGGCTTGATTTTTAAAAAGTTGAAGCAACACCATTTTTAGACATGGAATTTCATCCTGAAACTCATCCTGGTGTCCGTTTTTGTATTTGGTTTCAAAAAAAAAATTTGGCTTCAAAAAACATTTTGGTTCCTGGGCAGGATTTTTCCTGACCGTGGAGTAAAGCCTTTTCTTCTCCTGGCACCAAAAAGGCTTGATTTTTAAAAAGTTGAAGCAACACCATTTTTAGACATGGAATTTCATCCTGAAACTCATCCTGGTGTCCGTTTTTGCATTTGGTTTCAAAAAAAAAATTTGGCTTCAAAAAACATTTTGGTTCCTGGGCAGGATTTTTCCTGATTTTCCCTTTTCTTCTCCTGGCACCAAAAAGGCTTGATTTTTAAAAAGTTAAAGCAACACCATTTTTAGACATGGAATTTCATCCTGAAACTCATCCTGGTGTCCGTTTTTGTATTTGGTTTCAAAAAAAAAAATTTGGCTTCAAAAAACATTTTGGTTCCTGGGCAGGATTTTTCCTGACCGTGGAGTAAAGCCTTTTCTTCTCCTGGCACCAAAAAGGCTTGATTTTTAAAAAGTTGAAGCAACACCATTTTTAGACATGGAATTTCATCAGGAAACTCATCCTGGTGTCCGTTTTTGTATTTGGTTTCAAAAAAAAAATTTGGCTTCAAAAAACATTTTGGTTCCTGGGCAGGATTTTTCCTGACCGTGGAGTAAAGCCTTTTCTTCTCCTGGCACCAAAAAGGCTTGATTTTTAAAAAGTTGAAGCAACACCATTTTTAGACATGGAATTTCATCAGGAAACTCATCCTGGTGTCCGTTTTTGTATTTGGTTTCAAAAAAAAAATTTGGCTTCAAAAAACATTTTGGTTCCTGGGCAGGATTTTTCCTGACCGTGGAGTAAAGCCTTTTCTTCTCCTGGCACCAAAAAGGCTTGATTTTTAAAAAGTTGAAGCAACACCATTTTTAGACATGGAATTTCATCAGGAAACTCATCCTGGTGTCCGTTTTTGTATTTGGTTTCAAAAAAAAAATTTGGCTTCAAAAAACATTTTGGTTCCTGGGCAGGATTTTTCCTGACCGTGGAGTAAAGCCTTTTCTTCTCCTGGCACCAAAAAGGCTTGATTTTTAAAAAGTTGAAGCAACACCATTTTTAGACATGGAATTTCATCCTGAAACTCATCCTGGTGTCCGTTTTTGCATTTGGTTTCAAAAAAAAAATTTGGCTTCAAAAAACATTTTGGTTCCTGGGCAGGATTTTTCCTGACCGTGGAGTAAAGCCTTTTCTTCTCCTGGCACCAAAAAGGCTTGATTTTTAAAAAGTTGAAGCAACACCATTTTTAGACATGGAATTTCATCCTGAAACTCATCCTGGTGTCCGTTTTTGCATTTGGTTTCAAAAAAAAAATTTGGCTTCAAAAAACATTTTGGTTCCTGGGCAGGATTTTTCCTGACCGTGGAGTAAAGCCTTTTCTTCTCCTGGCACCAAAAAGGCTTGATTTTTAAAAAGTTAAAGCAACACCATTTTTAGACATGGAATTTCATCCTGAAACTCATCCTGGTGTCCGTTTTTGTATTTGGTTTCAAAAAAAAAATTTGGCTTCAAAAAACATTTTGGTTCCCGGGCAGGATTTTTCCTGACCGTGGAGTAAAGCCTTTTCTTCTCCTGGCACCAAAAAGGCTTGATTTTTAAAAAGTTGAAGCAACACCATTTTTAGACATGGAATTTCATCAGGAAACTCATCCTGGTGTCCGTTTTTGCATTTGGTTTCAAAAAAAAAAATTTGGCTTCAAAAAACATTTTGGTTCCTGGGCAGGATTTTTCCTGACCGTGGAGTAAAGCCTTTTCTTCTCCTGGCACCAAAAAGGCTTGATTTTTAAAAAGTTGAAGCAACACCATTTTTAGACATGGAATTTCATCCTGAAACTCATCCTGGTGTCCGTTTTTGCATTTGGTTTCAAAAAAAAAATTTGGCTTCAAAAAACATTTTGGTTCCTGGGCAGGATTTTTCCTGACCGTGGAGTAAAGCCTTTTCTTCTCCTGGCACCAAAAAGGCTTGATTTTTAAAAAGTTGAAGCAACACCATTTTTAGACATGGAATTTCATCCTGAAACTCATCCTGGTGTCCGTTTTTGCATTTGGTTTCAAAAAAAAAAATTTGGCTTCAAAAAACATTTTGGTTCCTGGGCAGGATTTTTCCTGACCGTGGAGTAAAGCCTTTTCTTCTCCTGGCACCAAAAAGGCTTGATTTTTAAAAAGTTGAAGCAACACCATTTTTAGACATGGAATTTCATCAGGAAACTCATCCTGGTGTCCGTTTTTGTATTTGGTTTCAAAAAAAAAATTTGGCTTCAAAAAACATTTTGGTTCCTGGGCAGGATTTTTCCTGACCGTGGAGTAAAGCCTTTTCTTCTCCTGGCACCAAAAAGGCTTGATTTTTAAAAAGTTGAAGCAACACCATTTTTAGACATGGAATTTCATCCTGAAACTCATCCTGGTGTCCGTTTTTGTATTTGGTTTCAAAAAAAAAATTTGGCTTCAAAAAACATTTTGGTTCCTGGGCAGGATTTTTCCTGACCGTGGAGTAAAGCCTTTTCTTCTCCTGGCACCAAAAAGGCTTGATTTTTAAAAAGTTGAAGCAACACCATTTTTAGACATGGAATTTCATCCTGAAACTCATCCTGGTGTCCGTTTTTGTATTTGGTTTCAAAAAAAAAATTTGGCTTCAAAAAACATTTTGGTTCCTGGGCAGGATTTTTCCTGACCGTGGAGTAAAGCCTTTTCTTCTCCTGGCACCAAAAAGGCTTGATTTTTAAAAAGTTGAAGCAACACCATTTTTAGACATGGAATTTCATCCTGAAACTCATCCTGGTGTCCGTTTTTGCATTTGGTTTCAAAAAAAAAATTTGGCTTCAAAAAACATTTTGCTTCCTGGGCAGGATTTTTCCTGACCGTGGAGTAAAGCCTTTTCTTCTCCTGGCACCAAAAAGGCTTGATTTTGAAAAAGTTGAAGCAACACCATTTTTAGACATGGAATTTCATCCTGAAACTCATCCTGGTGTCCGTTTTTGCATTTGGTTTCAAAAAAAAAATTTGGCTTCAAAAAACATTTTGGTTCCTGGGCAGGATTTTTCCTGACCGTGGAGTAAAGCCTTTTCTTCTCCTGGCACCAAAAAGGCTTGATTTTTAAAAAGTTAAAGCAACACCATTTTTAGACATGGAATTTCATCCTGAAACTCATCCTGGTGTCCGTTTTTGTATTTGGTTTCAAAAAAAAAATTTGGCTTCAAAAAACATTTTGGTTCCCGGGCAGGATTTTTCCTGACCGTGGAGTAAAGCCTTTTCTTCTCCTGGCACCAAAAAGGCTTGATTTTTAAAAAGTTGAAGCAACACCATTTTTAGACATGGAATTTCATCCTGAAACTCATCCTGGTGTCCGTTTTTGCATTTGGTTTCAAAAAAAAAAATTTGGCTTCAAAAAACATTTTGGTTCCTGGGCAGGATTTTTCCTGACCGTGGAGTAAAGCCTTTTCTTCTCCTGGCACCAAAAAGGCTTGATTTTTAAAAAGTTGAAGCAACACCATTTTTAGACATGGAATTTCATCCTGAAACTCATCCTGGTGTCCGTTTTTGCATTTGGTTTCAAAAAAAAAATTTGGCTTCAAAAAACATTTTGGTTCCTGGGCAGGATTTTTCCTGACCGTGGAGTAAAGCCTTTTCTTCTCCTGGCACCAAAAAGGCTTGATTTTTAAAAAGTTGAAGCAACACCATTTTTAGACATGGAATTTCATCCTGAAACTCATCCTGGTGTCCGTTTTTGCATTTGTTTTCAAAAAAAAAAATTTGGCTTCAAAAAACATTTTGGTTCCTGGGCAGGATTTTTCCTGACCGTGGAGTAAAGCCTTTTCTTCTCCTGGCACCAAAAAGGCTTGATTTTTAAAAAGTTGAAGCAACACCATTTTTAGACATGGAATTTCATCAGGAAACTCATCCTGGTGTCCGTTTTTGTATTTGGTTTCAAAAAAAAAATTTGGCTTCAAAAAACATTTTGGTTCCTGGGCAGGATTTTTCCTGACCGTGGAGTAAAGCCTTTTCTTCTCCTGGCACCAAAAAGGCTTGATTTTTAAAAAGTTGAAGCAACACCATTTTTAGACATGGAATTTCATCCTGAAACTCATCCTGGTGTCCGTTTTTGTATTTGGTTTCAAAAAAAAAATTTGGCTTCAAAAAACATTTTGGTTCCTGGGCAGGATTTTTCCTGACCGTGGAGTAAAGCCTTTTCTTCTCCTGGCACCAAAAAGGCTTGATTTTTAAAAAGTTGAAGCAACACCATTTTTAGACATGGAATTTCATCCTGAAACTCATCCTGGTGTCCGTTTTTGTATTTGGTTTCAAAAAAAAAATTTGGCTTCAAAAAACATTTTGGTTCCTGGGCAGGATTTTTCCTGACCGTGGAGTAAAGCCTTTTCTTCTCCTGGCACCAAAAAGGCTTGATTTTTAAAAAGTTGAAGCAACACCATTTTTAGACATGGAATTTCATCCTGAAACTCATCCTGGTGTCCGTTTTTGTATTTGGTTTCAAAAAAAAAATTTGGCTTCAAAAAACATTTTGGTTCCTGGGCAGGATTTTTCCTGACCGTGGAGTAAAGCCTTTTCTTCTCCTGGCACCAAAAAGGCTTGATTTTTAAAAAGTTGAAGCAACACCATTTTTAGACATGGAATTTCAGCCTGAAACTCATCCTGGTGTCCGTTTTTGCATTTGGTCTCAAAAAAATAAATTTGGCTTCAAAAAACATTTTGGTTCCTGGGCAGGATTTTTCCTGACCGTGGAGTAAAGCCTTTTCTTCTCCTGGCACCAAAAAGGCTTGATTTTTAAAAAGTTGAAGCAACACCATTTTTAGACATGGAATTTCATCCTGAAACTCATCCTGGTGTCCGTTTTTGCATTTGGTTTCAAAAAAAAAATTTGGCTTCAAAAAACATTTTGGTTCCTGGGCAGGATTTTTCCTGACCGTGGAGTAAAGCCTTTTCTTCTCCTGGCACCAAAAAGGCTTGATTTTTAAAAAGTTGAAGCAACACCATTTTTAGACATGGAATTTCATCAGGAAACTCATCCTGGTGTCCGTTTTTGTATTTGGTTTCAAAAAAAAAAATTTGGCTTCAAAAAACATTTTGGTTCCTGGGCAGGATTTTTCCTGACCGTGGAGTAAAGCCTTTTCTTCTCCTGGCACCAAAAAGGCTTGATTTTTAAAAAGTTGAAGCAACACCATTTTTAGACATGGAATTTCATCCTGAAACTCATCCTGGTGTCCGTTTTTGCATTTGGTTTTTTAAAAAAAAATTTCGCTTCAAAAAACATTTTGGTTCCTGGGCAGGATTTTTCCTGACCGTGGAGTAAAGCCTTTTCTTCTCCTGGCACCAAAAAGGCTTGATTTTTAAAAAGTTGAAGCAACACCATTTTTAGACATGGAATTTCATCAGGAAACTCATCCTGGTGTCCGTTTTTGTATTTGGTTTCAAAAAAAAATTTGGCTTCAAAAAACATTTTGGTTCCTGGGCAGGATTTTTCCTGACCGTGGAGTAAAGCCTTTTCTTCTCCTGGCACCAAAAAGGCTTGATTTTTAAAAAGTTGAAGCAACACCATTTTTAGACATGGAATTTCATCCTGAAACTCATCCTGGTGTCCGTTTTTGCATTTGGTTTCAAAAAAAAAAATTGGCTTCAAAAAACATTTTGGTTCCTGGGCAGGATTTTTCCTGACCGTGGAGTAAAGCCTTTTCTTCTCCTGGCACCAAAAAGGCTTGATTTTTAAAAAGTTGAAGCAACACCATTTTTAGACATGGAATTTCATCCTGAAACTCATCCTGGTGTCCGTTTTTGCATTTGGTTTCAAAAAAAAAAATTTGGCTTCAAAAAACATTTTGGTTCCTGGGCAGGATTTTTCCTGACCGTGGAGTAAAGCCTTTTCTTCTCCTGGCACCAAAAAGGCTTGATTTTTAAAAAGTTGAAGCAACACCATTTTTAGACATGGAATTTCATCCTGAAACTCATCCTGGTGTCCGTTTTTGTATTTGGTTTCAAAAAAAAAATTTGGCTTCAAAAAACATTTTGGTTCCTGGGCAGGATTTTTCCTGACCGTGGAGTAAAGCCTTTTCTTCTCCTGGCACCAAAAAGGCTTGATTTTTAAAAAGTTGAAGCAACACCATTTTTAGACATGGAATTTCATCCTGAAACTCATCCTGGTGTCCGTTTTTGTATTTGGTTTCAAAAAAAAAATTTGGCTTCAAAAAACATTTTGGTTCCTGGGCAGGATTTTTCCTGACCGTGGAGTAAAGCCTTTTCTTCTCCTGGCACCAAAAAGGCTTGATTTTTAAAAAGTTGAAGCAACACCATTTTTAGACATGGAATTTCATCAGGAAACTCATCCTGGTGTCCGTTTTTGTATTTGGTTTCAAAAAAAAAATTTGGCTTCAAAAAACATTTTGGTTCCTGGGCAGGATTTTTCCTGACCGTGGAGTAAAGCCTTTTCTTCTCCTGGCACCAAAAAGGCTTGATTTTTAAAAAGTTGAAGCAACACCATTTTTAGACATGGAATTTCATCCTGAAACTCATCCTGGTGTCCGTTTTTGCATTTGGTTTCAAAAAAAAAAATTTGGCTTCAAAAAACATTTTGGTTCCTGGGCAGGATTTTTCCTGACCGTGGAGTAAAGCCTTTTCTTCTCCTGGCACCAAAAAGGCTTGATTTTTAAAAAGTTGAAGCAACACCATTTTTAGACATGGAATTTCAGCCTGAAACTCATCCTGGTGTCCGTTTTTGCATTTGGTCTCAAAAAAATAAATTTGGCTTCAAAAAACATTTTGGTTCCTGGGCAGGATTTTTCCTGACCGTGGAGTAAAGCCTTTTATTCTCCTCGCACCAAAAAGGCTTGATTTTTAAAAAGTTGAAGCAACACCATTTTTAGACATGGAATTTCATCCTGAAACTCATCCTGGTGTCCGTTTTTGCATTTGGTTTTTTTAAAAAAAATTTGGCTTCAAAAAACATTTTGGTTCCTGGGCAGGATTTTTCCTGACCGTGGAGTAAAGCCTTTTCTTCTCCTGGCACCAAAAAGGCTTGATTTTTAAAAAGTTGAAGCAACACCATTTTTAGACATGGAATTTCATCAGGAAACTCATCCTGGTGTCCGTTTTTGCATTTGGTTTCAAAAAAAAAATTTGGCTTCAAAAAACATTTTGGTTCCTGGGCAGGATTTTTCCTGACCGTGGAGTAAAGCCTTTTCTTCTCCTGGCACCAAAAAGGCTTGATTTTTAAAAAGTTGAAGCAACACCATTTTTAGACATGGAATTTCATCCTGAAACTCATCCTGGTGTCCGTTTTTGCATTTGGTTTCAAAAAAAAATTTGGCTTCAAAAAACATTTTGGTTCCTGGGCAGGATTTTTCCTGACCGTGGAGTAAAGCCTTTTCTTCTCCTGGCACCAAAAAGGCTAGATTTTTAAAAAGTTGAAGCAACACCATTTTTAGACATGGAATTTCATCCTGAAACTCATCCTGGTGTCCGTTTTTGCATTTGGTTTCAAAAAAAAAATTTGGCTTCAAAAAACATTTTGGTTCCTGGGCAGGATTTTTCCTGACCGTGGAGTAAAGCCTTTTCTTCTCCTGGCACCAAAAAGGCTTGATTTTTAAAAAGTTGAAGCAACACCATTTTTAGACATGGAATTTCATCAGGAAACTCATCCTGGTGTCTGTTTTTGCATTTGGTTTCAAAAAAAAAATTTGGCTTAAAAAAACATTTTGGTTCCTGGGCAGGATTTTTCCTGACCGTGGAGTAAAGCCTTTTCTTCTCCTGGCACCAAAAAGGCTTGATTTTTAAAAAGTTGAAGCAACACCATTTTTAGACATGGAATTTCATCCTGAAACTCATCCTGGTATCCGTTTTTGCATTTGGTTTCAAAAAAAAAATTTGGCTTCAAAAAACATTTTGGTTCCTGGGCAGGATTTTTCCTGACCGTGGCGTAAAGCCTTTTCTTCTCCTGGCACCAAAAAGGCTTGTTTTTTAAAAAGTTGAAGCAACACCATTTTTAGACATGGAATTTCATCCTGAAACTCATCCTGGTGTCCGTTTTTGTATTTGGTTTCAAAAAAAAAATTTGGCTTCAAAAAACATTTTGGTTCCTGGGCAGGATTTTTCCTGACCGTGGAGTAAAGCCTTTTCTTCTCCTGGCACCAAAAAGGCTTGTTTTTTAAAAAGTTGAAGCAACACCATTTTTAGACATGGAATTTCATCCTGAAACTCATCCTGGTGTCCGTTTTTGCATTTGGTTTCAAAAAAAAAAATTGGCTTCAAAAAACATTTTGGTTCCTGGGCAGGATTTTTCCTGACCGTGGAGTAAAGCCTTTTCTTCTCCTGGCACCAAAAAGGCTTGATTTTTAAAAAGTTGAAGCAACACCATTTTTAGACATGGAATTTCATCAGGAAACTCATCCTGGTGTCTGTTTTTGCATTTGGTTTCAAAAAAAAAATTTGGCTTCAAAAAACATTTTGGTTCCTGGGCAGGATTTTTCCTGACCGTGGAGTAAAGCCTTTTCTTCTCCTGGCACCAAAAAGGCTTGATTTTTAAAAAGTTGAAGCAACACCATTTTTAGACATGGAATTTCATCCTGAAACTCATCCTGGTATCCGTTTTTGCATTTGGTTTCAAAAAAAAAATTTGGCTTCAAAAAACATTTTGGTTCCTGGGCAGGATTTTTCCTGACCGTGGCGTAAAGCCTTTTCTTCTCCTGGCACCAAAAAGGCTTGTTTTTTAAAAAGTTGAAGCAACACCATTTTTAGACATGGAATTTCATCCTGAAACTCATCCTGGTGTCCGTTTTTGTATTTGGTTTCAAAAAAAAAATTTGGCTTCAAAAAACATTTTGGTTCCTGGGCAGGATTTTTCCTGACCGTGGAGTAAAGCCTTTTCTTCTCCTGGCACCAAAAAGGCTTGTTTTTTAAAAAGTTGAAGCAACACCATTTTTAGACATGGAATTTCATCCTGAAACTCATCCTGGTGTCCGTTTTTGCATTTGGTTTCAAAAAAAAAATTGGCTTCAAAAAACATTTTGGTTCCTGGGCAGGATTTTTCCTGACCGTGGAGTAAAGCCTTTTCTTCTCCTGGCACCAAAAAGGCTTGATTTTTAAAAAGTTGAAGCAACACCATTTTTAGACATGGAATTTCATCCTGAAACTCATCCTGGTGTCCGTTTTTGCATTTGGTTTCAAAAAAAAAATTGGCTTCAAAAAACATTTTGGTTCCTGGGCAGGATTTTTCCTGACCGTGGAGTAAAGCCTTTTCTTCTCCTGGCACCAAAAAGGCTTGATTTTTAAAAAGTTGAAGCAACACCATTTTTAGACATGGAATTTCATCCTGAAACTCATCCTGGTGTCCGTTTTTGCATTTGGTTTCAAAAAAAAAATTTGGCTTCAAAAAACATTTTGGTTCCTGGGCAGGATTTTTCCTGACCGTGGAGTAAAGCCTTTTCTTCTCCTGGCACCAAAAAGGCTTGTTTTTTAAAAAGTTGAAGCAACACCATTTTTAGACATGGAATTTCATCCTGAAACTCATCCTGGTGTCCGTTTTTGCATTTGGTTTCAAAAAAAAAATTGGCTTCAAAAAACATTTTGGTTCCTGGGCAGGATTTTTCCTGACCGTGGAGTAAAGCCTTTTCTTCTCCTGGCACCAAAAAGGCTTGATTTTTAGAAAGTTGAAGCAACACCATTTTTAGACATGGAATTTCATCAGGAAACTCATCCTGGTGTCGGTTTTTGCATTTGGTTTCAAAAAAAAAATTTGGCTTCAAAAAACATTTTGGTTCCTGGGCAGGATTTTTCCTGACCGTGGAGTAAAGCCTTTTCTTCTCCTGGCACCAAAAAGGCTTGATTTTTAAAAAGTTGAAGCAACACCATTTTTAGACATGGAATTTCATCCTGAAACTCATCCTGGTGTCCGTTTTTGCATTTGGTTTCAAAAAAAAAATTGGCTTCAAAAAACATTTTGGTTCCTGGGCAGGATTTTTCCTGACCGTGGAGTAAAGCCTTTTCTTCTCCTGGCACCAAAAAGGCTTGATTTTTAAAAAGTTGAAGCAACACCAATTTTAGACATGGAATTTCATCCTGAAACTCATCCTGGTGTCCGTTTTTGCATTTGGTTTCAAAAAAAAAATTGGCTTCAAAAAACATTTTGGTTCCTGGGCAGGATTTTTCCTGACCGTGGAGTAAAGCCTTTTCTTCTCCTGGCACCAAAAAGGCTTGATTTTTAAAAAGTTGAAGCAACACCAATTTTAGACATGGAATTTCATCCTGAAACTCATCCTGGTGTCCATTTTTGCATTTGGTTTCAAAAAAAAAATTTGGCTTCAAAAAACATTTTGGTTCCTGGGCAGGATTTTTCCTGACCGTGGAGTAAAGCCTTTTCTTCTCCTGGCACCAAAAAGGCTTGTTTTTTAAAAAGTTGAAGCAACACCATTTTTAGACATGGAATTTCATCCTGAAACTCATCCTGGTGTCCGTTTTTGTATTTGGTTTCAAAAAAAAAATTTGGCTTCAAAAAACATTTTGGTTCCTGGGCAGGATTTTTCCTTACCGTGGAGTAAACCCTTTTCTTCTCCTGGCACCAAAAAGGCTTGATTTTTAAAAAGTTGAAGCAACACCAATTTTAGACATGGAATTTCATCCTGAAACTCATCCTGGTGTCCGTTTTTGCATTTGGTTTCAAAAAAAAAATTTGGCTTCAAAAAACATTTTGGTTCCTGGGCAGGATTTTTCCTGACCGTGGAGTAAAGCCTTTTCTTCTCCTGGCACCAAAAAGGCTTAATTTTTAAAAAGTTAAAGCAACACCATTTTTAGACATGGAATTTCATGAGGAAACTCATCCTGGTGTCCGTTTTTGTATTTGGTTTCAAAAAAAAAATTTGGCTTCAAAAAACATTTTGGTTCCTGGGCAGGATTTTTCCTGACCGTGGAGTAAAGCCTTTTCTTCTCCTGGCACCAAAAAGGCTTGATTTTTAAAACGTTGAAGCAACACCATTTTTAGACATGGAATTTCATCCTGAAACTCATCCTGGTGTCCGTTTTTGCATTTGGTTTCAAAAAAAAAATTGGCTTCAAAAAACATTTTGGTTCCTGGGCAGGATTTTTCCTGACCGTGGAGTAAAGCCTTTTCTTCTCCTGGCACCAAAAAGGCTTGATTTTTAAAAAGTTGAAGCAACACCATTTTTAGACATGGAATTTCATCCGGAAACTCATCCTGGTGTCCGTTTTTGCATTTGGTTTCAAAAAAAAAAATTTGGCTTCAAAAAACATTTTGGTTCCTGGGCAGGATTTTTCCTGACCGTGGAGTAAAGCCTTTTCTTCTCCTGGCACCAAAAAGGCTTGATTTTTAAAAAGTTGAAGCAACACCATTTTTAGACATGGAATTTCATCAGGAAACTCATCCTGGTGTTCGTTTTTGCATTTGGTTTCAAAAAAAAAATTCGGCTTCAAAAAACATTTTGGTTCCTGGGCAGGATTTTTCCTGACCGTGGAGTAAAGCCTTTTCTTCTCCTGGCACCAAAAAGGCTTGATTTTTAAAACGTTGAAGCAACACCATTTTTAGACATGGAATTTCATCAGGAAACTCATCCTGGTGTCCGTTTTTGTATTTGGTTTCAAAAAAAAAATTTGGCTTCAAAAAACATTTTGGTTCCTGGGCAGGATTTTTCCTGACCGTGGAGTAAAGCCTTTTCTTCTCCTGGCACCAAAAAGGCTTGATTTTTAAAAAGTTGAAGCAACACCATTTTTAGACATGGAATTTCATCCTGAAACTCATCCTGGTGTCCGTTTTTGCATTTGGTTTCAAAAAAAAAAATTTGGCTTCAAAAAACATTTTGGTTCCTGGGCAGGATTTTTCCTGACCGTGGAGTAAAGCCTTTTCTTCTCCTGGCACCAAAAACGCTTGATTTTTAAAAAGTTGAAGCAACACCATTTTTAGACATGGAATTTCATCCTGAAACTCATCCTGGTGTCCGTTTTTGCATTTGGTTTCAAAAAAAAAATTTGGCTTCAAAAAACATTTTGGTTCCTGGGCAGGATTTTTCCTGACCGTGGAGTAAAGCCTTTTCTTCTCCTGGCACCAAAAAGGCTTGTTTTTTAAAAAGTTGAAGCAACACCATTTTTAGACATGGAATTTCATCAGGAAACTCATCCTGGTGTCAGTTTTTGTATTTGGTTTCAAAAAAAAAAATTTGGCTTCAAAAAACATTTTGGTTCCTGGGCAGGATTTTTCCTGACCGTGGAGTAAAGCCTTTTCTTCTCCTGGCACCAAAAAGGCTTGATTTTTAAAAAGTTGAAGCAACACCATTTTTAGACATGGAATTTCATCCTGAAACTCATCCCGGTGTCCGTTTTCGCATTTGGTTTCAAAAAAAAAATTTGGCTTCAAAAAACATTTTGGTTCCTGGGCAGGATTTTTCCTGACCGTGGAGTAAAGCCTTTTCTTCTCCTGGCACCAAAAAGGCTTGATTTTTAAAAAGTTGAAGCAACACCATTTTTAGACATGGAATTTCATCCTGAAACTCATCCTGGTGTCCGTTTTTGCATTTGGTTTCAAAAAAAAAATTTGGCTTCAAAAAACATTTTGGTTCCTGGGCAGGATTTTTCCTGACCGTGGAGTAAAGCCTTTTCTTTTCCTGGCACCAAAAAGGCTTGTTTTTTAAAAAGTTGAAGCAACACCATTTTTAGACATGGAATTTCATCCTGAAACTCATCCTGGTGTCCGTTTTTGTATTTGGTTTCAAAAAAAAAATTTGGCTTCAAAAAACATTTTGGTTCCTGGGCAGGATTTTTCCTGACCGTGGAGTAAAGCCTTTTCTTCTCCTGGCACCAAAAAGGCTTGATTTTTAAAAAGTTGAAGCAACACCATTTTTAGACATGGAATTTCATCCTGAAACTCATCCTGGTGTCCGTTTTTGCATTTGGTTTCAAAAAAAAAAATTTGGCTTCAAAAAACATTTTGGTTCCTGGGCAGGATTTTTCCTGACCGTGGAGTAAAGCCTTTTCTTCTCCTGGCACCAAAAAGGCTTGATTTTTAAAAAGTTGAAGCAACACCATTTTTAGACATGGAATTTCATCAGGAAACTCATCCTGGTGTCCGTTTTTGCATTTGGTTTCAAAAAAAAAATTTGGCTTCAAAAAACATTTTGGTTCCTGGGCAGGATTTTTCCTGACCGTGGAGTAAAGCCTTTTCTTCTCCTGGCACCAAAAAGGCTTGATTTTTAAAAAGTTGAAGCAACACCATTTTTAGACATGGAATTTCATCAGGAAACTCATCCTGGTGTCCGTTTTTGCATTTGGTTTCAAAAAAAAAATTTGGCTTCAAAAAACATTTTGGTTCCTGGGCAGGATTTTTCCTGACCGTGGAGTAAAGCCTTTTCTTCTCCTGGCACCAAAAAGGCTTGTTTTTTAAAAAGTTGAAGCAACACCATTTTTAGACATGGAATTTCATCCTGAAACTCATCCTGGTGTCCGTTTTTTGTATTTGGTTTCAAAAAAAAAATTTGGCTTCAAAAAACATTTTGGTTCCTGGGCAGGATTTTTCCTTACCGTGGAGTAAAGCCTTTTCTTCTCCTGGCACCAAAAAGGCTTGATTTTTAAAAAGTTGAAGCAACACCATTTTTAGACATGGAATTTCATCCTGAAACTCATCCTGGTGTCCGTTTTTGCATTTGGTTTCAAAAAAAAAATTTGGCTTCAAAAAACATTTTGGTTCCTGGGCAGGATTTTTCCTGACCGTGGAGTAAAGCCTTTTCTTCTCCTGGCACCAAAAAGGCTTGATTTTTAAAAAGTTGAAGCAACACCATTTTTAGACATGGAATTTCATCAGGAAACTCATCCTGGTGTCCGTTTTTGCATTTGGTTTCAAAAAAAAAATTTGGCTTCAAAAAACATTTTGGTTCCTGGGCAGGATTTTTCCTGACCGTGGAGTAAAGCCTTTTCTTCTCCTGGCACCAAAAAGGCTTGATTTTTAAAAAGTTGAAGCAACACCATTTTTAGACATGGAATTTCATCCTGAAACTCATCCTGGTGTCCGTTTTTGCATTTGGTTTCAAAAAAAAAAATTTGGCTTCAAAAAACATTTTGGTTCCTGGGCAGGATTTTTCCTGACCGTGGAGTAAAGCCTTTTCTTCTCCTGGCACCAAAAAGGCTAGATTTTTAAAAAGTTGAAGCAACACCATTTTTAGACATGGAATTTCATCCTGAAACTCATCCTGGTGTCCGTTTTTGCATTTGCTTTCAAAAAAAAAATTTGGCTTCAAAAAACATTTTGGTTCGTGGGCAGGATTTTTCCTGACCGTGGAGTAAAGCCTTTTCTTCTCCTGGCACCAAAAAGGCTTGATTTTTAAAAAGTTGAAGCAACACCATTTTTAGACATGGAATTTCATCAGGAAACTCATCCTGGTGTCCGTTTTTGCATTTGGTTTCAAAAAAAAAAATTTGGCTTCAAAAAACATTTTGGTTCCTGGGCAGGATTTTTCCTGACCGTGGAGTAAAGCCTTTCCTTCTCCTGGCACCAAAAAGGCTTGATTTTTAAAAAGTTGAAGCAACACCATTTTTAGACATGGAATTTCATCCTGAAACTCATCCTGGTGTCCGGTTTTTGCATTTGGTTTCAAAAAAAAAATTTGGCTTCAAAAAACATTTTGGTTCCTGGGCAGGATTTTTCCTTACCGTGGAGTAAAGCCTTTTCTTCTCCTGGCACCAAAAAGGCTTGATTTTTAAAAAGTTGAAGCAACACCATTTTTAGACATGGAATTTCATCCTGAAACTCATCCTGGTGTCCGTTTTTGCATTTGGTTTCAAAAAAAAAATTTGGCTTCAAAAAACATTTTGGTTCCTGGGCAGGATTTTTCCTGACCGTGGAGTAAAGCCTTTTCTTCTCCTGGCACCAAAAAGGCTTGATTTTTAAAAAGTTGAAGCAACACCATTTTTAGACATGGAATTTCATCAGGAAACTCATCCTGGTGTCCGTTTTTGCATTTGGTTTCAAAAAAAAAATTTGGCTTCAAAAAACATTTTGGTTCCTGGGCAGGATTTTTCCTGACCGTGGAGTAAAGCCTTTTCTTCTCCTGGCACCAAAAAGGCTTGATTTTTAAAAAGTTGAAGCAACACCATTTTTAGACATGGAATTTCATCCTGAAACTCATCCTGGTGTCCGTTTTTGCATTTGGTTTCAAAAAAAAAAATTTGGCTTCAAAAAACATTTTGGTTCCTGGGCAGGATTTTTCCTGACCGTGGAGTAAAGCCTTTTCTTCTCCTGGCACCAAAAAGGCTAGATTTTTAAAAAGTTGAAGCAACACCATTTTTAGACATGGAATTTCATCCTGAAACTCATCCTGGTGTCCGTTTTTGCATTTGCTTTCAAAAAAAAAATTTGGCTTCAAAAAACATTTTGGTTCGTGGGCAGGATTTTTCCTGACCGTGGAGTAAAGCCTTTTCTTCTCCTGGCACCAAAAAGGCTTGATTTTTAAAAAGTTGAAGCAACACCATTTTTAGACATGGAATTTCATCAGGAAACTCATCCTGGTGTCCGTTTTTGCATTTGGTTTCAAAAAAAAAATTTGGCTTCAAAAAACATTTTGGTTCCTGGGCAGGATTTTTCCTGACCGTGGAGTAAAGCCTTTCCTTCTCCTGGCACCAAAAAGGCTTGATTTTTAAAAAGTTGAAGCAACACCATTTTTAGACATGGAATTTCATCCTGAAACTCATCCTGGTGTCCGTTTTTGCATTTGGTTTCAAAAAAAAAATTTGGCTTCAAAAAACATTTTGGTTCCTGGGCAGGATTTTTCCTGACCGTGGAGTAAAGCGTTTTCTTCTCCTGGCACCAAAAAGGCTTGATTTTTAAAAAGTTGAAGCAACACCATTTTTAGACATGGAATTTCATCAGGAAACTCATCCTGGTGTCCGTTTTTGCATTTGGTTTCAAAAAAAAAAATTTGGCTTCAAAAAACATTTTGGTTCCTGGGCAGGATTTTTCCTGACCGTGGAGTAAAGCCTTTTCTTCTCCTGGCACCAAAAAGGCTTGATTTTTAAAAAGTTGAAGCAACACCATTTTTAGACGTGGAATTTCATCCTGAAACTCATCCTGGTGTCCGTTTTTGCATTTGGTTTCAAAAAAAAAATTTGGCTTCAAAAGACATTTTGGTTCCTGGGCAGGATTTTTCCTGACCGTGGAGTAAAGCCTTTTCTTCTCCTGGCACCAAAAAGGCTTGATTTTTAAAAAGTTGAAGCAACACCATTTTTAGACATGGAATTTCATCAGGAAACTCATCCTGGTGTCCGTTTTTGTATTTGGCTTCAAAAAACATTTTGGTTCCTGGGCAGTATTTTTCCTGACCGTGGAGTAAAGCCTTTTCTTCTCCTGGCACCAAAAAGGATTGATTTTTAAAAAGTTGAAGCAACACCATTTTTAGACGTGGAATTTCATCCTGAAACTCATCCTGGTGTCCGTTTTTGCATTTGGTTTCAAAAAAAAAATTTGGCTTCAAAAAACATTTTGGTTCCTGGGCAGGATTTTTCCTGACCGTGGAGTAAAGCCTTTTCTTCTCCTGGCACCAAAAAGGCTTGATTTTTAAAAAGTTGAAGCAACACCATTTTTAGACATGGAATTTCATCAGGAAACTCATCCTGGTGTCCGTTTTTGCATTTGGTTTCAAAAAAAAAAATTTGGCTTCAAAAAACATTTTGGTTCCTAGGCAGGATTTTTCCTGACCGTGGAGTAAAGCCTTTTCTTCTCCTGGCACCAAAAAGGCTTGATTTTTAAAAAGTTGAAGCAACACCATTTTTAGACATGGAATTTCATCAGGAAACTCATCCTGGTGTCTGTTTTTGTATTTGGTTTCAAAAAAAAAATTTGGCTTCAAAAAACATTTTGGTTCCTGGGCAGGATTTTTCCTGACCGTGGAGTAAAGCCTTTTCTTCTCCTGGCACCAAAAAGGCTTGATTTTTAAAAAGTTGAAGCAACACCATTTTTAGACATGGAATTTCATCCTGAAACTCATCCTGGTGTCCGTTTTTGCATTTGGTTTCAAAAAAAAAATTTGGCTTCAAAAAACATTTTGGTTCCTGGGCAGGATTTTTCCTGACCGTGGAGTAAAGCCTTTTCTTCTCCTGGCACCAAAAAGGCTTGATTTTTAAAAAGTTGAAGCAACACCATTTTTAGACATGGAATTTCATCCTGAAACTCATCCTGGTGTCCGTTTTTGCATTTGGTTTCAAAAAAAAAATTTGGCTTCAAAAAACATTTTGGTTCCTGGGCAGGATTTTTCCTGACCATGGAGTAAAGCCTTTTCTTCTCCTGGCACCAAAAAGGCTTGTTTTTTAAAAAGTTGAAGCAACACCATTTTTAGACATGGAATTTCATCAGGAAACTCATCCTGGTGTCCGTTTTTGCATTTGGTTTCAAAAAAAAAAATTTGGCTTCAAAAAACATTTTGGTTCCTGGGCAGGATTTTTCCTGACCGTGGAGTAAAGCCTTTTCTTCTCCTGGCACCAAAAAGGCTTGATTTTTAAAAAGTTGAAGCAACACCATTTTTAGACATGGAATTTCATCCGGAAACTCATCCTGGTGTCCGTTTTTGCATTTGGTTTCAAAAAAAAAATTTGGCTTCAAAAAACATTTTGGTTCCTGGGCAGGATTTTTCCTGACCGTGGAGTAAAGCCTTTTCCTCTCCTGGCACCAAAAAGGCTTGATTTTTAAAAAGTTGAAGCAACACCATTTTTAGACATGGAATTTCATCAGGAAACTCATCCTGGTGTCCGTTTTTGCATTTGGTTTCAAAAAAAAAATTTGGCTTCAAAAAACATTTTGGTTCCTGGGCAGGATTTTTCCTGACCGTGGAGTAAAGCCTTTTCTTCTCCTGGCACCAAAAAGGCTTGATTTTTAAAAAGTTGAAGCAACACCATTTTTAGACATGGAATTTCATCCTGAAACTCATCCTGGTGTCCGTTTTTGCATTTGGTTTCAAAAAAAAAATTTGGCTTCAAAAAACATTTTGGTTCCTGGGCAGGATTTTTCCTGACCGTGGAGTAAAGCCTTTTCTTCTCCTGGCACCAAAAAGGCTTGATTTTTAAAACGTTGAAGCAACACCATTTTTAGACATGGAATTTCATCAGGAAACTCATCCTGGTGTTCGTTTTTGTATTTGGTTTCAAAAAAAAAATTTGGCTTCAAAAAACATTTTGGTTCCTGGGCAGGATTTTTCCTGACCGTGGAGTAAAGCCTTTTCTTCTCCTGGGACCAAAAAGGCTTGATTTTTAAAAAGTTGAAGCAACACCATTTTTAGACATGGAATTTCATCAGGAAACTCATCCTGGTGTCCGTTTTTGCATTTGGTTTCAAAAAAAAAAATTTGGCTTCAAAAAACATTTTGGTTCCTGGGCAGGATTTTTCCTGACCGTGGAGTAAAGCCTTTTCTTCTCCTGGCACCAAAAAGGCTTGATTTTTAAAAAGTTGAAGCAACACCATTTTTAGACGTGGAATTTCATCCTGAAACTCATCCTGGTGTCCGTTTTTGCATTTGGTTTCAAAAAAAAAATTTGGCTTCAAAAGACATTTTGGTTCCTGGGCAGGATTTTTCCTGACCGTGGAGTAAAGCCTTTTCTTCTCCTGGCACCAAAAAGGCTTGATTTTTAAAAAGTTGAAGCAACACCATTTTTAGACATGGAATTTCATCAGGAAACTCATCCTGGTGTCCGTTTTTGTATTTGGCTTCAAAAAACATTTTGGTTCCTGGGCAGTATTTTTCCTGACCGTGGAGTAAAGCCTTTTCTTCTCCTGGCACCAAAAAGGCTTGATTTTTAAAAAGTTGAAGCAACACCATTTTTAGACGTGGAATTTCATCCTGAAACTCATCCTGGTGTCCGTTTTTGCATTTGGTTTCAAAAAAAAAATTTGGCTTCAAAAAACATTTTGGTTCCTGGGCAGGATTTTTCCTGACCGTGGAGTAAAGCCTTTTCTTCTCCTGGCACCAAAAAGGCTTGATTTTTAAAAAGTTGAAGCAACACCATTTTTAGACATGGAATTTCATCAGGAAACTCATCCTGGTGTCCGTTTTTGCATTTGGTTTCAAAAAAAAAAATTTGGCTTCAAAAAACATTTTGGTTCCTAGGCAGGATTTTTCCTGACCGTGGAGTAAAGCCTTTTCTTCTCCTGGCACCAAAAAGGCTTGATTTTTAAAAAGTTGAAGCAACACCATTTTTAGACATGGAATTTCATCAGGAAACTCATCCTGGTGTCTGTTTTTGTATTTGGTTTCAAAAAAAAAATTTGGCTTCAAAAAACATTTTGGTTCCTGGGCAGGATTTTTCCTGACCGTGGAGTAAAGCCTTTTCTTCTCCTGGGACCAAAAAGGCTTGATTTTTAAAAAGTTGAAGCAACACCATTTTTAGACATGGAATTTCATCAGGAAACTCATCCTGGTGTCCGTTTTTGCATTTGGTTTCAAAAAAAAAATTTGGCTTCAAAAAACATTTTGGTTCCTGGGCAGGATTTTTCCTGACCGTGGAGTAAAGCCTTTTCTTCTCCTGGCACCAAAAAGGCTTGATTTTTAAAAAGTTGAAGCAACACCATTTTTAGACATGGAATTTCATCAGGAAACTCATCCTGGTGTCCGTTTTTGCATTTGGTTTCAAAAAAAAAAATTTGGCTTCAAAAAACATTTTGGTTCCTAGGCAGGATTTTTCCTGACCGTGGAGTAAAGCCTTTTCTTCTCCTGGCACCAAAAAGGCTTGATTTTTAAAAAGTTGAAGCAACACCATTTTTAGACATGGAATTTCATCAGGAAACTCATCCTGGTGTCTGTTTTTGTATTTGGTTTCAAAAAAAAAATTTGGCTTCAAAAAACATTTTGGTTCCTGGGCAGGATTTTTCCTGACCGTGGAGTAAAGCCTTTTCTTCTCCTGGCACCAAAAAGGCTTGATTTTTAAAAAGTTGAAGCAACACCATTTTTAGACATGGAATTTCATCCTGAAACTCATCCTGGTGTCCGTTTTTGCATTTGGTTTCAAAAAAAAAATTTGGCTTCAAAAAACATTTTGGTTCCTGGGCAGGATTTTTCCTGACCGTGGAGTAAAGCCTTTTCTTCTCCTGGCACCAAAAAGGCTTGATTTTTAAAAAGTTGAAGCAACACCATTTTTAGACATGGAATTTCATCCTGAAACTCATCCTGGTGTCCGTTTTTGCATTTGGTTTCAAAAAAAAAATTTGGCTTCAAAAAACATTTTGGTTCCTGGGCAGGATTTTTCCTGACCATGGAGTAAAGCCTTTTCTTCTCCTGGCACCAAAAAGGCTTGTTTTTTAAAAAGTTGAAGCAACACCATTTTTAGACATGGAATTTCATCAGGAAACTCATCCTGGTGTCCGTTTTTGCATTTGGTTTCAAAAAAAAAAATTTGGCTTCAAAAAACATTTTGGTTCCTGGGCAGGATTTTTCCTGACCGTGGAGTAAAGCCTTTTCTTCTCCTGGCACCAAAAAGGCTTGATTTTTAAAAAGTTGAAGCAACACCATTTTTAGACATGGAATTTCATCCGGAAACTCATCCTGGTGTCCGTTTTTGCATTTGGTTTCAAAAAAAAAATTTGGCTTCAAAAAACATTTTGGTTCCTGGGCAGGATTTTTCCTGACCGTGGAGTAAAGCCTTTTCCTCTCCTGGCACCAAAAAGGCTTGATTTTTAAAAAGTTGAAGCAACACCATTTTTAGACATGGAATTTCATCAGGAAACTCATCCTGGTGTCCGTTTTTGCATTTGGTTTCAAAAAAAAAATTTGGCTTCAAAAAACATTTTGGTTCCTGGGCAGGATTTTTCCTGACCGTGGAGTAAAGCCTTTTCTTCTCCTGGCACCAAAAAGGCTTGATTTTTAAAAAGTTGAAGCAACACCATTTTTAGACATGGAATTTCATCCTGAAACTCATCCTGGTGTCCGTTTTTGCATTTGGTTTCAAAAAAAAAATTTGGCTTCAAAAAACATTTTGGTTCCTGGGCAGGATTTTTCCTGACCGTGGAGTAAAGCCTTTTCTTCTCCTGGCACCAAAAAGGCTTGATTTTTAAAACGTTGAAGCAACACCATTTTTAGACATGGAATTTCATCAGGAAACTCATCCTGGTGTTCGTTTTTGTATTTGGTTTCAAAAAAAAAATTTGGCTTCAAAAAACATTTTGGTTCCTGGGCAGGATTTTTCCTGACCGTGGAGTAAAGCCTTTTCTTCTCCTGGGACCAAAAAGGCTTGATTTTTAAAAAGTTGAAGCAACACCATTTTTAGACATGGAATTTCATCAGGAAACTCATCCTGGTGTCCGTTTTTGCATTTGGTTTCAAAAAAAAAATTTGGCTTCAAAAAACATTTTGGTTCCTGGGCAGGATTTTTCCTGACCGTGGAGTAAAGCCTTTTCTTCTCCTGGCACCAAAAAGGCTTGATTTTTAAAAAGTTGAAGCAACACCATTTTTAGACATGAAATTTCATCAGGAAACTCATCCTGGTGTCCGTTTTTGCATTTGGTTTCAAAAAAAAAAATTGGCTTCAAAAAACATTTTGGTTCCTGGGCAGGATTTTTCCTGACCGTGGAGTAAAGCCTTTCCTTCTACTGGCACCAAAAAGGCTTGATTTTTAAAAAGTTGAAGCAACACCATTTTTAGACATGGAATTTCATCCGGAAACTCATCCTGGTGTCCGTTTTTGCATTTGGTTTCAAAAAAAAAAAATTTGGCTTCAAAAAACATTTTGGTTCCTGGGCAGGATTTTTCCTGACCGTGGAGTAAAGCCTTTTCTTCTCCTGGCACCAAAAAGGCTTGATTTTTAAAAAGTTGAAGCAACACCATTTTTAGACATGGAATTTCATCCTGAAACTCATCCTGGTGTCCGTTTTTGCATTTGGTTTCAAAAAAAAAATTTGGCTTCAAAAAACATTTTGGTTCCTGGGCAGGATTTTTCCTGACCGTGGAGTAAAGCCTTTTCTTCTCCTGGCACCAAAAAGGCTTGATTTTTAAAAAGTTGAAGCAACACCATTTTTAGACATGGAATTTCATCCGGAAACTCATCCTGGTGTCCGTTTTTGCATTTGGTTTCAAAAAAAAAAAATTGGCTTCAAAAAACATTTTGGTTCCTGGGCAGGATTTTTCCTGACCGTGGAGTAAAGCCTTTTCTTCTCCTGGCACCAAAAAGGCTTGATTTTTAAAACGTTGAAGCAACACCATTTTTAGACATGGAATTTCATCAGGAAACTCATCCTGGTGTTCGTTTTTGTATTTGGTTTCAAAAAAAAAATTTGGCTTCAAAAAACATTTTGGTTCCTGGGCAGGATTTTTCCTGACCGTGGAGTAAAGCCTTTTCTTCTCCTGGCACCAAAAAGGCTTGATTTTTAAAACGTTGAAGCAACACCATTTTTAGACATGGAATTTCATCAGGAAACTCATCCTGGTGTTCGTTTTTGTATTTGGTTTCAAAAAAAAAATTTGGCTTCAAAAAACATTTTGGTTCCTGGGCAGGATTTTTCCTGACCGTGGAGTAAAGCCTTTTCTTCTCCTGGCACCAAAAAGGCTTGATTTTTAAAAAGTTGAAGCAACACCATTTTTAGACATGGAATTTCATCAGGAAACTCATCCTGGTGTCCGTTTTTGCATTTGGTTTCAAAAAAAAAATTTGGCTTCAAAAAACATTTTGGTTCCTGGGCAGGATTTTTCCTGACCGTGGAGTAAAGCCTTTTCTTCTCCTGGCACCAAAAAGGCTTGATTTTTAAAAAGTTGAAGCAACACCATTTTTAGACATGAAATTTCATCAGGAAACTCATCCTGGTGTCCGTTTTTGCATTTGGTTTCAAAAAAAAAATTTGGCTTCAAAAAACATTTTGGTTCCTGGGCAGGATTTTTCCTGACCGTGGAGTAAAGCCTTTTCTTCTCCTGGCACCAAAAAGGCTTGATTTTTAAAAAGTTGAAGCAACACCATTTTTAGACATGGAATTTCATCAGGAAACTCATCCTGGTGTCCGTTTTTGCATTTGGTTTCAAAAAAAAAAAATTTGGCTTCAAAAAACATTTTGGTTCCTGGGCAGCATTTTTCCTGACCGCGGAGTAAAGCCTTTTCTTCTCCTGGCACCAAAAAGGCTTGATTTTTAAAAAGTTGAAGCAACACCATTTTTAGACATGGAATTTCATCCTGAAACTCATCCTGGTGTCCGTTTTTGCATTTGGTTTCAAAAAAAAAAATTGGCTTCAAAAAACATTTTGGTTCCTGGGCAGGATTTTTCCTGACCGTGGAGTAAAGCCTTTTCTTCTCCTGGCACCAAAAAGGCTTGATTTTTAAAAAGTTGAAGCAACACCATTTTTAGACATGGAATTTCATCAGGAAACTCATCCTGGTGTCCGTTTTTGCATTTGGTTTCAAAAAAAAAATTTGGCTTCAAAAAACAGTTTGGTTCCTGGGCAGGATTTTTCCTGACCGTGGAGTAAAGCCTTTTCTTCTCCTGGCACCAAAAAGGCTTGATTTTTAAAAAGTTGAAGCAACACCATTTTTAGACATGGAATTTCATCCTGAAACTCATCCTGGTGTCCGTTTTTGCATTTGGTTTCAAAAAAAAAATTTGGCTTCAAAAACATTTTGGTTCCTGGGCAGGATTTTTCCTGACCGTGGAGTAAAGCCTTTTCTTCTCCTGGCACCAAAAAGGCTTGATTTTTAAAAAGTTGAAGCAACACCATTTTTAGACATGGAATTTCATCCTGAAACTCATCCTGGTGTCCGTTTTTGCATTTGGTTTCAAAAAAAAAATTTGGCTTCAAAAAACATTTTGGTTCCTGGGCAGGATTTTTCCTGACCGTGGAGTAAAGCCTTTTCTTCTCCTGGCACCAAAAAGGCTTGATTTTTAAAAAGTTGAAGCAACACCATTTTTAGACATGGAATTTCATCCTGAAACTCATCCTGGTGTCCATTTTTGCATTTGGTTTCAAAAAAAAAAATTGGCTTCAAAAAACATTTTGGTTCCTGGGCAGGATTTTTCCTGACCGTGGAGTAAAGCCTTTTCTTCTCCTGGCACCAAAAAGGCTTGATTTTTAAAAAGTTGAAGCAACACCATTTTTAGACATGGAATTTCATCCTGAAACTCATCCTGGTGTCCGTTTTTGCATTTGGTTTCAAAAAAAAAATTTGGCTTCAAAAAACATTTTGGTTCCTGGGCAGGATTTTTCCTGACCGTGGAGTAAAGCCTTTTCTTCTCCTGGCACCAAAAAGGCTTGATTTTTAAAAAGTTGAAGCAACACCATTTTTAGACATGGAATTTCATCAGGAAACTCATCCTGGTGTCCGTTTTTGCATTTGGTTTCAAAAAAAAAATTTGGCCTCAAAAAACATTTTGGTTCCTGGGCAGGATTTTTCCTGACCGTGGAGTAAAGCCTTTTCTTCTCCTGGCACCAAAAAGGCTTGATTTTTAAAAAGTTGAAGCAACACCATTTTTAGACATGGAATTTCATCCTGAAACTCATCCTGGTGTCCGTTTTTGCATTTGGTTTCAAAAAAAAAATTGGCTTCAAAAAACATTTTGGTTCCTGGGCAGGATTTTTCCTGACCGTGGAGTAAAGCCTTTTCTTCTCCTGGCACCAAAAAGGCTTGATTTTTAAAAAGTTGAAGCAACACCATTTTTAGACATGGAATTTCATCAGGAAACTCATCCTGGTGTCCGTTTTTGCATTTGGTTTCAAAAAAAAAAATTTGGCTTCAAAAAACATTTTGGTTCCTGGGCAGGATTTTTCCTGACCGTGGAGTAAAGCCTTTTCTTCTCCTGGCACCAAAAAGGCTTGATTTTTAAAAAGTTGAAGCAACACCATTTTTAGACATGGAATTTCATCCTGAAACTCATCCTGGTGTCCGTTTTTGCATTTGGTTTCAAAAAAAAAATTTGGCTTCAAAAAACATTTTGGTTCCTGGGCAGGATTTTTCCTGACCGTGGAGTAAAGCCTTTTCTTCTCCTGGCACCAAAAAGGCTTGATTTTTAGAAAGTTGAAGCAACACCATTTTTAGACATGGAATTTCATCCTGAAACTCATCCTGGTGTCCGTTTTTGCATTTGGTTTCAAAAAAAAAATTTGGCTTCAAAAAACATTTTGGTTCCTGGGCAGGATTTTTCCTGACCATGGAGTAAAGCCTTTTCTTCTCCTGGCACCAAAAAGGCTTGATTTTTAAAAAGTTAAAGCAACACCATTTTTAGACATGGAATTTCATCAGGAAACTCATCCTGGTGTCCGTTTTTGCATTTGGTTTCAAAAAAAAAAATTGGCTTCAAAAAACATTTTGGTTCCTGGGCAGGATTTTTCCTGACCGTGGAGTAAAGCCTTTTCTTCTCCTGGCACCAAAAAGGCTTGATTTTTAAAAAGTTGAAGCAACACCATTTTTAGACATGGAATTTCATCCTGAAACTCATCCTGGTGTCCGTTTTTGCATTTGGTTTCAAAAAAAAAAATTTGGCTTCAAAAAACATTTTGGTTCCTGGGCAGGATTTTTCCTGACCGTGGAGTAAAGCCTTTTCTTCTCCTGGCACCAAAAAGGCTTGATTTTTAAAAAGTTGAAGCAACACCATTTTTAGACATGGAATTTCATCCTGAAACTCATCCTGGTGTCCGTTTTTGCATTTGGTTTCAAAAAAAAAATTTGGCTTCAAAAAACATTTTGGTTCCTGGGCAGGATTTTTCCTGACCGTGGAGTAAAGCCTTTTCTTCTCCTGGCACCAAAAAGGCTTGATTTTTAAAAAGTTGAAGCAACACCATTTTTAGACATGGAATTTCATCCTGAAACTCATCCTGGTGTCCGTTTTTGCATTTGGTTTCAAAAAAAAAAAATTTGGCTTCAAAAAACATTTTGGTTCCTGGGCAGGATTTTTCCTAACCGTGGAGTAAAGCCTTTTCTTCTCCTGGCACCAAAAAGGCTTGATTTTTAAAAAGTTAAAGCAACACCATTTTTAGACATGGAATTTCATCCTGAAACTCATCCTGGTGTCCGTTTTTGCATTTGGTTTCAAAAAAAAAATTTGGCTTCAAAAAACATTTTGGTTCCTGGGCAGGATTTTTCCTAACCGTGGAGTAAAGCCTTTTCTTCTCCTGGCACCAAAAAGGCTTGATTTTTAAAAAGTTGAAGCAACACCATTTTTAGACATGGAATTTCATCCTGAAACTCATCCTGGTGTCCGTTTTTGCATTTGGTTTCAAAAAAAAAATTTGGCTTCAAAAAACATTTTGGTTCCTGGGCAGGATTTTTCCTAACCGTGGAGTAAAGCCTTTTCTTCTCCTGGCACCAAAAAGGCTTGATTTTTAGAAAGTTGAAGCAACACCATTTTTAGACATGGAATTTCATCCTGAAACTCATCCTGGTGTCCGTTTTTGCATTTGGTTTCAAAAAAAAAATTTGGCTTCAAAAAACATTTTGGTTCCTGGGCAGGATTTTTCCTGACCGTGGAGTAAAGCCTTTTCTTCTCCTGGCACCAAAAAGGCTTGTTTTTTAAAAAGTTGAAGCAACACCATTTTTAGACATGGAATTTCATCCTGAAACTCATCCTGGTGTCCGTTTTTGCATTTGGTTTCAAAAAAAAAATTTGGCTTCAAAAAACATTTTGGTTCCTGGGCAGGATTTTTCCTGACCGTGGAGTAAAGCCTTTTTTTCTCCTGGCACCAAAAAGGCTTGATTTTTAAAAAGTTAAAGCAACACCATTTTTAGACATGGAATTTCATCAGGAAACTCATCCTGGTGTCCGTTTTTGTATTTGGTTTCAAAAAAAAAATTTGGCTTCAAAAAACATTTTGGTTCCTGGGCAGGATTTTTCCTGACCGTGGAGTAAAGCCTTTTCTTCTCCTGGCACCAAAAAGGCTTGATTTTTAAAAAGTTGAAGCAACACCATTTTTAGACATGGAATTTCATCCTGAAACTCATCCTGGTGTCCGTTTTTGCATTTGGTTTCAAAAAAAAAATTGGCTTCAAAAAACATTTTGGTTCCTGGGCAGGATTTTTCCTGACCGTGGAGTAAAGCCTTTTCTTCTCCTGGCACCAAAAAGGCTTGATTTTTAAAAAGTTGAAGCAACACCATTTTTAGACATGGAATTTCATCAGGAAACTCATCCTGGTGTCCGTTTTTGCATTTGGTTTCAAAAAAAAAATTTGGCTTCAAAAAACATTTTGGTTCCTGGGCAGGATTTTTCCTGACCGTGGAGTAAAGCCTTTTCTTCTCCTGGCACCAAAAAGGCTTGATTTTTAAAAAGTTGAAGCAACACCATTTTTAGACATGGAATTTCATCCTGAAACTCATCCTGGTGTCCGTTTTTGCATTTGGTTTCAAAAAAAAAATTTGGCTTCAAAAAACATTTTGGTTCCTGGGCAGGATTTTTCCTGACCGTGGAGTAAAGCCTTTTCTTCTCCTGGCACCAAAAAGGCTTGATTTTTAGAAAGTTGAAGCAACACCATTTTTAGACATGGAATTTCATCCTGAAACTCATCCTGGTGTCCGTTTTTGCATTTGGTTTCAAAAAAAAAATTTGGCTTCAAAAAACATTTTGGTTCCTGGGCAGGATTTTTCCTGACCATGGAGTAAAGCCTTTTCTTCTCCTGGCACCAAAAAGGCTTGATTTTTAAAAAGTTGAAGCAACACCATTTTTAGACATGGAATTTCATCCTGAAACTCATCCTGGTGTCCGTTTTTGCATTTGGTTTCAAAAAAAAAATTTGGCTTCAAAAAACATTTTGGTTCCTGGGCAGGATTTTTCCTGACCGTGGAGTAAAGCCTTTTCTTCTCCTGGCACCAAAAAGGCTTGATTTTTAGAAAGTTGAAGCAACACCATTTTTAGACATGGAATTTCATCCTGAAACTCATCCTGGTGTCCGTTTTTGCATTTGGTTTCAAAAAAAAAATTTGGCTTCAAAAAACATTTTGGTTCCTGGGCAGGATTTTTCCTGACCATGGAGTAAAGCCTTTTCTTCTCCTGGCACCAAAAAGGCTTGATTTTTAAAAAGTTAAAGCAACACCATTTTTAGACATGGAATTTCATCAGGAAACTCATCCTGGTGTCCGTTTTTGCATTTGGTTTCAAAAAAAAAAATTGGCTTCAAAAAACATTTTGGTTCCTGGGCAGGATTTTTCCTGACCGTGGAGTAAAGCCTTTTCTTCTCCTGGCACCAAAAAGGCTTGATTTTTAAAAAGTTGAAGCAACACCATTTTTAGACATGGAATTTCATCAGGAAACTCATCCTGGTGTCCGTTTTTGCATTTGGTTTCAAAAAAAAAAATTTGGCTTCAAAAAACATTTTGGTTCCTGGGCAGGATTTTTCCTGACCGTGGAGTAAAGCCTTTTCTTCTCCTGGCACCAAAAAGGCTTGATTTTTAAAAAGTTGAAGCAACACCATTTTTAGACATGGAATTTCATCCTGAAACTCATCCTGGTGTCCGTTTTTGCATTTGGTTTCAAAAAAAAAATTTGGCTTCAAAAAACATTTTGGTTCCTGGGCAGGATTTTTCCTGACCGTGGAGTAAAGCCTTTTCTTCTCCTGGCACCAAAAAGGCTTGATTTTTAAAAAGTTGAAGCAACACCATTTTTAGACATGGAATTTCATCCTGAAACTCATCCTGGTGTCCGTTTTTGCATTTGGTTTCAAAAAAAAAAATTTGGCTTCAAAAAACATTTTGGTTCCTGGGCAGGATTTTTCCTAACCGTGGAGTAAAGCCTTTTCTTCTCCTGGCACCAAAAAGGCTTGATTTTTAAAAAGTTAAAGCAACACCATTTTTAGACATGGAATTTCATCCTGAAACTCATCCTGGTGTCCGTTTTTGCATTTGGTTTCAAAAAAAAAATTTGGCTTCAAAAAACATTTTGGTTCCTGGGCAGGATTTTTCCTAACCGTGGAGTAAAGCCTTTTCTTCTCCTGGCACCAAAAAGGCTTGATTTTTAAAAAGTTGAAGCAACACCATTTTTAGACATGGAATTTCATCCTGAAACTCATCCTGGTGTCCGTTTTTGCATTTGGTTTCAAAAAAAAAATTTGGCTTCAAAAAACATTTTGGTTCCTGGGCAGGATTTTTCCTAACCGTGGAGTAAAGCCTTTTCTTCTCCTGGCACCAAAAAGGCTTGATTTTTAGAAAGTTGAAGCAACACCATTTTTAGACATGGAATTTCATCCTGAAACTCATCCTGGTGTCCGTTTTTGCATTTGGTTTCAAAAAAAAAATTTGGCTTCAAAAAACATTTTGGTTCCTGGGCAGGATTTTTCCTGACCGTGGAGTAAAGCCTTTTCTTCTCCTGGCACCAAAAAGGCTTGTTTTTTAAAAAGTTGAAGCAACACCATTTTTAGACATGGAATTTCATCCTGAAACTCATCCTGGTGTCCGTTTTTGCATTTGGTTTCAAAAAAAAAATTTGGCTTCAAAAAACATTTTGGTTCCTGGGCAGGATTTTTCCTGACCGTGGAGTAAAGCCTTTTTTTCTCCTGGCACCAAAAAGGCTTGATTTTTAAAAAGTTAAAGCAACACCATTTTTAGACATGGAATTTCATCAGGAAACTCATCCTGGTGTCCGTTTTTGTATTTGGTTTCAAAAAAAAAATTTGGCTTCAAAAAACATTTTGGTTCCTGGGCAGGATTTTTCCTGACCGTGGAGTAAAGCCTTTTCTTCTCCTGGCACCAAAAAGGCTTGATTTTTAAAAAGTTGAAGCAACACCATTTTTAGACATGGAATTTCATCCTGAAACTCATCCTGGTGTCCGTTTTTGCATTTGGTTTCAAAAAAAAAATTGGCTTCAAAAAACATTTTGGTTCCTGGGCAGGATTTTTCCTGACCGTGGAGTAAAGCCTTTTCTTCTCCTGGCACCAAAAAGGCTTGATTTTTAAAAAGTTGAAGCAACACCATTTTTAGACATGGAATTTCATCCTGAAACTCATCCTGGTGTCCGTTTTTGTATTTGGTTTCAAAAAAAAAATTTGGCTTCAAAAAACATTTTGGTTCCTGGGCAGGATTTTTCCTGACCGTGGAGTAAAGCCTTTTCTTCTCCTGGCACCAAAAAGGCTTGATTTTTAAAAAGTTGAAGCAACACCATTTTTAGACATGGAATTTCATCAGGAAACTCATCCTGGTGTCCGTTTTTGCATTTGGTTTCAAAAAAAAAAATTTGGCTTCAAAAAACATTTTGGTTCCTGGGCAGGATTTTTCCTGACCGTGGAGTAAAGCCTTTTCTTCTCCTGGCACCAAAAAGGCTTGATTTTTAAAAAGTTGAAGCAACACCATTTTTAGACATGGAATTTCATCCTGAAACTCATCCTGGTGTCCGTTTTTGCATTTGGTTTCAAAAAAAAAATTTGGCTTCAAAAAACATTTTGGTTCCTGGGCAGGATTTTTCCTGACCGTGGAGTAAAGCCTTTTCTTCTCCTGGCACCAAAAAGGCTTGTTTTTTAAAAAGTTGAAGCAACACCATTTTTAGACATGGAATTTCATCCTGAAACTCATCCTGGTGTCCGTTTTTGCATTTGGTTTCAAAAAAAAAATTTGGCTTCAAAAAACATTTTGGTTCCTGGGCAGGATTTTTCCTGACCGTGGAGTAAAGCCTTTTCTTCTCCTGGCACCAAAAAGGCTTGATTTTTAAAAAGTTGAAGCAACACCATTTTTAGACATGGAATTTCATCCTGAAACTCATCCTGGTGTCCATTTTTGCATTTGGTTTCAAAAAAAAAAATTGGCTTCAAAAAACATTTTGGTTCCTGGGCAGGATTTTTCCTGACCGTGGAGTAAAGCCTTTTCTTCTCCTGGCACCAAAAAGGCTTGATTTTTAAAAAGTTGAAGCAACACCATTTTTAGACATGGAATTTCATCCGGAAACTCATCCTGGTGTCCGTTTTTGCATTTGGTTTCAAAAAAAAAAAATTTGGCTTCAAAAAACATTTTGGTTCCTGGGCAGGATTTTTCCTGACCGTGGAGTAAAGCCTTTTCTTCTCCTGGCACCAAAAAGGCTTGATTTTTAAAAAGTTGAAGCAACACCATTTTTAGACATGGAATTTCATCCTGAAACTCATCCTGGTGTCCGTTTTTGCATTTGGTTTCAAAAAAAAAATTTGGCTTCAAAAAACATTTTGGTTCCTGGGCAGGATTTTTCCTGACCGTGGAGTAAAGCCTTTTCTTCTCCTGGCACCAAAAAGGCTTGTTTTTTAAAAAGTTGAAGCAACACCATTTTTAGACATGGAATTTCATCCTGAAACTCATCCTGGTGTCCGTTTTTGCATTTGGTTTCAAAAAAAAAATTTGGCTTCAAAAAACATTTTGGTTCCTGGGCAGGATTTTTCCTGACCGTGGAGTAAAGCCTTTTCTTCTCCTGGCACCAAAAAGGCTTGATTTTTAAAAAGTTGAAGCAACACCATTTTTAGACATGGAATTTCATCCTGAAACTCATCCTGGTGTCCATTTTTGCATTTGGTTTCAAAAAAAAAATTTGGCTTCAAAAAACATTTTGGTTCCTGGGCAGGATTTTTCCTGACCATGGAGTAAAGCCTTTTCTTCTCCTGGCACCAAAAAGGCTTGATTTTTAAAAAGTTAAAGCAACACCATTTTTAGACATGGAATTTCATCAGGAAACTCATCCTGGTGTCCGTTTTTGCATTTGGTTTCAAAAAAAAAAATTGGCTTCAAAAAACATTTTGGTTCCTGGGCAGGATTTTTCCTGACCGTGGAGTAAAGCCTTTTCTTCTCCTGGCACCAAAAAGGCTTGATTTTTAAATAGTTGAAGCAACACCATTTTTAGACATGGAATTTCATCAGGAAACTCATCCTGGTGTCCGTTTTTGCATTTGGTTTCAAAAAAAAAAATTTGGCTTCAAAAAACATTTTGGTTCCTGGGCAGGATTTTTCCTGACCGTGGAGTAAAGCCTTTTCTTCTCCTGGCACCAAAAAGGCTTGATTTTTAAAAAGTTGAAGCAACACCATTTTTAGACATGGAATTTCATCCTGAAACTCATCCTGGTGTCCGTTTTTGCATTTGGTTTCAAAAAAAAAATTTGGCTTCAAAAAACATTTTGGTTCCTGGGCAGGATTTTTCCTGACCGTGGAGTAAAGCCTTTTCTTCTCCTGGCACCAAAAAGGCTTGATTTTTAAAAAGTTGAAGCAACACCATTTTTAGACATGGAATTTCATCCTGAAACTCATCCTGGTGTCCGTTTTTGCATTTGGTTTCAAAAAAAAAAATTTGGCTTCAAAAAACATTTTGGTTCCTGGGCAGGATTTTTCCTAACCGTGGAGTAAAGCCTTTTCTTCTCCTGGCACCAAAAAGGCTTGATTTTTAAAAAGTTAAAGCAACACCATTTTTAGACATGGAATTTCATCCTGAAACTCATCCTGGTGTCCGTTTTTGCATTTGGTTTCAAAAAAAAAATTTGGCTTCAAAAAACATTTTGGTTCCTGGGCAGGATTTTTCCTAACCGTGGAGTAAAGCCTTTTCTTCTCCTGGCACCAAAAAGGCTTGATTTTTAAAAAGTTGAAGCAACACCATTTTTAGACATGGAATTTCATCCTGAAACTCATCCTGGTGTCCGTTTTTGCATTTGGTTTCAAAAAAAAAATTTGGCTTCAAAAAACATTTTGGTTCCTGGGCAGGATTTTTCCTAACCGTGGAGTAAAGCCTTTTCTTCTCCTGGCACCAAAAAGGCTTGATTTTTAGAAAGTTGAAGCAACACCATTTTTAGACATGGAATTTCATCCTGAAACTCATCCTGGTGTCCGTTTTTGCATTTGGTTTCAAAAAAAAAATTTGGCTTCAAAAAACATTTTGGTTCCTGGGCAGGATTTTTCCTGACCGTGGAGTAAAGCCTTTTCTTCTCCTGGCACCAAAAAGGCTTGTTTTTTAAAAAGTTGAAGCAACACCATTTTTAGACATGGAATTTCATCCTGAAACTCATCCTGGTGTCCGTTTTTGCATTTGGTTTCAAAAAAAAAATTTGGCTTCAAAAAACATTTTGGTTCCTGGGCAGGATTTTTCCTGACCGTGGAGTAAAGCCTTTTTTTCTCCTGGCACCAAAAAGGCTTGATTTTTAAAAAGTTAAAGCAACACCATTTTTAGACATGGAATTTCATCAGGAAACTCATCCTGGTGTCCGTTTTTGTATTTGGTTTCAAAAAAAAAATTTGGCTTCAAAAAACATTTTGGTTCCTGGGCAGGATTTTTCCTGACCGTGGAGTAAAGCCTTTTCTTCTCCTGGCACCAAAAAGGCTTGATTTTTAAAAAGTTGAAGCAACACCATTTTTAGACATGGAATTTCATCCTGAAACTCATCCTGGTGTCCGTTTTTGCATTTGGTTTCAAAAAAAAAATTGGCTTCAAAAAACATTTTGGTTCCTGGGCAGGATTTTTCCTGACCGTGGAGTAAAGCCTTTTCTTCTCCTGGCACCAAAAAGGCTTGATTTTTAAAAAGTTGAAGCAACACCATTTTTAGACATGGAATTTCATCCTGAAACTCATCCTGGTGTCCGTTTTTGTATTTGGTTTCAAAAAAAAAATTTGGCTTCAAAAAACATTTTGGTTCCTGGGCAGGATTTTTCCTGACCGTGGAGTAAAGCCTTTTCTTCTCCTGGCACCAAAAAGGCTTGATTTTTAAAAAGTTGAAGCAACACCATTTTTAGACATGGAATTTCATCAGGAAACTCATCCTGGTGTCCGTTTTTGCATTTGGTTTCAAAAAAAAAAATTTGGCTTCAAAAAACATTTTGGTTCCTGGGCAGGATTTTTCCTGACCGTGGAGTAAAGCCTTTTCTTCTCCTGGCACCAAAAAGGCTTGATTTTTAAAAAGTTGAAGCAACACCATTTTTAGACATGGAATTTCATCCTGAAACTCATCCTGGTGTCCGTTTTTGCATTTGGTTTCAAAAAAAAAATTTGGCTTCAAAAAACATTTTGGTTCCTGGGCAGGATTTTTCCTGACCGTGGAGTAAAGCCTTTTCTTCTCCTGGCACCAAAAAGGCTTGTTTTTTAAAAAGTTGAAGCAACACCATTTTTAGACATGGAATTTCATCCTGAAACTCATCCTGGTGTCCGTTTTTGCATTTGGTTTCAAAAAAAAAATTTGGCTTCAAAAAACATTTTGGTTCCTGGGCAGGATTTTTCCTGACCGTGGAGTAAAGCCTTTTCTTCTCCTGGCACCAAAAAGGCTTGATTTTTAAAAAGTTGAAGCAACACCATTTTTAGACATGGAATTTCATCCTGAAACTCATCCTGGTGTCCATTTTTGCATTTGGTTTCAAAAAAAAAAATTGGCTTCAAAAAACATTTTGGTTCCTGGGCAGGATTTTTCCTGACCGTGGAGTAAAGCCTTTTCTTCTCCTGGCACCAAAAAGGCTTGATTTTTAAAAAGTTGAAGCAACACCATTTTTAGACATGGAATTTCATCCGGAAACTCATCCTGGTGTCCGTTTTTGCATTTGGTTTCAAAAAAAAAAAATTTGGCTTCAAAAAACATTTTGGTTCCTGGGCAGGATTTTTCCTGACCGTGGAGTAAAGCCTTTTCTTCTCCTGGCACCAAAAAGGCTTGATTTTTAAAAAGTTGAAGCAACACCATTTTTAGACATGGAATTTCATCCTGAAACTCATCCTGGTGTCCGTTTTTGCATTTGGTTTCAAAAAAAAAATTTGGCTTCAAAAAACATTTTGGTTCCTGGGCAGGATTTTTCCTGACCGTGGAGTAAAGCCTTTTCTTCTCCTGGCACCAAAAAGGCTTGTTTTTTAAAAAGTTGAAGCAACACCATTTTTAGACATGGAATTTCATCCTGAAACTCATCCTGGTGTCCGTTTTTGCATTTGGTTTCAAAAAAAAAATTTGGCTTCAAAAAACATTTTGGTTCCTGGGCAGGATTTTTCCTGACCGTGGAGTAAAGCCTTTTCTTCTCCTGGCACCAAAAAGGCTTGATTTTTAAAAAGTTGAAGCAACACCATTTTTAGACATGGAATTTCATCCTGAAACTCATCCTGGTGTCCATTTTTGCATTTGGTTTCAAAAAAAAAAAATTGGCTTCAAAAAACATTTTGGTTCCTGGGCAGGATTTTTCCTGACCGTGGAGTAAAGCCTTTTCTTCTCCTGGCACCAAAAAGGCTTGATTTTTAAAAAGTTGAAGCAACACCATTTTTAGACATGGAATTTCATCCGGAAACTCATCCTGGTGTCCGTTTTTGCATTTGGTTTCAAAAAAAAAAAATTTGGCTTCAAAAAACATTTTGGTTCCTGGGCAGGATTTTTCCTGACCGTGGAGTAAAGCCTTTTCTTCTCCTGGCACCAAAAAGGCTTGAATTTTAAAAAGTTGAAGCAACACCATTTTTAGACATGGAATTTCATCCTGAAACTCATCCTGGTGTCCATTTTTGCATTTGGTTTCAAAAAAAAAAATTGGCTTCAAAAAACATTTTGGTTCCTGGGCAGGATTTTTCCTGACCGTGGAGTAAAGCCTTTTCTTCTCCTGGCACCAAAAAGGCTTGATTTTTAAAAAGTTGAAGCAACACCATTTTTAGACATGGAATTTCATCCGGAAACTCATCCTGGTGTCCGTTTTTGCATTTGGTTTCAAAAAAAAAAAATTTGGCTTCAAAAAACATTTTGGTTCCTGGGCAGGATTTTTCCTGACCGTGGAGTAAAGCCTTTTCTTCTCCTGGCACCAAAAAGGCTTGATTTTTAAAAAGTTGAAGCAATACCATTTTTAGACATGGAATTTCATCAGGAAACTCATCCTGGTCTCCGTTTTTGCATTTGGTTTCAAAAAAAAAAATTGGCTTCAAAAAACATTTTGGTTCCTGGGCAGGATTTTTCCTGACCGTGGAGTAAAGCCTTTTCTTCTCCTGGCACCAAAAAGGCTTGATTTTTAAAAAGTTGAAGCAACACCATTTTTAGACAATAAATTTCATCAGGAAACTCATCCTGGTGTCCGTTTTTGTATTTGGTTTCAAAAAAAAAATTTGGCTTCAAAAAACATTTTGGTTCCTGGGCAGGATTTTTCCTAACCGTGGAGTAAAGCTTTTTCTTCTCCTGGCACCAAAAAGGCTTGATTTTTAAAAAGTTGAAGCAACACCATTTTTAGACATGGAATTTCATCCTGAAACTCATCCTGGTGTCCGTTTTTGCATTTGGTTTCAAAAAAAAAATTGGCTTCAAAAAACATTTTGGTTCCTGGGCAGGATTTTTCCTGACCGTGGAGTAAAGCCTTTTCTTCTCCTGGCACCAAAAAGGCTTGATTTTTAAAAAGTTGAAGCAACACCATTTTTAGACATGGAATTTCATCAGGAAACTCATCCTGGTGTCCGTTTTTGCATTTGGTTTCAAAAAAAAAAATTTGGCTTCAAAAAACATTTTGGTTCCTGGGCAGGATTTTTCCTGACCGTGGAGTAAAGCCTTTTCTTCTCCTGGCACCAAAAAGGCTTGATTTTTAAAAAGTTGAAGCAACACCATTTTTAGACATGGAATTTCATCCTGAAACTCATCCTGGTGTCCGTTTTTGCATTTGGTTTCAAAAAAAAAATTTGGCTTCAAAAACATTTTGGTTCCTGGGCAGGATTTTTCCTAACCGTGGAGTAAAGCCTTTTCTTCTCCTGGCACCAAAAAGGCTTGATTTTTAGAAAGTTGAAGCAACACCATTTTTAGACATGGAAGTTCATCCTGAAACTCATCCTGGTGTCCGTTTTTGCATTTGGTTTCAAAAAAAAAATTTGGCTTCAAAAAACATTTTGGTTCCTGGGCAGGATTTTTCCTGACCATGGAGTAAAGCCTTTTCTTCTCCTGGCACCAAAAAGGCTTGATTTTTAAAAAGTTAAAGCAACACCATTTTTAGACATGGAATTTCATCAGGAAACTCATCCTGGTGTCCGTTTTTGCATTTGGTTTCAAAAAAAAAATTGGCTTCAAAAAACATTTTGGTTCCTGGGCAGGATTTTTCCTGACCGTGGAGTAAAGCCTTTTCTTCTCCTGGCACCAAAAAGGCTTGATTTTTAAAAAGTTGAAGCAACACCATTTTTAGACATGGAATTTCATCCTGAAACTCATCCTGGTGTCCGTTTTTGTATTTGGTTTCAAAAAAAAAATTTGGCTTCAAAAAACATTTTGGTTCCTGGGCAGGATTTTTCCTGACCGTGGAGTAAAGCCTTTTCTTCTCCTGGCACCCAAAAGGCTTGATTTTTAAAAAGTTGAAGCAACACCATTTTTAGACATGGAATTTCATCCTGAAACTCATCCTGGTGTCCGTTTTTGCATTTGGTTTCAAAAAAAAAATTGGCTTCAAAAAACATTTTGGTTCCTGGGCAGGATTTTTCCTGACCATGGAGTAAAGCCTTTTCTTCTCCTGGCACCAAAAAGGCTTGATTTTTAAAAAGTTAAAGCAACACCATTTTTAGACATGGAATTTCATCAGGAAACTCATCCTGGTGTCCGTTTTTGCATTTGGTTTCAAAAAAAAAATTGGCTTCAAAAAACATTTTGGTTCCTGGGCAGGATTTTTCCTGACCGTGGAGTAAAGCCTTTTCTTCTCCTGGCACCAAAAAGGCTTGATTTTTAAAAAGTTGAAGCAACACTATTTTTAGACATGGAATTTCATCCTGAAACTCATCCTGGTGTCCGTTTTTGCATTTGGTTTCAAAAAAAAAATTTCGCTTCAAAAAACATTTTGGTTCCTGGGCAGGATTTTTCCTGACCGTGGAGTAAAGCCTTTTCTTCTCCTGGCACCAAAAAGGCTTGATTTTTAAAAAGTTGAAGCAACACCATTTTTAGACATGGAATTTCATCCTGAAACTCATCCTGGTGTCCGTTTTTGTATTTGGTTTCAAAAAAAAAATTTGGCTTCAAAAAACATTTTGGTTCCTGGGCAGGATTTTTCCTGACCGTGGAGTAAAGCCTTTTCTTCTCCTGGCACCCAAAAGGCTTGATTTTTAAAAAGTTGAAGCAACACCATTTTTAGACATGGAATTTCATCCTGAAACTCATCCTGGTGTCCGTTTTTGCATTTGGTTTCAAAAAAAAAAAATTTGGCTTCAAAAAACATTTTGGTTCCTGGGCAGGATTTTTCCTGACCGTGGAGTAAAGCCTTTTCTTCTCCTGGCACCAAAAAGGCTTGATTTTTAAAAAGTTGAAGCAACACCATTTTTAGACATGGAATTTCATCCTGAAACTCATCCTGGTGTCCGTTTTTGCATTTGGTTTCAAAAAAAAAATTTGGCTTCAAAAAACATTTTGGTTCCTGGGCAGGATTTTTCCTGACCGTGGAGTAAAGCCTTTTCTTCTCCTGGCACCAAAAAGGCTTGTTTTTTAAAAAGTTGAAGCAACACCATTTTTAGACATGGAATTTCATCCTGAAACTCATCCTGGTGTCCGTTTTTGCATTTGGTTTCAAAAAAAAAATTTGGCTTCAAAAAACATTTTGGTTCCTGGGCAGGATTTTTCCTGACCGTGGAGTAAAGCCTTTTCTTCTCCTGGCACCAAAAAGGCTTGATTTTTAAAAAGTTGAAGCAACACCATTTTTAGACATGGAATTTCATCAGGAAACTCATCCTGGTGTCCGTTTTTCCATTTGGTTTCAAAAAAAAAATTTGGCTTCAAAAAACATTTTGGTTCCTGGGCAGGATTTTTCCTGACCGTGGAGTAAAGCCTTTTCTTCTCCTGGCACCAAAAAGGCTTGATTTTTAAAAAGTTGAAGCAACACCATTTTTAGACATGGAATTTCATCCGGAAACTGATCCTGGTGTCCGTTTTTGCATTTGGTTTCAAAAAAAAAATTTGGCTTCAAAAAACATTTTGGTTCCTGGGCAGGATTTTTCCTGACCGTGGAGTAAAGCCTTTTCTTCTCCTGGCACCAAAAAGGCTTGATTTTTAAAAAGTTGAAGCAACACCATTTTTAGACATGGAATTTCATCCGGAAACTCATCCTGGTGTCCGTTTTTGCATTTGGTTTCAAAAAAAAAAATTTGGCTTCAAAAAACATTTTGGTTCCTGGGCAGCATTTTTCCTGACCGTGGAGTAAAGCCTTTTCTTCTCCTGGCACCAAAAAGGCTTGATTTTTAAAAAGTTGAAGCAACACCATTTTTAGACATGGAATTTCATCCTGAAACTCATCCTGGTGTCCGTTTTTGCATTTGGTTTCAAAAAAAAAATTTGGCTTCAAAAAACATTTTGGTTCCTGGGCAGGATTTTTCCTGACCGTGGAGTAAAGCCTTTTCTTCTCCTGGCACCAAAAAGGCTTGATTTTTAAAAAGTTGAAGCAACACCATTTTTAGACATGGAATTTCATCAGGAAACTCATCCTGGTGTCCGTTTTTGCATTTGGTTTCAAAAAAAAAAATTTGGCTTCAAAAAACATTTTGGTTCCTGGGCAGGATTTTTCCTGACCGTGGAGTAAAGCCTTTTCTTCTCCTGGCACCAAAAAGGCTTGATTTTTAAAAAGTTGAAGCAACACCATTTTTAGACATGGAATTTCATCAGGAAACTCATCCTGGTGTCTGTTTTTGTATTTGGTTTCAAAAAAAAAATTTGGCTTCAAAAAACATTTTGGTTCCTGGGCAGGATTTTTCCTGACCGTGGAGTAAAGCCTTTTCTTCTCCTGGCACCAAAAAGGCTTGATTTTTAAAAAGTTGAAGCAACACCATTTTTAGACATGGAATTTCATCCGGAAACTCATCCTGGTGTCCGTTTTTCCATTTGGTTTCAAAAAAAAAATTGGCTTCAAAAAACATTTTGGTTCCTGGGCAGGATTTTTCCTGACCGTGGAGTAAAGCCTTTTCTTCTCCTGGCACCAAAAAGGCTTGATTTTTAAAAAGTTGAAGCAACACCATTTTTAGACATGGAATTTCATCCGGAAACTCATCCTGGTGTCCGTTTTTGCATTTGGTTTCAAAAAAAAAAATTTGGCTTCAAAAAACATTTTGGTTCCTGGGCAGCATTTTTCCTGACCGTGGAGTAAAGCCTTTTCTTCTCCTGGCACCAAAAAGGCTTGATTTTTAAAAAGTTGAAGCAACACCATTTTTAGACATGGAATTTCATCCTGAAACTCATCCTGGTGTCCGTTTTTGCATTTGGTTTCAAAAAAAAAATTTGGCTTCAAAAAACATTTTGGTTCCTGGGCAGGATTTTTCCTGACCGTGGAGTAAAGCCTTTTCTTCTCCTGGCACCAAAAAGGCTTGATTTTTAAAAAGTTGAAGCAACACCATTTTTAGACATGGAATTTCATCAGGAAACTCATCCTGGTGTCCGTTTTTGCATTTGGTTTCAAAAAAAAAAATTTGGCTTCAAAAAACATTTTGGTTCCTGGGCAGGATTTTTCCTGACCGTGGAGTAAAGCCTTTTCTTCTCCTGGCACCAAAAAGGCTTGATTTTTAAAAAGTTGAAGCAACACCATTTTTAGACATGGAATTTCATCAGGAAACTCATCCTGGTGTCTGTTTTTGTATTTGGTTTCAAAAAAAAAATTTGGCTTCAAAAAACATTTTGGTTCCTGGGCAGGATTTTTCCTGACCGTGGAGTAAAGCCTTTTCTTCTCCTGGCACCAAAAAGGCTTGATTTTTAAAAAGTTGAAGCAACACCATTTTTAGACATGGAATTTCATCCGGAAACTCATCCTGGTGTCCGTTTTTCCATTTGGTTTCAAAAAAAAAATTTGGCTTCAAAAAACATTTTGGTTCCTGGGCAGGATTTTTCCTGACCGTGGAGTAAAGCCTTTTCTTCTCCTGGCACCAAAAAGGCTTGATTTTTAAAAAGTTGAAGCAACACCATTTTTAGACATGGAATTTCATCCTGAAACTCATCCTGGTGTCCGTTTTTGCATTTGGTTTCAAAAAAAAAAATTGGCTTCAAAAAACATTTTGGTTCCTCGGCAGGATTTTTCCTGACCATGGAGTAAAGCCTTTTCTTCTCCTGGCACCAAAAAGGCTTGATTTTTAAAAAGTTAAAGCAACACCATTTTTAGACATGGAATTTCATCAGGAAACTCATCCTGGTGTCCGTTTTTGCATTTGGTTTCAAAAAAAAAATTGGCTTCAAAAAACATTTTGGTTCCTGGGCAGGATTTTTCCTGACCGTGGAGTAAAGCCTTTTCTTCTCCTGGCACCAAAAAGGCTTGATTTTTAAAAAGTTGAAGCAACACCATTTTTAGACATGGAATTTCATCCTGAAACTCATCCTGGTGTCCGTTTTTGCATTTGGTTTCAAAAAAAAAAATTGGCTTCAAAAAACATTTTGGTTCCTGGGCAGGATTTTTCCTGACCGTGGAGTAAAGCCTTTTCTTCTCCTGGCACCAAAAAGGCTTGATTTTTAAAACGTTGAAGCAACACCATTTTTAGACATGGAATTTCATCCTGAAACTCATCCTGCTGTCCGTTTTTGCATTTGGTTTCAAAAAAAAAAATTGGCTTCAAAAAACATTTTGGTTTCTGGGCAGGATTTTTCCTGACCGTGGAGTAAAGCCTTTTCTTCTCCTAGCACCAAAAAGGCTTGATTTTTAAAAAGTTGAAGCAACACCATTTTTAGACATGGAATTTCATCCTGAAACTCATCCTGGTGTCCGTTTTTGCATTTGGTTTAAAAAAAAAAATTGGCTTCAAAAAACATTTTGGTTCCTGGGCAGGATTTTTCCTGACCGTGGAATAAAGCCTTTTCTTCTCCTGGCACCAAAAAGGCTTGATTTTTAAAAAGTTGAAGCAACACCATTTTTAGACATGGAATTTCATCCGGAAACTCATCCTGGTGTCTGTTTTTGCATTTGGTTTCAAAAAAAAAAATTTCGCTTCAAAAAACACTTTGGTTCCTGGGCAGGATTTTTCCTGACCGTGGAGTAAAGCCTTTTCTTCTCCTGGCACCAAAAAGGCTTGATTTTTAAAAAGTTGAAGCAACACCATTTTTAGACATGGAATTTCATCCTGAAACTCATCCTGGTGTCCGTTTTTGCATTTGGTTTCAAAAAAAAAATTTGGCTTCAAAAAACATTTTGGTTCCTGGGCAGGATTTTTCCTGACCGTGGAGTAAAGCCTTTTCTTCTCCTGGCACCAAAAAGGCTTGATTTTTAAAAAGTTGAAGCAACACCATTTTTAGACATGGAATTTCATCAGGAAACTCATCCTGGTGTCCGTTTTTGCATTTGGTTTCAAAAAAAAAAAATTGGCTTCAAAAAACATTTTGGTTCCTGGGCAGGATTTTTCCTGACCGTGGAGTAAAGCCTTTTCTTCTCCTGGCACCAAAAAGGCTTGATTTTTAAAAAGTTGAAGCAACACCATTTTTAGACATGGAATTTCATCAGGAAACTCATCCTGGTGTCCGTTTTTGTATTTGGTTTCAAAAAAAAAATTTGGCTTCAAAAAACATTTTGGTTCCTGGGCAGGATTTTTCCTGACCGTGGAGTAAAGCCTTTTCTTCTCCTGGCACCAAAAAGGCTTGATTTTTAAAAAGTTGAAGCAACACCATTTTTAGACATGGAATTTCATCCGGAAACTCATCCTGGTGTCCGTTTTTGTATTTGGTTTCAAAAAAAAAATTTGGCTTCAAAAAACATTTTGGTTCCTGGGCAGGATTTTTCCTGACCATGGAGTAAAGCCTTTTCTTCTCCTGGCACCAAAAAGGCTTGATTTTTAAAAAGTTAAAGCAACACCATTTTTAGACATGGAATTTCATCAGGAAACTCATCCTGGTGTCCGTTTTTGTATTTGGTTTCAAAAAAAAAATTTGGCTTCAAAAAACATTTTGGTTCCTGGGCAGTATTTTTCCTGACCGTGGAGTAAAGCCTTTTCTTCTCCTGGCACCAAAAAGGCTTGATTTTTAAAAAGTTGAAGCAACACCATTTTTAGACATGGAATTTCATCCTGAAACTCATCCTGGTGTCCGTTTTTGCATTTGGTTTCAAAAAAAAAATTGGCTTCAAAAAACATTTTGGTTCCTGGGCAGGATTTTTCCTGACCGTGGAGTAAAGCCTTTTCTTCTCCTGGCACCAAAAAGGCTTGATTTTTAAAAAGTTGAAGCAACACCATTTTTAGACATGGAATTTCATCCGGAAACTCATCCTGGTGTCCGTTTTTGCATTTGGTTTCAAAAAAAAAAAATTTGGCTTCAAAAAACACTTTGGTTCCTGGGCAGGATTTTTCCTGACCGTGGAGTAAAGCCTTTTCTTCTCCTGGCACCAAAAAGGCTTGATTTTTAAAAAGTTGAAGCAACACCATTTTTAGACATGGAATTTCATCAGGAAACTCATCCTGGTGTCCGTTTTTGCATTTGGTTTCAAAAAAAAAATTTGGCTTCAAAAAACATTTTGGTTCCTGGGCAGGATTTTTCCTGACCGTGGAGTAAAGCCTTTTCTTCTCCTGGCACCAAAAAGGCTTGATTTTTAAAAAGTTGAAGCAACACCATTTTTAGACATGGAATTTCATCCTGAAACTCATCCTGGTGTCCGTTTTTGCATTTGGTTTCAAAAAAAAAATTGGCTTCAAAAAACATTTTGGTTCCTGGGCAGGATTTTTCCTGACCGTGGAGTAAAGCCTTTTCTTCTCCTGGCACCAAAAAGGCTTGATTTTTAAAAAGTTGAAGCAACACCATTTTTAGACATGGAATTTCATCCGGAAACTCATCCTGGTGTCCGTTTTTCCATTTGGTTTCAAAAAAAAAATTTGGCTTCAAAAAACATTTTGGTTCCTGGGCAGGATTTTTCCTGACCGTGGAGTAAAGCCTTTTCTTCTCCTGGCATCAAAAAGGCTTGATTTTTAAAAAGTTGAAGCAACACGATTTTTAGACATGGAATTTCATCCTGAAACTCATCCTGGTGTCCGTTTTTGCATTTGGTTTCAAAAAAAAAATTTGGCTTCAAAAAACATTTTGGTTCCTGGGCAGGATTTTTCCTGACCGTGGAGTAAAGCCTTTTCTTCTCCTGGCACCAAAAAGGCTTGTTTTTTAAAAAGTTGAAGCAACACCATTTTTAGACATGGAATTTCATCCTGAAACTCATCCTGGTGTCCGTTTTTGTATTTGGTTTCAAAAAAAAAATTTGGCTTCAAAAAACATTTTGGTTCCTGGGCAGGATTTTTCCTGACCGTGGAGTAAAGCCTTTTCTTCTCCTGGCACCAAAAAGGCTTGATTTTTAAAAAGTTGAAGCAACACCATTTTTAGACATGGAATTTCATCCTGAAACTCATCCTGGTGTCCGTTTTTGCATTTGGTTTCAAAAAAAAAATTTGGCTTCAAAAAACATTTTGGTTCCTGGGCAGGATTTTTCCTGACCGTGGAGTAAAGCCTTTTCTTCTCCTGGCACCAAAAAGGCTTGATTTTTAAAAAGTTGAAGCAACACCATTTTTAGACATGGAATTTCATCCGGAAACTCATCCTGGTGTCCGTTTTTGCATTTGGTTTCAAAAAAAAAAAATTTGGCTTCAAAAAACACTTTGGTTCCTGGGCAGGATTTTTCCTGACCGTGGAGTAAAGCCTTTTCTTCTCCTGGCACCAAAAAGGCTTGTTTTTTAAAAAGTTGAAGCAACACCATTTTTAGACATGGAATTTCATCCTGAAACTCATCCTGGTGTCCGTTTTTGCATTTGGTTTCAAAAAAAAAATTTGGCTTCAAAAAACATTTTGGTTCCTGGGCAGGATTTTTCCTGACCGTGGAGTAAAGCCTTTTCTTCTCCTGGCACCAAAAAGGCTTGATTTTTAAAAAGTTGAAGCAACACCATTTTTAGACATGGAATTTCATCAGGAAACTCATCCTGGTGTCCGTTTTTGCATTTGGTTTCAAAAAAAAAAATTGGCTTCAAAAAACATTTTGGTTCCTGGGCAGGATTTTTCCTGACCGTGGAGTAAAGCCTTTTCTTCTCCTGGCACCAAAAAGGCTTGATTTTTAAAAAGTTGAAGCAACACCATTTTTAGACATGGAATTTCATCAGGAAACTCATCCTGGTGTCCGTTTTTGTATTTGGTTTCAAAAAAAAAATTTGGCTTCAAAAAACATTTTGGTTCCTGGGCAGGATTTTTCCTGACCGTGGAGTAAAGCCTTTTCTTCTCCTGGCACCAAAAAGGCTTGATTTTTAAAAAGTTGAAGCAACACCATTTTTAGACATGGAATTTCATCAGGAAACTCATCCTGGTGTCCGTTTTTGTATTTGGTTTCAAAAAAAAAATTTGGCTTCAAAAAACATTTTGGTTCCTGGGCAGGATTTTTCCTGACCATGGAGTAAAGCCTTTTCTTCTCCTGGCACCAAAAAGGCTTGATTTTTAAAAAGTTAAAGCAACACCATTTTTAGACATGGAATTTCATCAGGAAACTCATCCTGGTGTCCGTTTTTGTATTTGGTTTCAAAAAAAAATTTGGCTTCAAAAAACATTTTGGTTCCTGGGCAGTATTTTTCCTGACCGTGGAGTAAAGCCTTTTCTTCTCCTGGCACCAAAAAGGCTTGATTTTTAAAAAGTTGAAGCAACACCATTTTTAGACATGGAATTTCATCCTGAAACTCATCCTGGTGACCGTTTTTGCATTTGGTTTCAAAAAAAAAATTGGCTTCAAAAAACATTTTGGTTCCTGGGCAGGATTTTTCCTGACCGTGGAGTAAAGCCTTTTCTTCTCCTGGCACCAAAAAGGCTTGATTTTTAAAAAGTTGAAGCAACACCATTTTTAGACATGGAATTTCATCCGGAAACTCATCCTGGTGTCCGTTTTTCCATTTGGTTTCAAAAAAAAAATTTGGCTTCAAAAAACATTTTGGTTCCTGGGCAGGATTTTTCCTGACCGTGGAGTAAAGCCTTTTCTTCTCCTGGCACCAAAAAGGCTTGATTTTTAAAAAGTTGAAGCAACACGATTTTTAGACATGGAATTTCATCCTGAAACTCATCCTGGTGTCCGTTTTTGCATTTGGTTTCAAAAAAAAAATTTGGCTTCAAAAAACATTTTGGTTCCTGGGCAGGATTTTTCCTGACCGTGGAGTAAAGCCTTTTCTTCTCCTGGCACCAAAAAGGCTTGTTTTTTAAAAAGTTGAAGCAACACCATTTTTAGACATGGAATTTCATCAGGAAACTCATCCTGGTGTCCGTTTTTGTATTTGGTTTCAAAAAAAAAATTTGGCTTCAAAAAACATTTTGGTTCCTGGGCAGGATTTTTCCTGACCGTGGAGTAAAGCCTTTTCTTCTCCTGGCACCAAAAAGGCTTGATTTTTAAAAAGTTGAAGCAACACCATTTTTAGACATGGAATTTCATCCGGAAACTCATCCTGGTGTCCGTTTTTGCATTTGGTTTCAAAAAAAAAATTTGGCTTCAAAAAACATTTTGGTTCCTGGGCAGGATTTTTCCTGACCGTGGAGTAAAGCCTTTTCTTCTCCTGGCACCAAAAAGGCTTGATTTTTAAAAAGTTGAAGCAACACCATTTTTAGACATGGAATTTCATCCGGAAACTCATCCTGGTGTCCGTTTTTGCATTTGGTTTCAAAAAAAAAATTTGGCTTCAAAAAACATTTTGGTTCCTGGGCAGGATTTTTCCTGACCATGGAGTAAAGCCTTTTCTTCTCCTGGCACCAAAAAGGCTTGTTTTTTAAAAAGTTGAAGCAACACCATTTTTAGACATGGAATTTCATCCTGAAACTCATCCTGGTGTCCGTTTTTGCATTTGGTTTCAAAAAAAAAATTTGGCTTCAAAAAACATTTTGGTTCCTGGGCAGGATTTTTCCTGACCGTGGAGTAAAGCCTTTTCTTCTCCTGGCACCAAAAAGGCTTGATTTTTAAAAAGTTGAAGCAACACCATTTTTAGACATGGAATTTCATCAGGAAACTCATCCTGGTGTCCGTTTTTGCATTTGGTTTCAAAAAAAAAATTGACTTCAAAAAACATTTTGGTTCCTGGGCAGGATTTTTCCTGACCGTGGAGTAAAGCCTTTTCTTCTCCTGGCACCAAAAAGGCTTGATTTTTAAAACGTTGAAGCAACACCATTTTTAGACATGGAATTTCATCCTGAAACTCATCCTGGTGTCCGTTTTTGCATTTGATTTCAAAAAGAAAATTGGCTTCAAAAAACATTTTGGTTCCTGGGCAGGATTTTTCCTGACCGTGGAGTAAAGCCTTTTCTTCTCCTGGCACCAAAAAGGCTTGATTTTTAAAACGTTGAAGCAACACCATTTTTAGACATGGAATTTCATCCTGAAACTCATCCTGGTGTCCGTTTTTGCATTTGGTTTCAAAAAAAAAATTTGGCTTCAAAAAACATTTTGGTTCCTGGGCAGGATTTTTCCTGACCGTGGAGTAAAGCCTTTTCTTCTCCTGGCACCAAAAAGGCTTGATTTTTAAAAAGTTGAAGCAACACCATTTTTAGACATGGAATTTCATCCTGAAACTCATCCTGGTGTCCGTTTTTGCATTTGGTTTCAAAAAAAAAATTTGGCTTCAAAAAACATTTTGGTTCCTGGGCAGTATTTTTCCTGACCGTGGAGTAAAGCCTTTTCTTCTCCTGGCACCAAAAAGGCTTGATTTTTAAAAAGTTGAAGCAACACCATTTTTAGACATGGAATTTCATCCTGAAACTCATCCTGGTGACCGTTTTTGCATTTGGTTTCAAAAAAAAAATTGGCTTCAAAAAACATTTTGGTTCCTGGGCAGGATTTTTCCTGACCGTGGAGTAAAGCCTTTTCTTCTCCTGGCACCAAAAAGGCTTGATTTTTAAAAAGTTGAAGCAACACCATTTTTAGACATGGAATTTCATCCGGAAACTCATCCTGGTGTCCGTTTTTCCATTTGGTTTCAAAAAAAAAATTTGGCTTCAAAAAACATTTTGGTTCCTGGGCAGGATTTTTCCTGACCGTGGAGTAAAGCCTTTTCTTCTCCTGGCACCAAAAAGGCTTGATTTTTAAAAAGTTGAAGCAACACGATTTTTAGACATGGAATTTCATCCTGAAACTCATCCTGGTGTCCGTTTTTGCATTTGGTTTCAAAAAAAAAATTTGGCTTCAAAAAACATTTTGGTTCCTGGGCAGGATTTTTCCTGACCGTGGAGTAAAGCCTTTTCTTCTCCTGGCACCAAAAAGGCTTGTTTTTTAAAAAGTTGAAGCAACACCATTTTTAGACATGGAATTTCATCCTGAAACTCATCCTGGTGTCCGTTTTTGTATTTGGTTTCAAAAAAAAAATTTGGCTTCAAAAAACATTTTGGTTCCTGGGCAGGATTTTTCCTGACCGTGGAGTAAAGCCTTTTCTTCTCCTGGCACCAAAAAGGCTTGATTTTTAAAAAGTTGAAGCAACACCATTTTTAGACATGGAATTTCATCCGGAAACTCATCCTGGTGTCCGTTTTTGCATTTGGTTTCAAAAAAAAAATTTGGCTTCAAAAAACATTTTGGTTCCTGGGCAGGATTTTTCCTGACCGTGGAGTAAAGCCTTTTCTTCTCCTGGCACCAAAAAGGCTTGATTTTTAAAAAGTTGAAGCAACACCATTTTTAGACATGGAATTTCATCCGGAAACTCATCCTGGTGTCCGTTTTTGCATTTGGTTTCAAAAAAAAAATTTGGCTTCAAAAAACATTTTGGTTCCTGGGCAGGATTTTTCCTGACCATGGAGTAAAGCCTTTTCTTCTCCTGGCACCAAAAAGGCTTGTTTTTTAAAAAGTTGAAGCAACACCATTTTTAGACATGGAATTTCATCCTGAAACTCATCCTGGTGTCCGTTTTTGCATTTGGTTTCAAAAAAAAAATTTGGCTTCAAAAAACATTTTGGTTCCTGGGCAGGATTTTTCCTGACCGTGGAGTAAAGCCTTTTCTTCTCCTGGCACCAAAAAGGCTTGATTTTTAAAAAGTTGAAGCAACACCATTTTTAGACATGGAATTTCATCAGGAAACTCATCCTGGTGTCCGTTTTTGCATTTGGTTTCAAAAAAAAAATTGACTTCAAAAAACATTTTGGTTCCTGGGCAGGATTTTTCCTGACCGTGGAGTAAAGCCTTTTCTTCTCCTGGCACCAAAAAGGCTTGATTTTTAAAACGTTGAAGCAACACCATTTTTAGACATGGAATTTCATCCTGAAACTCATCCTGGTGTCCGTTTTTGCATTTGGTTTCAAAAAGAAAATTGGCTTCAAAAAACATTTTGGTTCCTGGGCAGGATTTTTCCTGACCGTGGAGTAAAGCCTTTTCTTCTCCTGGCACCAAAAAGGCTTGATTTTTAAAACGTTGAAGCAACACCATTTTTAGACATGGAATTTCATCCTGAAACTCATCCTGGTGTCCGTTTTTGCATTTGGTTTCAAAAAAAAAATTTGGCTTCAAAAAACATTTTGGTTCCTGGGCAGGATTTTTCCTGACCGTGGAGTAAAGCCTTTTCTTCTCCTGGCACCAAAAAGGCTTGATTTTTAAAAAGTTGAAGCAACACCATTTTTAGACATGGAATTTCATCCTGAAACTCATCCTGGTGTCCGTTTTTGCATTTGGTTTCAAAAAAAAAATTTGGCTTCAAAAAACATTTTGGTTCCTGGGCAGGATTTTTCCTGACCATGGAGTAAAGCCTTTTCTTCTCCTGGCACCAAAAAGGCTTGTTTTTTAAAAAGTTGAAGCAACACCATTTTTAGACATGGAATTTCATCCTGAAACTCATCCTGGTGTCCGTTTTTGTATTTGGTTTCAAAAAAAAAATTTGGCTTCAAAAAACATTTTGGTTCCTGGGCAGGATTTTTCCTGACCGTGGAGTAAGCCTTTTCCTCTCCTGGCACCAAAAAGGCTTGATTTTTAAAAAGTTGAAGCAACACCATTTTTAGACATGGAATTTCATCCTGAAACTCATCCTGGTGTCCATTTTTGCATTTGGTTTCAAAAAAAAAATTTGGCTTCAAAAAACATTTTGGTTCCTGGGCAGGATTTTTCCTGACCGTGGAGTAAAGCCTTTTCTTCTCCTGGCACCAAAAAGGCTTGATTTTTAAAAAGTTGAAGCAACACCATTTTTAGACATGGAATTTCATCCTGAAACTCATCCTGGTGTCCGTTTTTGCATTTGGTTTCAAAAAAAAAATTTGGCTTCAAAAAACATTTTGGTTCCTGGGCAGGATTTTTCCTGACCGTGGAGTAAAGCCTTTTCTTCTCCTGGCACCAAAAAGGCTTGATTTTTAAAAAGTTGAAGCAACACCATTTTTAGACATGGAATTTCATCCTGAAACTCATCCTGGTGTCCGTTTTTGCATTTGGTTTCAAAAAAAAAAATTTGGCTTCAAAATACATTTTGGTTCCTGGGCAGGATTTTTCCTGACCGTGGAGTAAAGCCTTTTCTTCTCCTGGCACCAAAAAGGCTTGATTTTTAAAAAGTTGAAGCAACACCATTTTTAGACATGGAATTTCATCCTGAAACTCATCCTGGTGTCCGTTTTTGCATTTGGTTTCAAAAAAAAAATATGGCTTCAAAAAACATTTTGGTTCCTGGGCAGGATTTTTCCTGACCATGGAGTAAAGCCTTTTCTTCTCCTGGCACCAAAAAGGCTTGATTTTTAAAAAGTTAAAGCAACACCATTTTTAGACATGGAATTTCATCAGGAAACTCATCCTGGTGTCCGTTTTTGTATTTGGTTTCAAAAAAAAAATTTGGCTTCAAAAAACATTTTGGTTCCTGGGCAGGATTTTTCCTGACCATGGAGTAAAGCCTTTTCTTCTCCTGGCACCAAAAAGGCTTGATTTTTAAAAAGTTAAAGCAACACCATTTTTAGACATGGAATTTCATCAGGAAACTCATCCTGGTGTCCGTTTTTGTATTTGGTTTCAAAAAAAAAATTTGGCTTCAAAAAACATTTTGGTTCCTGGGCAGTATTTTTCCTGACCGTGGAGTAAAGCCTTTTCTTCTCCTGGCACCAAAAAGGCTTGATTTTTAAAAAGTTGAAGCAACACCATTTTTAGACATGGAATTTCATCCTGAAACTCATCCTGGTGTCCGTTTTTGCATTTGGTTTCAAAAAAAAAATTGGCTTCAAAAAACATTTTGGTTCCTGGGCAGGATTTTTCCTGACCGTGGAGTAAAGCCTTTTCTTCTCCTGGCACCAAAAAGGCTTGATTTTTAAAAAGTTGAAGCAACACCATTTTTAGACATGGAATTTCATCCGGAAACTCATCCTGGTGTCCGTTTTTCCATTTGGTTTCAAAAAAAAAATTTGGCTTCAAAAAACATTTTGGTTCCTGGGCAGGATTTTTCCTGACCGTGGAGTAAAGCCTTTTCTTCTCCTGGCACCAAAAAGGCTTGATTTTTAAAAAGTTGAAGCAACACGATTTTTAGACATGGAATTTCATCCTGAAACTCATCCTGGTGTCCGTTTTTGCATTTGGTTTCAAAAAAAAAATTTGGCTTCAAAAAACATTTTGGTTCCTGGGCAGGATTTTTCCTGACCGTGGAGTAAAGCCTTTTCTTCTCCTGGCACCAAAAAGGCTTGTTTTTTAAAAAGTTGAAGCAACACCATTTTTAGACATGGAATTTCATCCTGAAACTCATCCTGGTGTCCGTTTTTGTATTTGGTTTCAAAAAAAAAATTTGGCTTCAAAAAACATTTTGGTTCCTGGGCAGGATTTTTCCTGACCGTGGAGTAAAGCCTTTTCTTCTCCTGGCACCAAAAAGGCTTGATTTTTAAAAAGTTGAAGCAACACCATTTTTAGACATGGAATTTCATCCTGAAACTCATCCTGGTGTCCGTTTTTGCATTTGGTTTCAAAAAAAAAATTTGGCTTCAAAAAACATTTTGGTTCCTGGGCAGGATTTTTCCTGACCGTGGAGTAAAGCCTTTTCTTCTCCTGGCACCAAAAAGGCTTGATTTTTAAAAAGTTGAAGCAACACCATTTTTAGACATGGAATTTCATCCTGAAACTCATCCTGGTGTCCGTTTTTGCATTTGGTTTCAAAAAAAAAATTGACTTCAAAAAACATTTTGGTTCCTGGGCAGGATTTTTCCTGACCGTGGAGTAAAGCCTTTTCTTCTCCTGGCACCAAAAAGGCTTGATTTTTAAAACGTTGAAGCAACACCATTTTTAGACATGGAATTTCATCCTGAAACTCATCCTGGTGTCCGTTTTTGCATTTGGTTTCAAAAAGAAAATTGGCTTCAAAAAACATTTTGGTTCCTGGGCAGGATTTTTCCTGACCGTGGAGTAAAGCCTTTTCTTCTCCTGGCACCAAAAAGGCTTGATTTTTAAAACGTTGAAGCAACACCATTTTTAGACATGGAATTTCATCCTGAAACTCATCCTGGTGTCCGTTTTTGCATTTGGTTTCAAAAAAAAAATTTGGCTTCAAAAAACATTTTGGTTCCTGGGCAGGATTTTTCCTGACCGTGGAGTAAAGCCTTTTCTTCTCCTGGCACCAAAAAGGCTTGATTTTTAAAACGTTGAAGCAACACCATTTTTAGACATGGAATTTCATCCTGAAACTCATCCTGGTGTCCGTTTTTGCATTTGGTTTCAAAAAAAAAATTGACTTCAAAAAACATTTTGGTTCCTGGGCAGGATTTTTCCTGACCGTGGAGTAAAGCCTTTTCTTCTCCTGGCACCAAAAAGGCTTGATTTTTAAAACGTTGAAGCAACACCATTTTTAGACATGGAATTTCATCCTGAAACTCATCCTGGTGTCCGTTTTTGTATTTGGTTTCAAAAAAAAAATTTGGCTTCAAAAAACATTTTGGTTCCTGGGCAGGATTTTTCCTGACCGTGGAGTAAAGCCTTTTCTTCTCCTGGCACCAAAAAGGCTTGATTTTTAAAAAGTTGAAGCAACACCATTTTTAGACATGGAATTTCATCCTGAAACTCATCCTGGTGTCCGTTTTTGCATTTGGTTTCAAAAAAAAAAATTGGCTTCAAAAAACATTTTGGTTCCTGGGCAGGATTTTTCCTGACCGTGGAGTAAAGCCTTTTCTTCTCCTGGCACCAAAAAGGCTTGATTTTTAAAACGTTGAAGCAACACCATTTTTAGACATGGAATTTCATCCTGAAACTCATCCTGGTGTCCGTTTTTGTATTTGGTTTCAAAAAAAAAATTTGGCTTCAAAAAACATTTTGGTTCCTGGGCAGGATTTTTCCTGACCGTGGAGTAAAGCCTTTTCTTCTCCTGGCACCAAAAAGGCTTGATTTTTAAAAAGTTGAAGCAACACCATTTTTAGACATGGAATTTCATCCTGAAACTCATCCTGGTGTCCGTTTTTGCATTTGGTTTCAAAAAAAAAATTTGGCTTCAAAAAACATTTTGGTTCCTGGGCAGGATTTTTCCTGACCATGGAGTAAAGCCTTTTCTTCTCCTGGCACCAAAAAGGCTTGTTTTTTAAAAAGTTGAAGCAACACCATTTTTAGACATGGAATTTCATCCCGAAACTCATCCTGGTGTCCGTTTTTGCATTTGGTTTCAAAAAAAAAATTTGGCTTCAAAAAACATTTTGGTTCCTGGGCAGGATTTTTCCTGACCGTGGAGTAAAGCCTTTTCTTCTCCTGGCACCAAAAAGGCTTGATTTTTAAAAAGTTGAAGCAACACCATTTTTAGACATGGAATTTCATCCTGAAACTCATCCTGGTGTCCGTTTTTGCATTTGGTTTCAAAAAAAAAATTGACTTCAAAAAACATTGTGGTTCCTGGGCAGGATTTTTCCTGACCGTGGAGTAAAGCCTTTTCTTCTCCTGGCACCAAAAAGGCTTGATTTTTAAAACGTTGAAGCAACACCATTTTTAGACATGGAATTTCATCCTGAAACTCATCCTGGTGTCCGTTTTTGCATTTGGTTTCAAAAAGAAAATTGGCTTCAAAAAACATTTTGGTTCCTGGGCAGGATTTTTCCTGACCGTGGAGTAAAGCCTTTTCTTCTCCTGGCACCAAAAAGGCTTGATTTTTAAAACGTTGAAGCAACACCATTTTTAGACATGGAATTTCATCCTGAAACTCATCCTGGTGTCCGTTTTTGCATTTGGTTTCAAAAAAAAAATTTGGCTTCAAAAAACATTTTGGTTCCTGGGCAGGATTTTTCCTGACCGTGGAGTAAAGCCTTTTCTTCTCCTGGCACCAAAAAGGCTTGATTTTTAAAAAGTTGAAGCAACACCATTTTTAGACATGGAATTTCATCCTGAAACTCATCCTGGTGTCCGTTTTTGCATTTGGTTTCAAAAAAAAAATTTGGCTTCAAAAAACATTTTGGTTCCTGGGCAGGATTTTTCCTGACCATGGAGTAAAGCCTTTTCTTCTCCTGGCACCAAAAAGGCTTGTTTTTTAAAAAGTTGAAGCAACACCATTTTTAGACATGGAATTTCATCCTGAAACTCATCCTGGTGTCCGTTTTTGCATTTGGTTTCAAAAAAAAAATTGACTTCAAAAAACATTTTGGTTCCTGGGCAGGATTTTTCCTGACCGTGGAGTAAAGCCTTTTCTTCTCCTGGCACCAAAAAGGCTTGTTTTTTAAAAAGTTGAAGCAACACCATTTTTAGACATGGAATTTCATCCTGAAACTCATCCTGGTGTCCGTTTTTGTATTTGGTTTCAAAAAAAAAATTTGGCTTCAAAAAACATTTTGGTTCCTGGGCAGGATTTTTCCTGACCGTGGAGTAAAGCCTTTTCTTCTCCTGGCACCAAAAAGGCTTGATTTTTAAAAAGTTGAAGCAACACCATTTTTAGACATGGAATTTCATCCTGAAACTCATCCTCGTGTCCGTTTTTGCATTTGGTTTCAAAAAAAAAATTTGGCTTCAAAAAACATTTTGGTTCCTGGGCAGGATTTTTCCTGACCGTGGAGTAAAGCCTTTTCTTCTCCTGGCACCAAAAAGGCTTGATTTTTAAAAAGTTGAAGCAACACCATTTTTAGACATGGAATTTCATCCTGAAACTCATCCTGGTGTCCGTTTTTGCATTTGGTTTCAAAAAAAAAATTTGGCTTCAAAAAACATTTTGGTTCCTGGGCAGGATTTTTCCTGACCATGGAGTAAAGCCTTTTCTTCTCCTGGCACCAAAAAGGCTTGTTTTTTAAAAAGTTGAAGCAACACCATTTTTAGACATGGAATTTCATCCTGAAACTCATCCTGGTGTCCGTTTTTGCATTTGGTTTCAAAAAAAAAATTTGGCTTCAAAAAACATTTTGGTTCCTGAGCAGGATTTTTCCTGACCGTGGAGTAAAGCCTTTTCTTCTCCTGGCACCAAAAAGGCTTGATTTTTAAAAAGTTGAAGCAACACCATTTTTAGACATGGAATTTCATCCTGAAACTCATCCTGGTGTCCGTTTTTGCATTTGGTTTCAAAAAGAAAATTGGCTTCAAAAAACATTTTGGTTCCTGGGCAGGATTTTTCCTCACCGTGGAGTAAAGCCTTTTCTTCTCCTGGCACCAAAAAGGCTTGATTTTTAAAACGTTGAAGCAACACCATTTTTAGACATGGAATTTCATCCTGAAACTCATCCTGGTGTCCGTTTTTGCATTTGGTTTCAAAAAAAAAATTTGGCTTCAAAATACATTTTGGTTCCTGGGCAGGATTTTTCCTGACCGTGGAGTAAAGCCTTTTCTTCTCCTGGCACCAAAAAGGCTTGATTTTTAAAAAGTTGAAGCAACACCATTTTTAGACATGGAATTTCATCCTGAAACTCATCCTGGTGTCCGTTTTTGCATTTGGTTTCAAAAAAAAAATTTGGCTTCAAAAAACATTTTGGTTCCTGGGCAGGATTTTTCCTGACCGTGGAGTAAAGCCTTTTCTTCTCCTGGCACCAAAAAGGCTTGATTTTTAAAAAGTTGAAGCAACACCATTTTTAGACATGGAATTTCATCCTGAAACTCATCCTGGTGTCCGTTTTTGCATTTGGTTTCAAAAAAAAAATTTGGCTTCAAAAAACATTTTGGTTCCTGGGCAGGATTTTTCCTGACCGTGGAGTAAAGCCTTTTCTTCTCCTGGCACCAAAAAGGCTTGATTTTTAAAAAGTTGAAGCAACACCATTTTTAGACATGGAATTTCATCCTGAAACTCATCCTGGTGTCCGTTTTTGCATTTGGTTTCAAAAAAAAAAATTTGGCTTCAAAATACATTTTGGTTCCTGGGCAGGATTTTTCCTGACCGTGGAGTAAAGCCTTTTCTTCTCCTGGCACCAAAAACGCTTGATTTTTAAAAAGTTGAAGCAACACCATTTTTAGACATGGAATTTCATCCTGAAACTCATCCTGGTGTCCGTTTTTGCATTTGGTTTCAAAAAGAAAATTGGCTTCAAAAAACATTTTGGTTCCTGGGCAGGATTTTTCCTCACCGTGGAGTAAAGCCTTTTCTTCTCCTGGCACCAAAAAGGCTTGATTTTTAAAACGTTGAAGCAACACCATTTTTAGACATGGAATTTCATCCTGAAACTCATCCTGGTGTCCGTTTTTGCATTTGGTTTCAAAAAAAAAATTTGGCTTCAAAAAACATTTTGGTTCCTGGGCAGGATTTTTCCTGACCGTGGAGTAAAGCCTTTTCTTCTCCTGGCACCAAAAAGGCTTGATTTTTAAAAAGTTGAAGCAACACCATTTTTAGACATGGAATTTCATCCTGAAACTCATCCTGGTGTCCGTTTTTGCATTTGGTTTCAAAAAAAAAATTTGGCTTCAAAAAACATTTTGGTTCCTGGGCAGGATTTTTCCTGACCGTGGAGTAAAGCCTTTTCTTCTCCTGGCACCAAAAAGGCTTGATTTTTAAAAAGTTGAAGCAACACCATTTTTAGACATGGAATTTCATCCTGAAACTCATCCTGGTGTCCGTTTTTGCATTTGGTTTCAAAAAAAAAATTTGGCTTCAAAAAACATTTTGGTTCCTGGGCAGGATTTTTCCTGACCGTGGAGTAAAGCCTTTTCTTCTCCTGGCACCAAAAAGGCTTGATTTTTAAAAAGTTGAAGCAACACCATTTTTAGACATGGAATTTCATCCTGAAACTCATCCTGGTGTCCGTTTTTGCATTTGGTTTCAAAAAAAAAAATTTGGCTTCAAAATACATTTTGGTTCCTGGGCAGGATTTTTCCTGACCGTGGAGTAAAGCCTTTTCTTCTCCTGGCACCAAAAAGGCTTGATTTTTAAAAAGTTGAAGCAACACCATTTTTAGACATGGAATTTCATCCTGAAACTCATCCTGGTGTCCGTTTTTGCATTTGGTTTCAAAAAAAAAATTTGGCTTCAAAAAACATTTTGGTTCCTGGGCAGGATTTTTCCTGACCGTGGAGTAAAGCCTTTTCTTCTCCTGGCACCAAAAAGGCTTGATTTTTAAAAAGTTGAAGCAACACCATTTTTAGACATGGAATTTCATCCTGAAACTCATCCTGGTGTCCGTTTTTGTATTTGGTTTCAAAAAAAAAATTTGGCTTCAAAAAACATTTTGGTTCCTGGGCAGGATTTTTCCTGACCGTGGAGTAAAGCCTTTTCTTCTCCTGGCACCAAAAAGGCTTGATTTTTAAAAAGTTAAAGCAACACCATTTTTAGACATGGAATTTCATCAGGAAACTCATCCTGGTGTCCGTTTTTGTATTTGGTTTCAAAAAAAAAATTTGGCTTCAAAAAACATTTTGGTTCCTGGGCAGGATTTTTCCTGACCGTGGAGTAAAGCCTTTTCTTCTCCTGGCACCAAAAAGGCTTGATTTTTAAAAAGTTGAAGCAACACCATTTTTAGACATGGAATTTCATCCTGAAACTCATCCTGGTGTCCGTTTTTGCATTTGGTTTCAAAAAAAAAATTTGGCTTCAAAAAACATTTTGGTTCCTGGGCAGGATTTTTCCTGACCGTGGAGTAAAGCCTTTTCTTCTCCTGGCACCAAAAAGGCTTGATTTTTAAAAAGTTGAAGCAACACCATTTTTAGACATGGAATTTCATCCTGAAACTCATCCTGGTGTCCGTTTTTGCATTTGGTTTCAAAAAAAAAATTTGGCTTCAAAAAACATTTTGGTTCCTGGGCAGGATTTTTCCTGACCGTGGAGTAAAGCCTTTTCATCTCCTGGCACCAAAAAGGCTTGATTTTTAAAAAGTTGAAGCAACACCATTTTTAGACATGGAATTTCATCCTGAAACTCATCCTGGTGTCCGTTTTTGCATTTGGTTTCAAAAAAAAAATTTGGCTTCAAAAAACATTTTGGTTCCTGGGCAGGATTTTTCCTGACCATGGAGTAAAGCCTTTTCTTCTCCTGGCACCAAAAAGGCTTGTTTTTTAAAAAGTTGAAGCAACACCATTTTTAGACATGGAATTTCATCCTGAAACTCATCCTGGTGTCCGTTTTTGCATTTGGTTTCAAAAAAAAAATTTGGCTTCAAAAAACATTTTGGTTCCTGGGCAGGATTTTTCCTCACCGTGGAGTAAAGCCTTTTCTTCTCCTGGCACCAAAAAGGCTTGATTTTTAAAACGTTGAAGCAACACCATTTTTAGACATGGAATTTCATCCTGAAACTCATCCTGGTGTCCGTTTTTGCATTTGGTTTCAAAAAGAAAATTGGCTTCAAAAAACATTTTGGTTCCTGGGCAGGATTTTTCCTGACCGTGGAGTAAAGCCTTTTCTTCTCCTGGCACCAAAAAGGCTTGATTTTTAAAACGTTGAAGCAACACCATTTTTAGACATGGAATTTCATCCTGAAACTCATCCTGGTGTCCGTTTTTGCATTTGGTTTCAAAAAAAAAATTTGGCTTCAAAAAACATTTTGGTTCCTGGGCAGGATTTTTCCTGACCGTGGAGTAAAGCCTTTTCTTCTCCTGGCACCAAAAAGGCTTGATTTTTAAAAAGTTGAAGCAACACCATTTTTAGACATGGAATTTCATCCTGAAACTCATCCTGGTGTCCGTTTTTGCATTTGGTTTCAAAAAAAAAATTTGGCTTCAAAAAACATTTTGGTTCCTGGGCAGGATTTTTCCTGACCATGGAGTAAAGCCTTTTCTTCTCCTGGCACCAAAAAGGCTTGTTTTTTAAAAAGTTGAAGCAACACCATTTTTAGACATGGAATTTCATCCTGAAACTCATCCTGGTGTCCGTTTTTGCATTTGGTTTCAAAAAAAAAATTTGGCTTCAAAAAACATTTTGGTTCCTGGGCAGGATTTTTCCTCACCGTGGAGTAAAGCCTTTTCTTCTCCTGGCACCAAAAAGGCTTGATTTTTAAAACGTTGAAGCAACACCATTTTTAGACATGGAATTTCATCCTGAAACTCATCCTGGTGTCCGTTTTTGCATTTGGTTTCAAAAAGAAAATTGGCTTCAAAAAACATTTTGGTTCCTGGGCAGGATTTTTCCTGACCGTGGAGTAAAGCCTTTTCTTCTCCTGGCACCAAAAAGGCTTGATTTTTAAAACGTTGAAGCAACACCATTTTTAGACATGGAATTTCATCCTGAAACTCATCCTGGTGTCCGTTTTTGCATTTGGTTTCAAAAAAAAAATTTGGCTTCAAAAAACATTTTGGTTCCTGGGCAGGATTTTTCCTGACCGTGGAGTAAAGCCTTTTCTTCTCCTGGCACCAAAAAGGCTTGATTTTTAAAAAGTTGAAGCAACACCATTTTTAGACATGGAATTTCATCCTGAAACTCATCCTGGTGTCCGTTTTTGCATTTGGTTTCAAAAAAAAAATTTGGCTTCAAAAAACATTTTGGTTCCTGGGCAGGATTTTTCCTGACCATGGAGTAAAGCCTTTTCTTCTCCTGGCACCAAAAAGGCTTGTTTTTTAAAAAGTTGAAGCAACACCATTTTTAGACATGGAATTTCATCCTGAAACTCATCCTGGTGTCCGTTTTTGCATTTGGTTTCAAAAAAAAAATTGACTTCAAAAAACATTTTGGTTCCTGGGCAGGATTTTTCCTGACCGTGGAGTAAAGCCTTTTCTTCTCCTGGCACCAAAAAGGCTTGTTTTTTAAAAAGTTGAAGCAACACCATTTTTAGACATGGAATTTCATCCTGAAACTCATCCTGGTGTCCGTTTTTGTATTTGGTTTCAAAAAAAAAATTTGGCTTCAAAAAACATTTTGGTTCCTGGGCAGGATTTTTCCTGACCGTGGAGTAAAGCCTTTTCTTCTCCTGGCACCAAAAAGGCTTGATTTTTAAAAAGTTGAAGCAACACCATTTTTAGACATGGAATTTCATCCTGAAACTCATCCTGGTGTCCGTTTTTGCATTTGGTTTCAAAAAAAAAATTTGGCTTCAAAAAACATTTTGGTTCCTGGGCAGGATTTTTCCTGACCGTGGAGTAAAGCCTTTTCTTCTCCTGGCACCAAAAAGGCTTGATTTTTAAAAAGTTGAAGCAACACCATTTTTAGACATGGAATTTCATCCTGAAACTCATCCTGGTGTCCGTTTTTGCATTTGGTTTCAAAAAAAAAATTTGGCTTCAAAAAACATTTTGGTTCCTGGGCAGGATTTTTCCTGACCATGGAGTAAAGCCTTTTCTTCTCCTGGCACCAAAAAGGCTTGTTTTTTAAAAAGTTGAAGCAACACCATTTTTAGACATGGAATTTCATCCTGAAACTCATCCTGGTGTCCGTTTTTGCATTTGGTTTCAAAAAGAAAATTGGCTTCAAAAAACATTTTGGTTCCTGGGCAGGATTTTTCCTGACCGTGGAGTAAAGCCTTTTCTTCTCCTGGCACCAAAAAGGCTTGATTTTTAAAACGTTGAAGCAACACCATTTTTAGACATGGAATTTCATCCTGAAACTCATCCTGGTGTCCGTTTTTGCATTTGGTTTCAAAAAAAAAATTTGGCTTCAAAAAACATTTTGGTTCCTGGGCAGGATTTTTCCTGACCGTGGAGTAAAGCCTTTTCTTCTCCTGGCACCAAAAAGGCTTGATTTTTAAAAAGTTGAAGCAACACCATTTTTAGACATGGAATTTCATCCTGAAACTCATCCTGGTGTCCGTTTTTGCATTTGGTTTCAAAAAAAAAATTTGGCTTCAAAAAACATTTTGGTTCCTGGGCAGGATTTTTCCTGACCGTGGAGTAAAGCCTTTTCTTCTCCTGGCACCAAAAAGGCTTGATTTTTAAAAAGTTGAAGCAACACCATTTTTAGACATGGAATTTCATCCTGAAACTCATCCTGGTGTCCGTTTTTGCATTTGGTTTCAAAAAAAAAATTTGGCTTCAAAAAACATTTTGGTTCCTGGGCAGGATTTTTCCTGACCGTGGAGTAAAGCCTTTTCTTCTCCTGGCACCAAAAAGGCTTGATTTTTAAAAAGTTGAAGCAACACCATTTTTAGACATGGAATTTCATCCTGAAACTCATCCTGGTGTCCGTTTTTGCATTTGGTTTCAAAAAAAAAAATTTGGCTTCAAAATACATTTTGGTTCCTGGGCAGGATTTTTCCTGACCGTGGAGTAAAGCCTTTTCTTCTCCTGGCACCAAAAAGGCTTGATTTTTAAAAAGTTGAAGCAACACCATTTTTAGACATGGAATTTCATCCTGAAACTCATCCTGGTGTCCGTTTTTGCATTTGGTTTCAAAAAAAAAATTTGGCTTCAAAAAACATTTTGGTTCCTGGGCAGGATTTTTCCTGACCATGGAGTAAAGCCTTTTCTTCTCCTGGCACCAAAAAGGCTTGATTTTTAAAAAGTTAAAGCAACACCATTTTTAGACATGGAATTTCATCAGGAAACTCATCCTGGTGTCCGTTTTTGTATTTGGTTTCAAAAAAAAAATTTGGCTTCAAAAAACATTTTGGTTCCTGGGCAGGATTTTTCCTGACCGTGGAGTAAAGCCTTTTCTTCTCCTGGCACCAAAAAGGCTTGATTTTTAAAACGTTGAAGCAACACCATTTTTAGACATGGAATTTCATCCTGAAACTCATCCTGGTGTCCGTTTTTGCATTTGGTTTCAAAAAAAAAATTGACTTCAAAAAACATTTTGGTTCCTGGGCAGGATTTTTCCTGACCGTGGAGTAAAGCCTTTTCTTCTCCTGGCACCAAAAAGGCTTGTTTTTTAAAAAGTTGAAGCAACACCATTTTTAGACATGGAATTTCATCCTGAAACTCATCCTGGTGTCCGTTTTTGCATTTGGTTTCAAAAAAAAAATTGACTTCAAAAAACATTTTGGTTCCTGGGCAGGATTTTTCCTGACCGTGGAGTAAAGCCTTTTCTTCTCCTGGCACCAAAAAGGCTTGTTTTTTAAAAAGTTGAAGCAACACCATTTTTAGACATGGAATTTCATCCTGAAACTCATCCTGGTGTCCGTTTTTGTATTTGGTTTCAAAAAAAAAATTTGGCTTCAAAAAACATTTTGGTTCCTGGGCAGGATTTTTCCTGACCGTGGAGTAAAGCCTTTTCTTCTCCTGGCACCAAAAAGGCTTGATTTTTAAAAAGTTGAAGCAACACCATTTTTAGACATGGAATTTCATCCTGAAACTCATCCTGGTGTCCGTTTTTGCATTTGGTTTCAAAAAAAAAATTTGGCTTCAAAAAACATTTTGGTTCCTGGGCAGGATTTTTCCTGACCGTGGAGTAAAGCCTTTTCTTCTCCTGGCACCAAAAAGGCTTGATTTTTAAAAAGTTGAAGCAACACCATTTTTAGACATGGAATTTCATCCTGAAACTCATCCTGGTGTCCGTTTTTGCATTTGGTTTCAAAAAAAAAATTTGGCTTCAAAAAACATTTTGGTTCCTGGGCAGGATTTTTCCTGACCGTGGAGTAAAGCCTTTTCTTCTCCTGGCACCAAAAAGGCTTGATTTCTAAAAAGTTGAAGCAACACCATTTTTAGACATGGAATTTCATCCTGAAACTCATCCTGGTGTCCGTTTTTCCATTTGGTTTCAAAAAAAAAATTTGGCTTCAAAAAACATTTTGGTTCCTGGGCAGGATTTTTCCTGACCATGGAGTAAAGCCTTTTCTTCTCCTGGCACCAAAAAGGCTTGTTTTTTAAAAAGTTGAAGCAACACCATTTTTAGACATGGAATTTCATCCTGAAACTCATCCTGGTGTCCGTTTTTGCATTTGGTTTCAAAAAAAAAATTGACTTCAAAAAACATTTTGGTTCCTGGGCAGGATTTTTCCTGACCGTGGAGTAAAGCCTTTTCTTCTCCTGGCACCAAAAAGGCTTGATTTTTAAAAAGTTGAAGCAACACCATTTTTAGACATGGAATTTCATCCTGAAACTCATCCTGGTGTCCGTTTTTGCATTTGGTTTCAAAAAAAAAATTTGGCTTCAAAAAACATTTTGGTTCCTGGGCAGGATTTTTCCTGACCGTGGAGTAAAGCCTTTTCTTCTCCTGGCACCAAAAAGGCTTGATTTTTAAAAAGTTGAAGCAACACCATTTTTAGACATGGAATTTCATCCTGAAACTCATCCTGGTGTCCGTTTTTGCATTTGGTTTCAAAAAAAAAATTTGGCTTCAAAAAACATTTTGGTTCCTGGGCAGGATTTTTCCTGACCGTGGAGTAAAGCCTTTTCTTCTCCTGGCACCAAAAAGGCTTGATTTTTAAAAAGTTGAAGCAACACCATTTTTAGACATGGAATTTCATCCTGAAACTCATCCTGGTGTCCGTTTTTGCATTTGGTTTCAAAAAAAAAAATTTGGCTTCAAAATACATTTTGGTTCCTGGGCAGGATTTTTCCTGACCGTGGAGTAAAGCCTTTTCTTCTCCTGGCACCAAAAAGGCTTGATTTTTAAAAAGTTGAAGCAACACCATTTTTAGACATGGAATTTCATCCTGAAACTCATCCTGGTGTCCGTTTTTGCACTTGGTTTCAAAAAAAAAATTTGGCTTCAAAAAATATTTTGGTTCCTGGGCAGGATTTTTCCTGACCATGGAGTAAAGCCTTTTCTTCTCCTGGCACCAAAAAGGCTTGATTTTTAAAAAGTTAAAGCAACACCATTTTTAGACATGGAATTTCATCCTGAAACTCATCCTGGTGTCCGTTTTTGTATTTGGTTTCAAAAAAAAAATTTGGCTTCAAAAAACATTTTGGTTCCTGGGCAGGATTTTTCCTGACCGTGGAGTAAAGCCTTTTCTTCTCCTGGCACCAAAAAGGCTTGATTTTTAAAAAGTTGAAGCAACACCATTTTTAGACATGGAATTTCATCCGGAAACTCATCCTGGTGTCCGTTTTTGCATTTGGTTTCAAAAAAAAAAAATTTGGCTTCAAAAAACATTTTGGTTTCTGGGCAGGATTTTTCCTGACCGTGGAGTAAAGCCTTTTCTTCTCCTGGCACCAAAAAGGCTTGATTTTTAAAAAGTTGAAGCAACACCATTTTTAGACATGGAATTTCATCAGGAAACTCATCCTGGTGTCCGTTTTTGTATTTGGTTTCAAAAAAAAAATTTGGCTTCAAAAAACATTTTGGTTCCTGGGCAGGATTTTTCCTGACCGTGGAGTAAAGCCTTTTCTTCTCCTGGCACCAAAAAGGCTTGATTTTTAAAAAGTTGAAGCAACACCATTTTTAGACATGGAATTTCATCCTGAAACTCATCCTGGTGTCCGTTTTTGCATTTGGTTTCAAAAAAAAAATTTGGCTTCAAAAAACATTTTGGTTCCTGGGCAGGATTTTTCCTGACCATGGAGTAAAGCCTTTTCTTCTCCTGGCACCAAAAAGGCTTGATTTTTAAAAAGTTGAAGCAACACCATTTTTAGACATGGAATTTCATCCTGAAACTCATCCTGGTGTCCGTTTTTGCATTTGGTTTCAAAAAAAGAATTGGCTTCAAAAAACATTTTGGTTCCTGGGCAGGATTTTTCCTGACCGTGGAGTAAAGCCTTTTCTTCTCCTGGCACCAAAAAGGCTTGATTTTTAAAACGTTGAAGCAACACCATTTTTAGACATGGAATTTCATCCTGAAACTCATCCTGGTGTCCGTTTTTGCATTTGGTTTCAAAAAAAAAATTGGCTTCAAAAAACATTTTGGTTCCTGGGCAGGATTTTTCCTGACCGTGGAGTAAAGCCTTTTCTTCTCCTGGCACCAAAAAGGCTTCATTTTTAAAACGTTGAAGCAACACCATTTTTAGACATGGAATTTCATCCTGAAACTCATCCTGGTGTCCGTTTTTGCATTTGGTTTCAAAAAAAAAATTGGCTTCAAAAAACATTTTGGTTCCTGGGCAGGATTTTTCCTGACCGTGGAGTAAAGCCTTTTCTTCTCCTGGCACCAAAAAGGCTTGATTTTTAAAAAGTTGAAGCAACAAATTTTTAGACATGGAATTTCATCCTGAAACTCATCCTGGTGTCCGTTTTTGCATTTGGTTTCAAAAAAAAATTTGGCTTCAAAAAACATTTTGGTTCCTGGGCAGGATTTTTCCTGACCGTGGAGTAAAGCCTTTTCTTCTCCTGGCACCAAAAAGGCTTGATTTTTAAAAAGTTGAAGCAACACCATTTTTAGACATGGAATTTCATCCGGAAACTCATCCTGGTGTCCGTTTTTGCATTTGGTTTCAAAAAAAAAAAATTTGGCTTCAAAAAACATTTTGGTTCCTGGGCAGGATTTTTCCTGACCGTGGAGTAAAGCCTTTTCTTCTCCTGGCACCAAAAAGGCTTGATTTTTAAAAAGTTGAAGCAACACCATTTTTAGAAATGGAATTTCATCAGGAAACTCATCCTGGTGTCCGTTTTTGTATTTGGTTTCAAAAAAAAAATTTGGCTTCAAAAAACATTTTGGTTCCTGGGCAGGATTTTTCCTGACCGTGGAGTAAAGCCTTTTCTTCTCCTGGCACCAAAAAGGCTTGATTTTTAAAAAGTTGAAGCAACACCATTTTTAGACATGGAATTTCATCCTGAAACTCATCCTGGTGTCCGTTTTTGCATTTGGTTTCAAAAAAAAAATTTGGCTTCAAAAAACATTTTGGTTCCTGGGCAGGATTTTTCCTGACCGTGGAGTAAAGCCTTTTCTTCTCCTGGCACCAAAAAGGCTTGATTTTTAAAAAGTTGAAGCAACACCATTTTTAGACATGGAATTTCATCCGGAAACTCATCCTGGTGTCCGTTTTTGCATTTGGTTTCAAAAAAAAAAAATTTGGCTTCAAAAAACATTTTGGTTCCTGGGCAGGATTTTTCCTGACCGTGGAGTAAAGCCTTTTCTTCTCCTGGCACCAAAAAGGCTTGATTTTTAAAAAGTTGAAGCAACACCATTTTTAGACATGGAATTTCATCCTGAAACTCATCCTGGTGTCCGTTTTTGCATTTGGTTTCAAAAAAAAAATTTGGCTTCAAAAAACATTTTGGTTCCTGGGCAGGATTTTTCCTGACCGTGGAGTAAAGCCTTTTCTTCTCCTGGCACCAAAAAGGCTTGATTTTTAAAAAGTTGAAGCAACACCATTTTTAGACATGGAATTTCATCAGGAAACTCATCCTGGTGTCCGTTTTTATATTTGGTTTCAAAAAAAAAATTTGGCTTCAAAAAACATTTTGGTTCCTGGGCAGGATTTTTCCTGACCATGGAGTAAAGCCTTTTCTTCTCCTGGCACCAAAAAGGCTTGTTTTTTAAAAAGTTGAAGCAACACCATTTTTAGACATGGAATTTCATCCTGAAACTCATCCTGGTGTCCGTTTTTGTATTTGGTTTCAAAAAAAAAATTTGGCTTCAAAAAACATTTTGGTTCCTGGGCAGGATTTTTCCTGACCGTGGAGTAAAGCCTTTTCTTCTCCTGGCACCAAAAAGGCTTGATTTTTAAAAAGTTGAAGCAACACCATTTTTAGACATGGAATTTCATCCTGAAACTCATCCTGGTGTCCGTTTTTGCATTTGGTTTCAAAAAAAAAATTTGGCTTCAAAAAACATTTTGGTTCCTGGGCAGGATTTTTCCTGACCGTGGAGTAAAGCCTTTTCTTCTCCTGGCACCAAAAAGGCTTGATTTTTAAAAAGTTGAAGCAACACCATTTTTAGACATGGAATTTCATCCTGAAACTCATCCTGGTGTCCGTTTTTGCATTTGGTTTCAAAAAAAAAATTTGGCTTCAAAAAACATTTTGGTTCCTGGGCAGGATTTTTCCTGACCATGGAGTAAAGCCTTTTCTTCTCCTGGCACCAAAAAAGCTTGATTTTTAAAAAGTTAAAGCAACACCATTTTTAGACATGGAATTTCATCAGGAAACTCATCCTGGTGTCCGTTTTTTTATTTGGTTTCAAAAAAAAAATTTGGCTTCAAAAAACATTTTGGTTCCTGGGCAGGATTTTTCCTGACCATGGAGTAAAGCCTTTTCTTCTCCTGGCACCAAAAAGGCTTGATTTTTAAAAAGTTGAAGCAACACCATTTTTAGACATGGAATTTCATCCTGAAACTCATCCTGGTGTCCGTTTTTGCATTTGGTTTCAAAAAAAAAATTTGGCTTCAAAAAACATTTTGGTTCCTGGGCAGGATTTTTCCTGACCGTGGAGTAAAGCCTTTTCTTCTCCTGGCACCAAAAAGGCTTGATTTTTAAAAAGTTGAAGCAACACCATTTTTAGACATGGAATTTCATCCGGAAACTCATCCTGGGGTCCGTTTTTGCATTTGGTTTCAAAAAAAAAATTTGGCTTCAAAAAACATTTTGGTTCCTGGGCAGGATTTTTCCTGACCGTGGAGTAAAGCCTTTTCTTCTCCTGGCACCAAAAAAGCTTGATTTTTAAAAAGTTAAAGCAACACCATTTTTAGACATGGAATTTCATCAGGAAACTCATCCTGGTGTCCGTTTTTTTATTTGGTTTCAAAAAAAAAAATTGGCTTCAAAAAACATTTTGGTTCCTGGGCAGGATTTTTCCTGACCGTGGAGTAAAGCCTTTTCTTCTCCTGGCACCAAAAAGGCTTGATTTTTAAAAAGTTGAAGCAACACCATTTTTAGACATGGAATTTCATCCTGAAACTCATCCTGGTGTCCGTTTTTGCATTTGGTTTCAAAAAAAAAATTTGGCTTCAAAAAACATTTTCGTTCCTGGGCAGGATTTTTCCTGACCGTGAAGTAAAGCCTTTTCTTCTCCTGGCACCAAAAAGGCTTGATTTTTAAAAAGTTGAAGCAACACCATTTTTAGACATGGAATTTCATCCGGAAACTCATCCTGGGGTCCGTTTTTGCATTTGGTTTCAAAAAAAAAATTTGGCTTCAAAAAACATTTTGGTTCCTGGGCAGGATTTTTCCTGACCGTGGAGTAAAGCCTTTTCTTCTCCTGGCAGCAAAAAGGCTTGATTTTTAAAAAGTTAAAGCAACACCATTTTTAGACATGGAATTTCATCAGGAAACTCATCCTGGTGTCCGTTTTTGTATTTGGTTTCAAAAAAAAAAATTTGGCTTCAAAAAACATTTTGGTTCCTGGGCAGGATTTTTCCTGACCGTGGAGTAAAGCCTTTTCTTCTCCTGGCACCAAAAAGGCTTGATTTTTAAAAAGTTGAAGCAACACCATTTTTAGACATGGAATTTCATCCTGAAACTCATCCTGGTGTCCGTTTTTGCATTTGGTTTCAAAAAAAAAATTTGGCTTCAAAAAACATTTTGGTTCCCGGGCAGGATTTTTCCTGACCGTGGAGTAAAGCCTTTTCTTCTCCTGGCACCAAAAAGGCTTGATTTTTAAAAAGTTGAAGCAACACCATTTTTAGACATGGAATTTCATCCTGAAACTCATCCTGGTGTCCGTTTTTGCATTTGGTTTCAAAAAAAAAATTTGGCTTCAAAAAACATTTTGGTTCCTGGGCAGGATTTTTCCTGACCGTGGAGTAAAGCCTTTTCTTCTCCTGGCACCAAAAAGGCTTGATTTTTAAAAAGTTGAAGCAACACCATTTTTAGACATGGAATTTCATCCTGAAACTCATCCTGGTGTCCGTTTTTGCATTTGGTTTCAAAAAAAAAATTTGGCTTCAAAAAACATTTTGGTTCCTGGGCAGGATTTTTCCTGACCATGGAGTAAAGCCTTTTCTTCTCCTGGCACCAAAAAAGCTTGATTTTTAAAAAGTTAAAGCAACACCATTTTTAGACATGGAATTTCATCAGGAAACTCATCCTGGTGTCCGTTTTTTTATTTGGTTTCAAAAAAAAAATTTGGCTTCAAAAAACATTTTGGTTCCTGGGCAGGATTTTTCCTGACCATGGAGTAAAGCCTTTTCTTCTCCTGGCACCAAAAAGGCTTGATTTTTAAAAAGTTGAAGCAACACCATTTTTAGACATGGAATTTCATCCTGAAACTCATCCTGGTGTCCGTTTTTGCATTTGGTTTCAAAAAAAAAATTTGGCTTCAAAAAACATTTTGGTTCCTGGGCAGGATTTTTCCTGACCGTGGAGTAAAGCCTTTTCTTCTCCTGGCACCAAAAAGGCTTGATTTTTAAAAAGTTGAAGCAACACCATTTTTAGACATGGAATTTCATCCGGAAACTCATCCTGGGGTCCGTTTTTGCATTTGGTTTCAAAAAAAAAATTTGGCTTCAAAAAACATTTTGGTTCCTGGGCAGGATTTTTCCTGACCGTGGAGTAAAGCCTTTTCTTCTCCTGGCACCAAAAAAGCTTGATTTTTAAAAAGTTAAAGCAACACCATTTTTAGACATGGAATTTCATCAGGAAACTCATCCTGGTGTCCGTTTTTTTATTTGGTTTCAAAAAAAAAAATTGGCTTCAAAAAACATTTTGGTTCCTGGGCAGGATTTTTCCTGACCGTGGAGTAAAGCCTTTTCTTCTCCTGGCACCAAAAAGGCTTGATTTTTAAAAAGTTGAAGCAACACCATTTTTAGACATGGAATTTCATCCTGAAACTCATCCTGGTGTCCGTTTTTGCATTTGGTTTCAAAAAAAAAATTTGGCTTCAAAAAACATTTTCGTTCCTGGGCAGGATTTTTCCTGACCGTGAAGTAAAGCCTTTTCTTCTCCTGGCACCAAAAAGGCTTGATTTTTAAAAAGTTGAAGCAACACCATTTTTAGACATGGAATTTCATCCGGAAACTCATCCTGGGGTCCGTTTTTGCATTTGGTTTCAAAAAAAAAATTTGGCTTCAAAAAACATTTTGGTTCCTGGGCAGGATTTTTCCTGACCGTGGAGTAAAGCCTTTTCTTCTCCTGGCACCAAAAAGGCTTGATTTTTAAAAAGTTAAAGCAACACCATTTTTAGACATGGAATTTCATCAGGAAACTCATCCTGGTGTCCGTTTTTGTATTTGGTTTCAAAAAAAAAAATTTGGCTTCAAAAAACATTTTGGTTCCTGGGCAGGATTTTTCCTGACCGTGGAGTAAAGCCTTTTCTTCTCCTGGCACCAAAAAGGCTTGATTTTTAAAAAGTTGAAGCAACACCATTTTTAGACATGGAATTTCATCCTGAAACTCATCCTGGTGTCCGTTTTTGCATTTGGTTTCAAAAAAAAAATTTGGCTTCAAAAAACATTTTGGTTCCTGGGCAGGATTTTTCCTGACCGTGGAGTAAAGCCTTTTCTTCTCCTGGCACCAAAAAGGCTTGATTTTTAAAAAGTTGAAGCAACACCATTTTTAGACATGGAATTTCATCCTGAAACTCATCCTGGTGTCCGTTTTTGCATTTGGTTTCAAAAAAAAAATTTGGCTTCAAAAAACATTTTGGTTCCTGGGCAGGATTTTTCCTGACCGTGGAGTAAAGCCTTTTCTTCTCCTGGCACCAAAAAGGCTTGATTTTTAAAAAGTTGAAGCAACACCATTTTTAGACATGGAATTTCATCAGGAAACTCATCCTGGTGTCCGTTTTTGTATTTGGTTTCAAAAAAAAAATTTGGCTTCAAAAAACATTTTGGTTCCTGGGCAGGATTTTTCCTGACCGTGGAGTAAAGCCTTTTCTTCTCCTGGCACCAAAAAGGCTTGATTTTTAAAACGTTGAAGCAACACCATTTTTAGACATGGAATTTCATCCTGAAACTCATCCTGGTGTCCGTTTTTGCATTTGGTTTCAAAAAAAAAATTGGCTTCAAAAAACATTTTGGTTCCTGGGCAGTATTTTTCCTGACCGTGGAGTAAAGCCTTTTCTTCTCCTGGCACCAAAAAGGCTTGATTTTTAAAAAGTTGAAGCAACACCATTTTTAGACATGGAATTTCATCCTGAAACTCATCCTGGTGTCCGTTTTTGCATTTGGTTTCAAAAAAAAAATTTGGCTTCAAAAAACATTTTGGTTCCTGGGCAGTATTTTTCCTGACCATGGAGTAAAGCCTTTTCTTCTCCTGGCACCAAAAAGGCTTGAATTTTAAAAAGTTAAAGCAACACCATTTTTAGACATGGAATTTCATCAGGAAACTCATCCTGGTGTCCGTTTTTGTATTTGGTTTCAAAAAAAAAAATTTGGCTTCAAAAAACATTTTGGTTCCTGGGCAGGATTTTTCCTGACCGTGGAGTAAAGCCTTTTCTTCTCCTGGCACCAAAAAGGCTTGATTTTTAAAAAGTTGAAGCAACACCATTTTTAGACATGGAATTTCATCCGGAAACTCATCCTGGTGTCCGTTTTTGCATTTGGTTTCAAAAAAAAAATTTGGCTTCAAAAAACATTTTGGTTCCTGGGCAGGATTTTTCCTGACCGTGGAGTAAAGCCTTTTCTTCTCCTGGCACCAAAAAGGCTTGATTTTTAAAAAGTTAAAGCAACACCATTTTTAGACATGGAATTTCATCCTGAAACTCATCCTGGTGTCCGTTTTTGCATTTGGTTTCAAAAAAAAATTTGGCTTCAAAAAACATTTTGGTTCCTGGGCAGGATTTTTCCTGACCGTGGAGTAAAGCCTTTTCTTCTCCTGGCACCAAAAAGGCTTAATTTTTAAAAAGTTGAAGCAACACCATTTTTAGACATGGAATTTCATCCTGAAACTCATCCTGGTGTCCGTTTTTGCATTTGGTTTCAAAAAAAAAATTTGGCTTCAAAAAACATTTTGGTTCCTGGGCAGGATTTTTCCTGACCGTGGAGTAAAGCCTTTTCTTCTCCTGGCACCAAAAAGGCTTGATTTTTAAAAAGTTGAAGCAACACCATTTTTAGACATGGAATTTCATCCTGAAACTCATCCTGGTGTCCGTTTTTGCATTTGGTTTCAAAAAAAAAATTTGGCTTCAAAAAACATTTTGGTTCCTGGGCAGGATTTTTCCTGACCGTGGAGTAAAGCCTTTTCTTCTCCTGGCACCAAAAAGGCTTGATTTTTAAAAAGTTGAAGCAACACCATTTTTAGACATGGAATTTCATCCGGAAACTCATCCTGGTGTCCGTTTTTCCATTTGGTTTCAAAAAAAAAATTTGGCTTCAAAAAACATTTTGGTTCCTGGGTAGGATTTTTCCTGACCGTGGAGTAAAGCCTTTTCTTCTCCTGGCACCAAAAAGGCTTGATTTTTAAAAAGTTGAAGCAACACCATTTTTAGACATGGAATTTCATCCTGAAACTCATCCTGGTGTCCGTTTTTGCATTTGGTTTCAAAAAAAAAAAATTTGGCTTCAAAAAACATTTTGCTTCCTGGGCAGGATTTTTCCTGACCGTGGAGTAAAGCCTTTTCTTCTCCTGTCACCAAAAAGGCTTGATTTTTAAAAAGTTGAAGCAACACCATTTTTAGACATGGAATTTCATCCTGAAACTCATCCTGGTGTCCGTTTTTGCATTTGGTTTCAAAAAAAAAATTTGGCTTCAAAAAACATTTTGGTTCCTGGGCAGGATTTTTCCTGACCGTGGAGTAAAGCCTTTTCTTCTCCTGGCACCAAAAAGGCTTGATTTTTAAAAAGTTGAAGCAACACCAGTTTTAGACATGGAATTTCATCAGGAAACTCATCCTGGTGTCCGTTTTTGCATTTGGTTTCAAAAAAAAAATTTGGCTTCAAAAAACATTTTGGTTCCTGGGCAGGATTTTTCCTGACCGTGGAGTAAAGCCTTTTCTTCTCCTGGCACCAAAAAGCCTTGATTTTTAAAAAGTTGAAGCAACACCATTTTTAGACATGGAATTTCATCCTGAAACTCATCCTGGTGTCCGTTTTTGCATTTGGTTTCAAAAAAAAAATTTGGCTTCAAAAAACATTTTGGTTCCTGGGCAGGATTTTTCCTGACCGTGGAGTAAAGCCTTTTCTTCTCCTGGCACCAAAAAGGCTTGATTTTTAAAAAGTTGAAGCAACACCATTTTTAGACATGGAATTTCATCCTGAAACTCATCCTGGTGTCCGTTTTTGCATTTGGTTTCAAAAAAAAAATTTGGCTTCAAAAAACATTTTGGTTCCTGGGCAGGATTTTTCCTGACCGTGGAGTAAAGCCTTTTCTTCTCCTGGCACCAAAAAGGCTTGATTTTTAAAAAGTTGAAGCAACACCATTTTTAGACATGGAATTTCATCAGGAAACTCATCCTGGTGTCCGTTTTTGCATTTGGTTTCAAAAAAAAATTTGGCTTCAAAAAACATTTTGGTTCCTGGGCAGGATTTTTCCTGACCGTGGAGTAAAGCCTTTTCTTCTCCTGGCACCAAAAAGGCTTGATTTTTAAAAAGTTGAAGCAACACCATTTTTAGACATGGAATTTCATCCTGAAACTCATCCTGGTGTCCGTTTTTGCATTTGGTTTCAAAAAAAAAAAAATTTGGCTTCAAAAAACATTTTGGTTCCTGGGCAGGATTTTTCCTGACCGTGGAGTAAAGCCTTTTCTTCTCCTGGCACCAAAAAGGCTTGATTTTTAAAAAGTTGAAGCAACACCATTTTTAGACATGGAATTTCATCCTGAAACTCATCCTGGTGTCCGTTTTTGCATTTGGTTTCAAAAAAAAAAATTGGCTTCAAAAAACATTTTGGTTCCTGGGCAGGATTTTTCCTGACCGTGGAGTAAAGCCTTTTCTTCTCCTGGCACCAAAAAGGCTTGATTTTTAAAAAGTTGAAGCAACACCAGTTTTAGACATGGAATTTCATCAGGAAACTCATCCTGGTGTCCGTTTTTGCATTTGGTTTCAAAAAAAAATTTGGCTTCAAAAAACATTTTGGTTCCTGGGCAGGATTTTTCCTGACCGTGGAGTAAAGCCTTTTCTTCTCCTGGCACCAAAAAGGCTTGATTTTTAAAAAGTTGAAGCAACACCATTTTTAGACATGGAATTTCATCCTGAAACTCATCCTGGTGTCCGTTTTTTCATTTGGTTTCAAGAAAAAAAATTTGGCTTCAAAAAACATTTTGGTTCCTGGGCAGCATTTTTCCTGACCGCGGAGTAAAGCCTTTTCTTCTCCTGGCACCAAAAAGGCTTGATTTTTAAAAAGTTGAAGCAACACCATTTTTAGACATGGAATTTCATCAGGAAACTCCTCCTGGTGTCCGTTTTTGCATTTGGTTTCAAAAAAAAAATTTGGCTTCAAAAAACATTTTGGTTCCTGGGCAGGATTTTTCCTGACCGTGGAGTAAAGCCTTTTCTTCTCCTGGCACCAAAAAGGCTTGATTTTTAAAAAGTTGAAGCAACACCATTTTTAGACATGGAATTTCATCAGGAAACTCATTCTGGTGTCCGTTTTTGCATTTGGTTTCAAAAAAAAAATTTGGCTTCAAAAAACATTTTGGTTCCTGGGCAGGATTTTTCCTGACCGTGGAGTAAAGCCTTTTCTTCTCCTGGCACCAAAAAGGCTTGATTTTTAAAAAGTTGAAGCAACACCATTTTTAGACATGGAATTTCATCCGGAAACTCATCCTGGTGTCCGTTTTTCCATTTGGTTTCAAAAAAAAAATTTGGCTTCAAAAAACATTTTGGTTCCTGGGTAGGATTTTTCCTGACCGTGGAGTAAAGCCTTTTCTTCTCCTGGCACCAAAAAGGCTTGATTTTTAAAAAGTTGAAGCAACACCATTTTTAGACATGGAATTTCATCCTGAAACTCATCCTGGTGTCCGTTTTTGCATTTGGTTTCAAAAAAAAAAAATTTGGCTTCAAAAAACATTTTGCTTCCTGGGCAGGATTTTTCCTGACCGTGGAGTAAAGCCTTTTCTTCTCCTGTCACCAAAAAGGCTTGATTTTTAAAAAGTTGAAGCAACACCATTTTTAGACATGGAATTTCATCCTGAAACTCATCCTGGTGTCCGTTTTTGCATTTGGTTTCAAAAAAAAAATTTGGCTTCAAAAAACATTTTGGTTCCTGGGCAGGATTTTTCCTGACCGTGGAGTAAAGCCTTTTCTTCTCCTGGCACCAAAAAGGCTTGATTTTTAAAAAGTTGAAGCAACACCAGTTTTAGACATGGAATTTCATCAGGAAACTCATCCTGGTGTCCGTTTTTGCATTTGGTTTCAAAAAAAAAATTTGGCTTCAAAAAACATTTTGGTTCCTGGGCAGGATTTTTCCTGACCGTGGAGTAAAGCCTTTTCTTCTCCTGGCACCAAAAAGGCTTGATTTTTAAAAAGTTGAAGCAACACCATTTTTAGACATGGAATTTCATCCTGAAACTCATCCTGGTGTCCGTTTTTTCATTTGGTTTCAAGAAAAAAAAATTGGCTTCAAAAAACATTTTGGTTCCTGGGCAGCATTTTTCCTGACCGCGGAGTAAAGCCTTTCCTTCTCCTGGCACCAAAAAGGCTTGATTTTTAAAAAGTTGAAGCAACACCATTTTTAGACATGGAATTTCATCAGGAAACTCCTCCTGGTGTCCGTTTTTGCATTTGGTTTCAAAAAAAAAATTTGGCTTCAAAAAACATTTTGGTTCCTGGGCAGGATTTTTCCTGACCGTGGAGTAAAGCCTTTTCTTCTCCTGGCACCAAAAAGGCTTGATTTTTAAAAAGTTGAAGCAACACCATTTTTAGACATGGAATTTCATCAGGAAACTCATCCTGGTGTCCGTTTTTGCATTTGGTTTCAAAAAAAAAAATTGGCTTCAAAAAACATTTTGGTTCCTGGGCAGGATTTTTCCTGACCGTGGAGTAAAGCCTTTTCTTCTCCTGGCACCAAAAAGCCTTGATTTTTAAAAAGTTGAAGCAACACCATTTTTAGACATGGAATTTCATCCTGAAACTCATCCTGGTGTCCGTTTTTGCATTTGGTTTCAAAAAAAAAATTTGGCTTCAAAAAACATTTTGGTTCCTGGGCAGGATTTTTCCTGACCGTGGAGTAAAGCCTTTTCTTCTCCTGGCACCAAAAAGGCTTGATTTTTAAAAAGTTGAAGCAACACCATTTTTAGACATGGAATTTCATCCTGAAACTCATCCTGGTGTCCGTTTTTGCATTTGGTTTCAAAAAAAAAATTTGGCTTCAAAAAACATTTTGGTTCCTGGGCAGGATTTTTCCTGACCGTGGAGTAAAGCCTTTTCTTCTCCTGGCACCAAAAAGGCTTGATTTTTAAAAAGTTGAAGCAACACCATTTTTAGACATGGAATTTCATCAGGAAACTCATCCTGGTGTCCGTTTTTGCATTTGGTTTCAAAAAAAAATTTGGCTTCAAAAAACATTTTGGTTCCTGGGCAGGATTTTTCCTGACCGTGGAGTAAAGCCTTTTCTTCTCCTGGCACCAAAAAGGCTTGATTTTTAAAAAGTTGAAGCAACACCATTTTTAGACATGGAATTTCATCCTGAAACTCATCCTGGTGTCCGTTTTTGCATTTGGTTTCAAAAAAAAAAAAATTTGGCTTCAAAAAACATTTTGGTTCCTGGGCAGGATTTTTCCTGACCGTGGAGTAAAGCCTTTTCTTCTCCTGGCACCAAAAAGGCTTGATTTTTAAAAAGTTGAAGCAACACCAGTTTTAGACATGGAATTTCATCAGGAAACTCATCCTGGTGTCCGTTTTTGCATTTGGTTTCAAAAAAAAATTTGGCTTCAAAAAACATTTTGGTTCCTGGGCAGGATTTTTCCTGACCGTGGAGTAAAGCCTTTTCTTCTCCTGGCACCAAAAAGGCTTGATTTTTAAAAAGTTGAAGCAACACCATTTTTAGACATGGAATTTCATCCTGAAACTCATCCTGGTGTCCGTTTTTTCATTTGGTTTCAAGAAAAAAAATTTGGCTTCAAAAAACATTTTGGTTCCTGGGCAGCATTTTTCCTGACCGCGGAGTAAAGCCTTTTCTTCTCCTGGCACCAAAAAGGCTTGATTTTTAAAAAGTTGAAGCAACACCATTTTTAGACATGGAATTTCATCAGGAAACTCCTCCTGGTGTCCGTTTTTGCATTTGGTTTCAAAAAAAAAATTTGGCTTCAAAAAACATTTTGGTTCCTGGGCAGGATTTTTCCTGACCGTGGAGTAAAGCCTTTTCTTCTCCTGGCACCAAAAAGGCTTGATTTTTAAAAAGTTGAAGCAACACCATTTTTAGACATGGAATTTCATCAGGAAACTCATCCTGGTGTCCGTTTTTGCATTTGGTTTCAAAAAAAAAAATTTGGCTTCAAAAAACATTTTGGTTCCTGGGCAGGATTTTTCCTGACCGTGGAGTAAAGCCTTTTCTTCTCCTGGCACCAAAAAGGCTTGATTTTTAAAAAGTTGAAGCAACACCATTTTTAGACATGGAATTTCATCCTGAAACTCATCCTGGTGTCCGTTTTTGCATTTGGTTTCAAAAAAAAAAATTGGCTTCAAAAAACATTTTGGTTCCTGGGCAGGATTTTTCCTGACCGTGGAGTAAAGCCTTTTCTTCTCCTGGCACCAAAAAGGCTTGATTTTTAAAAAGTTGAAGCAACACCATTTTTAGACATGGAATTTCATCCTGAAACTCATCCTGGTGTCCGTTTTTGCATTTGGTTTCAAAAAAAAAATTTGGCTTCAAAAAACATTTTGGTTCCTGGGCAGGATTTTTCCTGACCGTGGAGTAAAGCCTTTTCTTCTCCTGGCACCAAAAAGGCTTGATTTTTAAAAAGTTGAAGCAACACCATTTTTAGACATGGAATTTCATCAGGAAACTCATCCTGGTGTCCGTTTTTGCATTTGGTTTCAAAAAAAAAATTTGGCTTCAAAAAACATTTTGGTTCCTGGGCAGCATTTTTCCTGACCGCGGAGTAAAGCCTTTTCTTCTCCTGGCACCAAAAAGGCTTGATTTTTAAAAAGTTGAAGCAACACCATTTTTAGACATGGAATTTCATCAGGAAACTCATCCTGGTGTCCGTTTTTGCATTTGGTTTCAAAAAAAAAATTTGGCTTCAAAAAACATTTTGGTTCCTGGGCAGGATTTTTCCTGACCGTGGAGTAAAGCCTTTTCTTCTCCTGGCACCAAAAAGGCTTGATTTTTAAAAAGTTGAAGCAACACCATTTTTAGACATGGAATTTCATCCTGAAACTCATCCTGGTGTCCGTTTTTTCATTTGGTTTCAAGAAAAAAAAATTGGCTTCAAAAAACATTTTGGTTCCTGGGCAGCATTTTTCCTGACCGCGGAGTAAAGCCTTTTCTTCTCCTGGCACCAAAAAGGCTTGATTTTTAAAAAGTTGAAGCAACACCATTTTTAGACATGGAATTTCATCAGGAAACTCATCCTGGTGTCCGTTTTTGCATTTGGTTCCAAAAAAAAAATTTGGCTTCAAAAAACATTTTGGTTCCTGGGCAGGATTTTTCCTGACCGTGGAGTAAAGCCTTTTCTTCTCCTGGCACCAAAAAGGCTTGATTTTTAAAAAGTTGAAGCAACACCATTTTTAGACATGGAATTTCATCCTGAAACTCATCCTGGTGTCCGTTTTTGCATTTGGTTTCAAAAAAAAAATTTGGCTTCAAAAAACATTTTGGTTCCTGGGCAGGATTTTTCCTGACCGTGGAGTAAAGCCTTTTCTTCTCCTGGCACCAAAAAGGCTTGATTTTTAAAAAGTTGAAGCAACACCATTTTTAGACATGGAATTTCATCCTGAAACTCATCCTGGTGTCCGTTTTTGCATTTGGTTTCAAAAAAAAAATTTGGCTTCAAAAAACATTTTGGTTCCTGGGCAGGATTTTTCCTGACCGTGGAGTAAAGCCTTTTCTTCTCCTGGCACCAAAAAGGCTTGATTTTTAAAAAGTTGAAGCAACACCATTTTTAGACATGGAATTTCATCAGGAAACTCATCCTGGTGTCCGTTTTTGTATTTGGTTTCAAAAAAAAAATTTGGCTTCAAAAAACATTTTGGTTCCTGGGCAGGATTTTTCCTGACCGTGGAGTAAAGCCTTTTCTTCTCCTGGCACCAAAAAGGCTTTATTTTTAAAAAGTTGAAGCAACACCATTTTTAGACATGGAATTTCATCCTGAAACTCATCCTGGTGTCCGTTTTTGCATTTGGTTTCAAAAAAAAAATTTGGCTTCAAAAAACATTTTGGTTCCTGGGCAGGATTTTTCCTGACCGTGGAGTAAAGCCTTTTCTTCTCCTGGCACCAAAAAGGCTTGATTTTTAAAAAGTTGAAGCAACACCATTTTTAGACATGGAATTTCATCAGGAAACTCATCCTGGTGTCCGTTTTTGCATTTCGTTTCAAAAAAAAAATTTGCTTCAAAAAACATTTTGGTTCCTGGGCAGGATTTTTCCTGACCGTGGAGTAAAGCCTTTTCTTCTCCTGGCACCAAAAAGGCTAGATTTTTAAAAAGTTGAAGCAACACCATTTTTAGACATGGAATTTCATCCTGAAACTCCTCCTGGTGTCCGTTTTTGCATTTGGTTTCAAAAAAAAAATTTGGCTTCAAAAAACATTTTGGTTCCTGGGCAGGATTTTTCCTGACCGTGGAGTAAAGCCTTTTCTTCTCCTGGCACCAAAAAGGCTTGATTTTTAAAAAGTTGAAGCAACACCATTTTTAGACATGGAATTTCATCAGGAAACTCATCCTGGTGTCCGTTTTTGCATTTGGTTTCAAAAAAAAAAATTTGGCTTCAAAAAACATTTTGGTTCCTGGGCAGGATTTTTCCTGACCGTGGAGTAAAGCCTTTTCTTCTCCTGGCACCAAAAAGGCTTGATTTTTAAAAAGTTGAAGCAACACCATTTTTAGACATGGAATTTCATCCTGAAACTCATCCTGGTGTCCGTTTTTGCATTTGGTTTCAAAAAAAAAAATTGGCTTCAAAAAACATTTTGGTTCCTGGGCAGGATTTTTCCTGACCGTGGAGTAAAGCCTTTTCTTCTCCTGGCACCAAAAAGGCTTGATTTTTAAAAAGTTGAAGCAACACCATTTTTAGACATGGAATTTCATCCTGAAACTCATCCTGGTGTCCGTTTTTGCATTTGGTTTCAAAAAAAAAATTTGGCTTCAAAAAACATTTTGGTTCCTGGGCAGGATTTTTCCTGACCGTGGAGTAAAGCCTTTTCTTCTCCTGGCACCAAAAAGGCTTGATTTTTAAAAAGTTGAAGCAACACCATTTTTAGACATGGAATTTCATCAGGAAACTCATCCTGGTGTCCGTTTTTGCATTTGGTTTCAAAAAAAAAATTTGGCTTCAAAAAACATTTTGGTTCCTGGGCAGCATTTTTCCTGACCGCGGAGTAAAGCCTTTTCTTCTCCTGGCACCAAAAAGGCTTGATTTTTAAAAAGTTGAAGCAACACCATTTTTAGACATGGAATTTCATCAGGAAACTCATCCTGGTGTCCGTTTTTGCATTTGGTTTCAAAAAAAAAATTTGGCTTCAAAAAACATTTTGGTTCCTGGGCAGGATTTTTCCTGACCGTGGAGTAAAGCCTTTTCTTCTCCTGGCACCAAAAAGGCTTGATTTTTAAAAAGTTGAAGCAACACCATTTTTAGACATGGAATTTCATCCTGAAACTCATCCTGGTGTCCGTTTTTTCATTTGGTTTCAAGAAAAAAAAATTGGCTTCAAAAAACATTTTGGTTCCTGGGCAGCATTTTTCCTGACCGCGGAGTAAAGCCTTTTCTTCTCCTGGCACCAAAAAGGCTTGATTTTTAAAAAGTTGAAGCAACACCATTTTTAGACATGGAATTTCATCAGGAAACTCATCCTGGTGTCCGTTTTTGCATTTGGTTCCAAAAAAAAAATTTGGCTTCAAAAAACATTTTGGTTCCTGGGCAGGATTTTTCCTGACCGTGGAGTAAAGCCTTTTCTTCTCCTGGCACCAAAAAGGCTTGATTTTTAAAAAGTTGAAGCAACACCATTTTTAGACATGGAATTTCATCCTGAAACTCATCCTGGTGTCCGTTTTTGCATTTGGTTTCAAAAAAAAAATTTGGCTTCAAAAAACATTTTGGTTCCTGGGCAGGATTTTTCCTGACCGTGGAGTAAAGCCTTTTCTTCTCCTGGCACCAAAAAGGCTTGATTTTTAAAAAGTTGAAGCAACACCATTTTTAGACATGGAATTTCATCCTGAAACTCATCCTGGTGTCCGTTTTTGCATTTGGTTTCAAAAAAAAAATTTGGCTTCAAAAAACATTTTGGTTCCTGGGCAGGATTTTTCCTGACCGTGGAGTAAAGCCTTTTCTTCTCCTGGCACCAAAAAGGCTTGATTTTTAAAAAGTTGAAGCAACACCATTTTTAGACATGGAATTTCATCAGGAAACTCATCCTGGTGTCCGTTTTTGTATTTGGTTTCAAAAAAAAAATTTGGCTTCAAAAAACATTTTGGTTCCTGGGCAGGATTTTTCCTGACCGTGGAGTAAAGCCTTTTCTTCTCCTGGCACCAAAAAGGCTTTATTTTTAAAAAGTTGAAGCAACACCATTTTTAGACATGGAATTTCATCCTGAAACTCATCCTGGTGTCCGTTTTTGCATTTGGTTTCAAAAAAAAAATTTGGCTTCAAAAAACATTTTGGTTCCTGGGCAGGATTTTTCCTGACCGTGGAGTAAAGCCTTTTCTTCTCCTGGCACCAAAAAGGCTTGATTTTTAAAAAGTTGAAGCAACACCATTTTTAGACATGGAATTTCATCAGGAAACTCATCCTGGTGTCCGTTTTTGCATTTCGTTTCAAAAAAAAAATTTGCTTCAAAAAACATTTTGGTTCCTGGGCAGGATTTTTCCTGACCGTGGAGTAAAGCCTTTTCTTCTCCTGGCACCAAAAAGGCTAGATTTTTAAAAAGTTGAAGCAACACCATTTTTAGACATGGAATTTCATCCTGAAACTCCTCCTGGTGTCCGTTTTTGCATTTGGTTTCAAAAAAAAAATTTGGCTTCAAAAAACATTTTGGTTCCTGGGCAGGATTTTTCCTGACCGTGGAGTAAAGCCTTTTCTTCTCCTGGCACCAAAAAGGCTTGATTTTTAAAAAGTTGAAGCAACACCATTTTTAGACATGGAATTTCATCAGGAAACTCATCCTGGTGTCCGTTTTTGTATTTGGTTTCAAAAAAAAAAATTGGCTTCAAAAAACATTTTGGTTCCTGGGCAGGATTTTTCCTGACCGTGGAGTAAAGCCTTTTCTTCTCCTGGCACCAAAAAGGCTTGATTTTTAAAAAGTTGAAGCAACACCATTTTTAGACATGGAATTTCATCCTGAAACTCATCCTGGTGTCCGTTTTTGCATTTGGTTTGAAAAAAAAAATTTGGCTTCAAAAAACATTTTGGTTCCTGGGCAGGATTTTTCCTGACCGTGGAGTAAAGCCTTTTCTTCTCCTGGCACCAAAAAGGCTTGATTTTTAAAAAGTTGAAGCAACACCATTTTTAGACATGGAATTTCATCAGGAAACTCATCCTGGTGTCCGTTTTTGCATTTGGTTTCAAAAAAAAAAATTTGGCTTCAAAAAACATTTTGGTTCCTGGGCAGGATTTTTCCTGACCGTGGAGTAAAGCCTTTTCTTCTCCTGGCACCAAAAAGGCTTGATTTTTAAAAAGTTGAAGCAACACCATTTTTAGACATGGAATTTCATCAGGAAACTCATCCTGGTGTCCGTTTTTGCATTTGGTTTCAAAAAAAAAATTTGGCTTCAAAAAACATTTTGGTTCCTGGGCAGCATTTTTCCTGACCGCGGAGTAAAGCCTTTTCTTCTCCTGGCACCAAAAAGGCTTGATTTTTAAAAAGTTGAAGCAACACCATTTTTAGACATGGAATTTCATCAGGAAACTCATCCTGGTGTCCGTTTTTGCATTTGGTTTCAAAAAAAAAATTTGGCTTCAAAAAACATTTTGGTTCCTGGGCAGGATTTTTCCTGACCGTGGAGTAAAGCCTTTTCTTCTCCTGGCACCAAAAAGGCTTGATTTTTAAAAAGATGAAGCAACACCATTTTTAGACATGGAATTTCATCAGGAAACTCATCCTGGTGTCCGTTTTTGTATTTGGTTTCAAAAAAAAAATTTGGCTTCAAAAAACATTTTGGTTCCTGGGCAGGATTTTTCCTGACCGTGGAGTAAAGCCTTTTCTTCTCCTGGCACCAAAAAGGCTTGATTTTTAAAAAGTTGAAGCAACACCATTTTTAGACATGGAATTTCATCCTGAAACTCATCCTGGTGTCCGTTTTTGCATTTGGTTTCAAAAAAAAAATTTGGCTTCAAAAAACATTTTGGTTCCTGGGCAGGATTTTTCCTGACCGTGGAGTAAAGCCTTTTCTTCTCCTGGCACCAAAAAGGCTTGATTTTTAAAAAGTTGAAGCAACACCATTTTTAGACATGGAATTTCATCAGGAAACTCATCCTGGTGTCCGTTTTTGCATTTCGTTTCAAAAAAAAAATTTGCTTCAAAAAACATTTTGGTTCCTGGGCAGGATTTTTCCTGACCGTGGAGTAAAGCCTTTTCTTCTCCTGGCACCAAAAAGGCTTGATTTTTAAAAAGTTGAAGCAACACCATTTTTAGACATGGAATTTCATCCTGAAACTCATCCTGGTGTCCGTTTTTGCATTTGGTTTCAAAAAAAAATTTGGCTTCAAAAAACATTTTGGTTCCTGGGCAGGATTTTTCCTGACCGTGGAGTAAAGCCTTTTCTTCTCCTGGCACCAAAAAGGCTTGATTTTTAAAAAGTTGAAGCAACACCATTTTTAGACATGGAATTTCATCAGGAAACTCATCCTGGTGTCCGTTTTTGCATTTCGTTTCAAAAAAAAAATTTGCTTCAAAAAACATTTTGGTTCCTGGGCAGGATTTTTCCTGACCGTGGAGTAAAGCCTTTTCTTCTCCTGGCACCAAAAAGGCTAGATTTTTAAAAAGTTGAAGCAACACCATTTTTAGACATGGAATTTCATCAGGAAACTCATCCTGGTGTCCGTTTTTGCATTTGGTTTCAAAAAAAAAAATTTGGCTTCAAAAAACATTTTGATTCCTGGGCAGGATTTTTCCTGACCGTGGAGTAAAGCCTTTTCTTCTCCTGGCACCAAAAAGGCTTGATTTTTAAAAAGTTGAAGCAACACCATTTTTAGACATGGAATTTCATCCTGAAACTCATCCTGGTGTCCGTTTTTGCATTTGGTTTCAAAAAAAAAAATTGGCTTCAAAAAACATTTTGGTTCCTGGGCAGGATTTTTCCTGACCGTGGAGTAAAGCCTTTTCTTCTCCTGGCACCAAAAAGGCTTGATTTTTAAAAAGTTGAAGCAACACCATTTTTAGACATGGAATTTCATCAGGAAACTCATCCTGGTGTCCGTTTTTGTATTTGGTTTCAAAAAAAAAATTTGGCTTCAAAAAACATTTTGGTTCCTGGGCAGGATTTTTCCTGACCGTGGAGTAAAGCCTTTTCTTCTCCTGGCACCAAAAAGGCTTGATTTTTAAAAAGTTGAAGCAACACCATTTTTAGACATGGAATTTCATCAGGAAACTCATCCTGGTGTCCGTTTTTGCATTTGGTTTCAAAAAAAAAATTTGCTTCAAAAAACATTTTGGTTCCTGGGCAGGATTTTTCCTGACCGTGGAGTAAAGCCTTTTCTTCTCCTGGCACCAAAAAGGCTAGATTTTTAAAAAGTTGAAGCAACACCATTTTTAGACATGGAATTTCATCAGGAAACTCATCCTGGTGTCCGTTTTTGCATTTCGTTTCAAAAAAAAAATTTGCTTCAAAAAACATTTTGGTTCCTGGGCAGGATTTTTCCTGACCGTGGAGTAAAGCCTTTTCTTCTCCTGGCACCAAAAAGGCTAGATTTTTAAAAAGTTGAAGCAACACCATTTTTAGACATGGAATTTCATCAGGAAACTCATCCTGGTGTCCGTTTTTGCATTTGGTTTCAAAAAAAAAAATTTGGCTTCAAAAAACATTTTGGTTCCTGGGCAGGATTTTTCCTGACCGTGGAGTAAAGCCTTTTCTTCTCCTGGCACCAAAAAGGCTTGATTTTTAAAAAGTTGAAGCAACACCATTTTTAGACATGGAATTTCATCAGGAAACTCATCCTGGTGTCCGTTTTTGCATTTGGTTTCAAAAAAAAAAATTGGCTTCAAAAAACATTTTGGTTCCTGGGCAGGATTTTTCCTGACCGTGGAGTAAAGCCTTTTCTTCTCCTGGCACCAAAAAGGCTTGATTTTTAAAAAGTTGAAGCAACACCATTTTTAGACATGGAATTTCATCAGGAAACTCATCCTGGTGTCCGTTTTTGTATTTGGTTTCAAAAAAAAAATTTGGCTTCAAAAAACATTTTGGTTCCTGGGCAGGATTTTTCCTGACCGTGGAGTAAAGCCTTTTCTTCTCCTGGCACCAAAAAGGCTTGATTTTTAAAAAGTTGAAGCAACACCATTTTTAGACATGGAATTTCATCCTGAAACTCATCCTGGTGTCCGTTTTTGCATTTGGTTTCAAAAAAAAAATTTGGCTTCAAAAAACATTTTGGTTCCTGGGCAGGATTTTTCCTGACCGTGGAGTAAAGCCTTTTCTTCTCCTGGCACCAAAAAGGCTTGATTTTTAAAAAGTTGAAGCAACACCATTTTTAGACATGGAATTTCATCAGGAAACTCATCCTGGTGTCCGTTTTTGCATTTCGTTTCAAAAAAAAAATTTGCTTCAAAAAACATTTTGGTTCCTGGGCAGGATTTTTCCTGACCGTGGAGTAAAGCCTTTTCTTCTCCTGGCACCAAAAAGGCTAGATTTTTAAAAAGTTGAAGCAACACCATTTTTAGACATGGAATTTCATCAGGAAACTCATCCTGGTGTCCGTTTTTGCATTTGGTTTCAAATAAAAAAATTTGGCTTCAAAAAACATTTTGGTTCCTGGGCAGGATTTTTCCTGACCATGGAGTAAAGCCTTTTCTTCTCCTGGCACCAAAAAGGCTTGATTTTTAAAAAGTTGAAGCAACACCATTTTTAGACATGGAATTTCATCAGGAAACTCATCCTGGTGTCCGTTTTTGTATTTGGTTTCAAAAAAAAAATTTGGCTTCAAAAAACATTTTGGTTCCTGGGCAGGATTTTTCCTGACCGTGGAGTAAAGCCTTTTCTTCTCCTGGCACCAAAAAGGCTAGATTTTTAAAAAGTTGAAGCAACACCATTTTTAGACATGGAATTTCATCAGGAAACTCATCCTGGTGTCCGTTTTTGCATTTGGTTTCAAAAAAAAAAATTTGGCTTCAAAAAACATTTTGGTTCCTGGGCAGGATTTTTCCTGACCGTGGAGTAAAGCCTTTTCTTCTCCTGGCACCAAAAAGGCTTGATTTTTAAAAAGTTGAAGCAACACCATTTTTAGACATGGAATTTCATCAGGAAACTCATCCTGGTGTCCGTTTTTGTATTTGGTTTCAAAAAAAAAATTTGGCTTCAAAAAACATTTTGGTTCCTGGGCAGGATTTTTCCTGACCGTGGAGTAAAGCCTTTTCTTCTCCTGGCACCAAAAAGGCTTGATTTTTAAAAAGTTGAAGCAACACCATTTTTAGACATGGAATTTCATCCTGAAACTCATCCTGGTGTCCGTTTTTGCATTTGGTTTCAAAAAAAAAATTTGGCTTCAAAAAATATTTTGGTTCCTGGGCAGGATTTTTCCTGACCGTGGAGTAAAGCCTTTTCTTCTCCTGGCACCAAAAAGGCTTGATTTTTAAAAAGTTGAAGCAACACCATTTTTAGACATGGAATTTCATCAGGAAACTCATCCTGGTGTCCGTTTTTGCATTTCGTTTCAAAAAAAAAATTTGCTTCAAAAAACATTTTGGTTCCTGGGCAGGATTTTTCCTGACCGTGGAGTAAAGCCTTTTCTTCTCCTGGCACCAAAAAGGCTAGATTTTTAAAAAGTTGAAGCAACACCATTTTTAGACATGGAATTTCATCAGGAAACTCATCCTGGTGTCCGTTTTTGCATTTGGTTTCAAAAAAAAAAATTTGGCTTCAAAAAACATTTTGGTTCCTGGGCAGGATTTTTCCTGACCATGGAGTAAAGCCTTTTCTTCTCCTGGCACCAAAAAGGCTTGATTTTTAAAAAGTTGAAGCAACACCATTTTTAGACATGGAATTTCATCAGGAAACTCATCCTGGTGTCCGTTTTTGTATTTGGTTTCAAAAAAAAAATTTGGCTTCAAAAAACATTTTGGTTCCTGGGCAGGATTTTTCCTGACCGTGGAGTAAAGCCTTTTCTTCTCCTGGCACCAAAAAGGCTTGATTTTTAAAAAGTTGAAGCAACACCATTTTTAGACATGCAATTTCATCCTGAAACTCCTCCTGGTGTCCGTTTTTGCATTTGGTTTCAAAAAAAAAAATTTGGCTTCAAAAAACATTTTGGTTCCTGGGCAGGATTTTTCCTGACCGTGGAGTAAAGCCTTTTCTTCTCCTGGCACCAAAAAGGCTTGATTTTTAAAAAGTTGAAGCAACACCATTTTTAGACATGGAATTTCATCAGGAAACTCATCCTGGTGTCTGTTTTTGTATTTGGTTTCAAAAAAAAAATTTGGCTTCAAAAAACATTTTGGTTCCTGGGCAGGATTTTTCCTGACCGTGGAGTAAAGCCTTTTCTTCTCCTGGCACCAAAAAGGCTTGATTTTTAAAAAGTTGAAGCAACACCATTTTTAGACATGGAATTTCATCAGGAAACTCATCCTGGTGTCCGTTTTTGCATTTGGTTTCAAAAAAAAAATTTGGCTTCAAAAAACATTTTGGTTCCTGGGCAGGATTTTTCCTGACCGTGGAGTAAAGCCTTTTCTTCTCCTGGCACCAAAAAGGCTTGATTTTTAAAAAGTTGAAGCAACACCATTTTTAGACATGGACTTTCATCAGGAAACTCATCCTGGTGTCCGTTTTTGCATTTGGTTTCAAAAAAATAATTTGGCTTCAAAAAACATTTTGGTTCCTGGGCAGGATTTTTCCTGACCGTGGAGTAAAGCCTTTTCTTCTCCTGGCACCAAAAAGGCTTGATTTTTAAAAAGTTGAAGCAACACCATTTTTAGACATGGAATTTCATCCTGAAACTCATCCTGGTGTCCGTTTTTGCATTTGGTTTCAAAAAAAAAAAATTGGCTTCAAAAAACATTTTGGTTCCTGGGCAGGATTTTTCCTGACCGTGGAGTAAAGCCTTTTCTTCTCCTGGCACCAAAAAGGCTTGATTTTTAAAAAGTTGAAGCAACACCATTTTTAGACATGGAATTTCATCAGGAAACTCATCCTGGTGTCCGTTTTTGTATTTGGTTTCAAAAAAAAAATTTGGCTTCAAAAAACATTTTGGTTCCTGGGCAGGATTTTTCCTGACCGTGGAGTAAAGCCTTTTCTTCTCCTGGCACCAAAAAGGCTTGATTTTTAAAAAGTTGAAGCAACACCATTTTTAGACATGGAATTTCATCAGGAAACTCATCCTGGTGTCCGTTTTTGTATTTGGTTTCAAAAAAAAAATTTGGCTTCAAAAAATATTTTGGTTCCTGGGCAGGATTTTTCCTGACCGTGGAGTAAAGCCTTTTCTTCTCCTGGCACCAAAAAGGCTTGATTTTTAAAAAGTTGAAGCAACACCATTTTTAGACATGGAATTTCATCCTGAAACTCATCCTGGTGTCCGTTTTTGCATTTGGTTTCAAAAAAAAAATTTGGCTTCAAAAAACATTTTGGTTCCTGGGCAGGATTTTTCCTGACCGTGGAGTAAAGCCTTTTCTTCTCCTGGCACCAAAAAGGCTTGTTTTTTAAAAAGTTGAAGCAACACCATTTTTAGACATGGAATTTCATCCTGAAACTCATCCTGGTGTCCGTTTTTGTATTTGGTTTCAAAAAAAAATTTGGCTTCAAAAAACATTTTGGTTCCTGGGCAGGATTTTTCCTGACCGTGGAGTAAAGCCTTTTCTTCTCCTGGCACCAAAAAGGCTTGATTTTTAAAAAGTTGAAGCAACACCATTTTTAGACATGGAATTTCATCAGGAAACTCATCCTGGTGTCCGTTTTTGTATTTGGTTTCAAAAAAAAATTTGGCTTCAAAAAACATTTTGGTTCCTGGGCAGGATTTTTCCTGACCGTGGAGTAAAGCCTTTTCTTCTCCTGGCACCAAAAAGGCTTGATTTTTAAAAAGTTGAAGCAACACCATTTTTAGACATGGAATTTCATCAGGAAACTCATCCTGGTGTCCGTTTTTGCATTTGGTTTCAAAAAAAAAAATTGGCTTCAAAAAACATTTTGGTTCCTGGGCAGGATTTTTCCTGACCGTGGAGTAAAGCCTTTTCTTCTCCTGGCACCAAAAAGGCTTGATTTTTAAAAAGTTGAAGCAACACCATTTTTAGACATGGAATTTCATCAGGAAACTCATCCTGGTGTCCGTTTTTGTATTTGGTTTCAAAAAAAAAATTTGGCTTCAAAAAACATTTTGGTTCCTGGGCAGGATTTTTCCTGACCGTGGAGTAAAGCCTTTTCTTCTCCTGGCACCAAAAAGGCTTGATTTTTAAAAAGTTGAAGCAACACCATTTTTAGACATGGAATTTCATCCTGAAACTCATCCTGGTGTCCGTTTTTGCATTTGGTTTCAAAAAAAAAATTTGGCTTCAAAAAACATTTTGGTTCCTGGGCAGGATTTTTCCTGACCGTGGAGTAAAGCCTTTTCTTCTCCTGGCACCAAAAAGGCTTGATTTTTAAAAAGTTGAAGCAACACCATTTTTAGACATGGAATTTCATCAGGAAACTCATCCTGGTGTCCGTTTTTGCATTTCGTTTCAAAAAAAAAATTTGCTTCAAAAAACATTTTGGTTCCTGGGCAGGATTTTTCCTGACCGTGGAGTAAAGCCTTTTCTTCTCCTGGCACCAAAAAGGCTTGATTTTTAAAAAGTTGAAGCAACACCATTTTTAGACATGGAATTTCATCAGGAAACTCATCCTGGTGTCCGTTTTTGTATTTGGTTTCAAAAAAAAAATTTGGCTTCAAAAAACATTTTGGTTCCTGGGCAGGATTTTTCCTGACCGTGGAGTAAAGCCTTTTCTTCTCCTGGCACCAAAAAGGCTTGATTTTTAAAAAGTTGAAGCAACACCATTTTTAGACATGGAATTTCATCCTGAAACTCCTCCTGGTGTCCGTTTTTGCATTTGGTTTCAAAAAAAAAATTTGGCTTCAAAAAACATTTTGGTTCCTGGGCAGGATTTTTCCTGACCTTTTCTTCTCCTGGCACCAAAAAGGCTAGATTTTTAAAAAGTTGAAGCAACACCATTTTTAGACATGGAATTTCATCAGGAAACTCATCCTGGTGTCCGTTTTTGCATTTGGTTTCAAAAAAAAAAATTTGGCTTCAAAAAACATTTTGGTTCCTGGGCAGGATTTTTCCTGACCATGGAGTAAAGCCTTTTCTTCTCCTGGCACCAAAAAGGCTTGATTTTTAAAAAGTTGAAGCAACACCATTTTTAGACATGGAATTTCATCAGGAAACTCATCCTGGTGTCCGTTTTTGTATTTGGTTTCAAAAAAAAAATTTGGCTTCAAAAAACATTTTGGTTCCTGGGCAGGATTTTTCCTGACCGTGGAGTAAAGCCTTTTCTTCTCCTGGCACCAAAAAGGCTTGATTTTTAAAAAGTTGAAGCAACACCATTTTTAGACATGCAATTTCATCCTGAAACTCCTCCTGGTGTCCGTTTTTGCATTTGGTTTCAAAAAAAAAAATTTGGCTTCAAAAAACATTTTGGTTCCTGGGCAGGATTTTTCCTGACCGTGGAGTAAAGCCTTTTCTTCTCCTGGCACCAAAAAGGCTTGATTTTTAAAAAGTTGAAGCAACACCATTTTTAGACATGGAATTTCATCAGGAAACTCATCCTGGTGTCTGTTTTTGTATTTGGTTTCAAAAAAAAAATTTGGCTTCAAAAAACATTTTGGTTCCTGGGCAGGATTTTTCCTGACCGTGGAGTAAAGCCTTTTCTTCTCCTGGCACCAAAAAGGCTTGATTTTTAAAAAGTTGAAGCAACACCATTTTTAGACATGGAATTTCATCAGGAAACTCATCCTGGTGTCCGTTTTTGCATTTCGTTTCAAAAAAAAAATTTGGCTTCAAAAAACATTTTGGTTCCTGGGCAGGATTTTTCCTGACCGTGGAGTAAAGCCTTTTCTTCTCCTGGCACCAAAAAGGCTTGATTTTTAAAAAGTTGAAGCAACACCATTTTTAGACATGGACTTTCATCAGGAAACTCATCCTGGTGTCCGTTTTTGCATTTGGTTTCAAAAAAATAATTTGGCTTCAAAAAACATTTTGGTTCCTGGGCAGGATTTTTCCTGACCGTGGAGTAAAGCCTTTTCTTCTCCTGGCACCAAAAAGGCTTGATTTTTAAAAAGTTGAAGCAACACCATTTTTAGACATGGAATTTCATCCTGAAACTCATCCTGGTGTCCGTTTTTGCATTTGGTTTCAAAAAAAAAAAAATTGGCTTCAAAAAACATTTTGGTTCCTGGGCAGGATTTTTCCTGACCGTGGAGTAAAGCCTTTTCTTCTCCTGGCACCAAAAAGGCTTGATTTTTAAAAAGTTGAAGCAACACCATTTTTAGACATGGAATTTCATCAGGAAACTCATCCTGGTGTCCGTTTTTGTATTTGGTTTCAAAAAAAAAATTTGGCTTCAAAAAACATTTTGGTTCCTGGGCAGGATTTTTCCTGACCGTGGAGTAAAGCCTTTTCTTCTCCTGGCACCAAAAAGGCTTGATTTTTAAAAAGTTGAAGCAACACCATTTTTAGACATGGAATTTCATCAGGAAACTCATCCTGGTGTCCGTTTTTGTATTTGGTTTCAAAAAAAAAATTTGGCTTCAAAAAATATTTTGGTTCCTGGGCAGGATTTTTCCTGACCGTGGAGTAAAGCCTTTTCTTCTCCTGGCACCAAAAAGGCTTGATTTTTAAAAAGTTGAAGCAACACCATTTTTAGACATGGAATTTCATCCTGAAACTCATCCTGGTGTCCGTTTTTGCATTTGGTTTCAAAAAAAAAATTTGGCTTCAAAAAACATTTTGGTTCCTGGGCAGGATTTTTCCTGACCGTGGAGTAAAGCCTTTTCTTCTCCTGGCACCAAAAAGGCTTGATTTTTAAAAAGTTGAAGCAACACCATTTTTAGACATGGAATTTCATCAGGAAACTCATCCTGGTGTCCGTTTTTGTATTTGGTTTCAAAAAAAAATTTGGCTTCAAAAAACATTTTGGTTCCTGGGCAGGATTTTTCCTGACCGTGGAGTAAAGCCTTTTCTTCTCCTGGCACCAAAAAGGCTTGATTTTTAAAAAGTTGAAGCAACACCATTTTTAGACATGGAATTTCATCAGGAAACTCATCCTGGTGTCCGTTTTTGCATTTGGTTTCAAAAAAAAAAATTGGCTTCAAAAAACATTTTGGTTCCTGGGCAGGATTTTTCCTGACCGTGGAGTAAAGCCTTTTCTTCTCCTGGCACCAAAAAGGCTTGATTTTTAAAAAGTTGAAGCAACACCATTTTTAGACATGGAATTTCATCAGGAAACTCATCCTGGTGTCCGTTTTTGTATTTGGTTTCAAAAAAAAAATTTGGCTTCAAAAAACATTTTGGTTCCTGGGCAGGATTTTTCCTGACCGTGGAGTAAAGCCTTTTCTTCTCCTGGCACCAAAAAGGCTTGATTTTTAAAAAGTTGAAGCAACACCATTTTTAGACATGGAATTTCATCCTGAAACTCATCCTGGTGTCCGTTTTTGCATTTGGTTTCAAAAAAAAAATTTGGCTTCAAAAAACATTTTGGTTCCTGGGCAGGATTTTTCCTGACCGTGGAGTAAAGCCTTTTCTTCTCCTGGCACCAAAAAGGCTTGATTTTTAAAAAGTTGAAGCAACACCATTTTTAGACATGGAATTTCATCAGGAAACTCATCCTGGTGTCCGTTTTTGCATTTCGTTTCAAAAAAAAAATTTGCTTCAAAAAACATTTTGGTTCCTGGGCAGGATTTTTCCTGACCGTGGAGTAAAGCCTTTTCTTCTCCTGGCACCAAAAAGGCTTGATTTTTAAAAAGTTGAAGCAACACCATTTTTAGACATGGAATTTCATCAGGAAACTCATCCTGGTGTCCGTTTTTGTATTTGGTTTCAAAAAAAAAATTTGGCTTCAAAAAACATTTTGGTTCCTGGGCAGGATTTTTCCTGACCGTGGAGTAAAGCCTTTTCTTCTCCTGGCACCAAAAAGGCTTGATTTTTAAAAAGTTGAAGCAACACCATTTTTAGACATGGAATTTCATCCTGAAACTCCTCCTGGTGTCCGTTTTTGCATTTGGTTTCAAAAAAAAAATTTGGCTTCAAAAAACATTTTGGTTCCTGGGCAGGATTTTTCCTGACCGTGGAGTAAAGCCTTTTCTTCTCCTGGCACCAAAAACGCTTGATTTTTAAAAAGTTGAAGCAACACCATTTTTAGACATGGAATTTCATCAGGAAACTCATCCTGGTGTCCGTTTTTGTATTTGGTTTCAAAAAAAAAAATTTGGCTTCAAAAAACATTTTGGTTCCTGGGCAGGATTTTTCCTGACCGTGGAGTAAAGCCTTTTCTTCTCCTGGCACCAAAAAGGCTTGATTTTTAAAAAGTTGAAGCAACACCATTTTTATACATGGAATTTCATCAGGAAACTCATCCTGGTGTCCGTTTTTGCATTTGGTTTCAAAAAAAAAATTTGGCTTCAAAAAACATTTTGGTTCCTGGGCAGGATTTTTCCTGACCGTGGAGTAAAGCCTTTTCTTCTCCTGGCACCAAAAAGGCTTGATTTTTAAAAAGTTGAAGCAACACCATTTTTAGACATGGAATTTCATCCTGAAACTCATCCTGGTGTCCGTTTTTGCATTTGGTTTCAAAAAAAAAAAATTGGCTTCAAAAAACATTTTGGTTCCTGGGCAGGATTTTTCCTGACCGTGGAGTAAAGCCTTTTCTTCTCCTGGCACCAAAAAGGCTTGATTTTTAAAAAGTTGAAGCAACACCATTTTTAGACATGGAATTTCATCAGGAAACTCATCCTGGTGTCCGTTTTTGTATTTGGTTTCAAAAAAAAAATTTGGCTTCAAAAAACATTTTGGTTCCTGGGCAGGATTTTTCCTGACCGTGGAGTAAAGCCTTTTCTTCTCCTGGCACCAAAAAGGCTTGATTTTTAAAAAGTTGAAGCAACACCATTTTTAGACATGGAATTTCATCAGGAAACTCATCCTGGTGTCCGTTTTTGCATTTGGTTTCAAAAAAAAAATTTGGCTTCAAAAAACATTTTGGTTCCTGGGCAGGATTTTTCCTGACCGTGGAGTAAAGCCTTTTCTTCTCCTGGCACCAAAAAGGCTTGTTTTTTAAAAAGTTGAAGCAACACCATTTTTAGACATGGAATTTCATCCTGAAACTCATCCTGGTGTCCGTTTTTGTATTTGGTTTCAAAAAAAAATTTGGCTTCAAAAAACATTTTGGTTCCTGGGCAGGATTTTTCCTGACCGTGGAGTAAAGCCTTTTCTTCTCCTGGCACCAAAAAGGCTTGATTTTTAAAAAGTTGAAGCAACACCATTTTTAGACATGGAATTTCATCAGGAAAGTCATCCTGGTGTCCGTTTTTGCATTTGGTTTCAAAAAAAAAAATTGGCTTCAAAAAACATTTTGGTTCCTGGGCAGGATTTTTCCTGACCGTGGAGTAAAGCCTTTTCTTCTCCTGGCACCAAAAAGGCTTGATTTTTAAAAAGTTGAAGCAACACCATTTTTAGACATGGAATTTCATCAGGAAACTCATCCTGGTGTCCGTTTTTGTATTTGGTTTCAAAAAAAAATTTGGCTTCAAAAAACATTTTGGTTCCTGGGCAGGATTTTTCCTGACCGTGGAGTAAAGCCTTTTCTTCTCCTGGCACCAAAAAGGCTTGATTTTTAAAAAGTTGAAGCAACACCATTTTTAGACATGGAATTTCATCAGGAAAGTCATCCTGGTGTCCGTTTTTGCATTTGGTTTCAAAAAAAAAAATTGGCTTCAAAAAACATTTTGGTTCCTGGGCAGGATTTTTCCTGACCGTGGAGTAAAGCCTTTTCTTCTCCTGGCACCAAAAAGGCTTGATTTTTAAAAAGTTGAAGCAACACCATTTTTAGACATGGAATTTCATCAGGAAACTCATCCTGGTGTCCGTTTTTGTATTTGGTTTCAAAAAAAAAATTTGGCTTCAAAAAACATTTTGGTTCCTGGGCAGGATTTTTCCTGACCATGGAGTAAAGCCTTTTCTTCTCCTGGCACCAAAAAGGCTTGATTTTTAAAAAGTTGAAGCAACACCATTTTTAGACATGGAATTTCATCAGGAAACTCATCCTGGTATCCGTTTTTGTATTTGGTTTCAAAAAAAAAATTTGGCTTCAAAAAACATTTTGGTTCCTGGGCAGGATTTTTCCTGACCGTGGAGTAAAGCCTTTTCTTCTCCTGGCACCAAAAAGGCTTGATTTTTAAAAAGTTGAAGCAACACCATTTTTAGACATGGAATTTCATCCTGAAACTCCTCCTGGTGTCCGTTTTTGCATTTGGTTTCAAAAAAAAAATTTGGCTTCAAAAAACATTTTGGTTCCTGGGCAGGATTTTTCCTGACCGTGGAGTAAAGCCTTTTCTTCTCCTGGCACCAAAAAGGCTTGATTTTTAAAAAGTTGAAGCAACACCATTTTTAGACATGGAATTTCATCAGGAAACTCATCCTGGTGTCCGTTTTTGCATTTGGTTTCAAAAAAATAATTTGGCTTCAAAAAACATTTTGGTTCCTGGGCAGGATTTTTCCTGACCGTGGAGTAAAGCCTTTTCTTCTCCTGGCACCAAAAAGGCTTGATTTTTAAAAAGTTGAAGCAACACCATTTTTAGACATGGAATTTCATCCTGAAACTCATCCTGGTGTCCGTTTTTGCATTTGGTTTCAAAAAAAAAATTTGGCTTCAAAAAACATTTTGGTTCCTGGGCAGGATTTTTCCTGACCATGGAGTAAAGCCTTTTCTTCTCCTGGCACCAAAAAGGCTTGTTTTTTAAAAAGTTGAAGCAACACCATTTTTAGACATGGAATTTCATCCTGAAACTCATCCTGGTGTCCGTTTTTGTATTTGGTTTCAAAAAAAAATTTGGCTTCAAAAAACATTTTGGTTCCTGGGCAGGATTTTTCCTGACCGTGGAGTAAAGCCTTTTCTTCTCCTGGCACCAAAAAGGCTTGATTTTTAAAAAGTTGAAGCAACACCATTTTTAGACATGGAATTTCATCCTGAAACTCATCCTGGTGTCCGTTTTTGCATTTGGTTTCAAAAAAAAAAATTTGGCTTCAAAAAACATTTTGGTTCCTGGGCAGGATTTTTCCTGACCGTGGAGTAAAGCCTTTTCTTCTCCTGGCACCAAAAAGGCTTGATTTTTAAAAAGTTGAAGCAACACCATTTTTAGACATGGAATTTCATCAGGAAACTCATCCTGGTGTCCGTTTTTGCATTTGGTTTCAAAAAAATAATTTGGCTTCAAAAAACATTTTGGTTCCTGGGCAGGATTTTTCCTGACCGTGGAGTAAAGCCTTTTCTTCTCCTGGCACCAAAAAGGCTTGATTTTTAAAAAGTTGAAGCAACACCATTTTTAGACATGGAATTTCATCCTGAAACTCATCCTGGTGTCCGTTTTTTCATTTGGTTTCAAGAAAAAAAATTTGGCTTCAAAAAACATTTTGGTTCCTGGGCAGCATTTTTCCTGACCGCGGAGTAAAGCCTTTTCTTCTCCTGGCACCAAAAAGGCTTGATTTTTAAAAAGTTGAAGCAACACCATTTTTAGACATGGACTTTCATCAGGAAACTCATCCTGGTGTCCGTTTTTGCATTTGGTTTCAAAAAAATAATTTGGCTTCAAAAAACATTTTGGTTCCTGGGCAGGATTTTTCCTGACCGTGGAGTAAAGCCTTTTCTTCTCCTGGCACCAAAAAGGCTTGATTTTTAAAAAGTTGAAGCAACACCATTTTTAGACATGGAATTTCATCCTGAAACTCATCCTGGTGTCCGTTTTTGCATTTGGTTTCAAAAAAAAAAAATTGGCTTCAAAAAACATTTTGGTTCCTGGGCAGGATTTTTCCTGACCGTGGAGTAAAGCCTTTTCTTCTCCTGGCACCAAAAAGGCTTGATTTTTAAAAAGTTGAAGCAACACCATTTTTAGACATGGAATTTCATCAGGAAACTCATCCTGGTGTCCGTTTTTGTATTTGGTTTCAAAAAAAAAATTTGGCTTCAAAAAACATTTTGGTTCCTGGGCAGGATTTTTCCTGACCGTGGAGTAAAGCCTTTTCTTCTCCTGGCACCAAAAAGGCTTGATTTTTAAAAAGTTGAAGCAACACCATTTTTAGACATGGAATTTCATCAGGAAACTCATCCTGGTGTCCGTTTTTGTATTTGGTTTCAAAAAAAAAATTTGGCTTCAAAAAATATTTTGGTTCCTGGGCAGGATTTTTCCTGACCGTGGAGTAAAGCCTTTTCTTCTCCTGGCACCAAAAAGGCTTGATTTTTAAAAAGTTGAAGCAACACCATTTTTAGACATGGAATTTCATCCTGAAACTCATCCTGGTGTCCGTTTTTGCATTTGGTTTCAAAAAAAAAATTTGGCTTCAAAAAACATTTTGGTTCCTGGGCAGGATTTTTCCTGACCGTGGAGTAAAGCCTTTTCTTCTCCTGGCACCAAAAAGGCTTGTTTTTTAAAAAGTTGAAGCAACACCATTTTTAGACATGGAATTTCATCCTGAAACTCATCCTGGTGTCCGTTTTTGTATTTGGTTTCAAAAAAAAATTTGGCTTCAAAAAACATTTTGGTTCCTGGGCAGGATTTTTCCTGACCGTGGAGTAAAGCCTTTTCTTCTCCTGGCACCAAAAAGGCTTGATTTTTAAAAAGTTGAAGCAACACCATTTTTAGACATGGAATTTCATCAGGAAACTCATCCTGGTGTCCGTTTTTGTATTTGGTTTCAAAAAAAAATTTGGCTTCAAAAAACATTTTGGTTCCTGGGCAGGATTTTTCCTGACCGTGGAGTAAAGCCTTTTCTTCTCCTGGCACCAAAAAGGCTTGATTTTTAAAAAGTTGAAGCAACACCATTTTTAGACATGGAATTTCATCAGGAAACTCATCCTGGTGTCCGTTTTTGCATTTGGTTTCAAAAAAAAAAATTGGCTTCAAAAAACATTTTGGTTCCTGGGCAGGATTTTTCCTGACCGTGGAGTAAAGCCTTTTCTTCTCCTGGCACCAAAAAGGCTTGATTTTTAAAAAGTTGAAGCAACACCATTTTTAGACATGGAATTTCATCAGGAAACTCATCCTGGTGTCCGTTTTTGTATTTGGTTTCAAAAAAAAAATTTGGCTTCAAAAAACATTTTGGTTCCTGGGCAGGATTTTTCCTGACCGTGGAGTAAAGCCTTTTCTTCTCCTGGCACCAAAAAGGCTTGATTTTTAAAAAGTTGAAGCAACACCATTTTTAGACATGGAATTTCATCCTGAAACTCATCCTGGTGTCCGTTTTTGCATTTGGTTTCAAAAAAAAAATTTGGCTTCAAAAAACATTTTGGTTCCTGGGCAGGATTTTTCCTGACCGTGGAGTAAAGCCTTTTCTTCTCCTGGCACCAAAAAGGCTTGATTTTTAAAAAGTTGAAGCAACACCATTTTTAGACATGGAATTTCATCAGGAAACTCATCCTGGTGTCCGTTTTTGCATTTCGTTTCAAAAAAAAAATTTGCTTCAAAAAACATTTTGGTTCCTGGGCAGGATTTTTCCTGACCGTGGAGTAAAGCCTTTTCTTCTCCTGGCACCAAAAAGGCTTGATTTTTAAAAAGTTGAAGCAACACCATTTTTAGACATGGAATTTCATCAGGAAACTCATCCTGGTGTCCGTTTTTGTATTTGGTTTCAAAAAAAAAATTTGGCTTCAAAAAACATTTTGGTTCCTGGGCAGGATTTTTCCTGACCGTGGAGTAAAGCCTTTTCTTCTCCTGGCACCAAAAAGGCTTGATTTTTAAAAAGTTGAAGCAACACCATTTTTAGACATGGAATTTCATCCTGAAACTCCTCCTGGTGTCCGTTTTTGCATTTGGTTTCAAAAAAAAAATTTGGCTTCAAAAAACATTTTGGTTCCTGGGCAGGATTTTTCCTGACCGTGGAGTAAAGCCTTTTCTTCTCCTGGCACCAAAAAGGCTTGATTTTTAAAAAGTTGAAGCAACACCATTTTTAGACATGGAATTTCATCAGGAAACTCATCCTGGTGTCCGTTTTTGCATTTGGTTTCAAAAAAAAAAAATTGGCTTCAAAAAACATTTTGGTTCCTGGGCAGGATTTTTCCTGACCGTGGAGTAAAGCCTTTTCTTCTCCTGGCACCAAAAAGGCTTGATTTTTAAAAAGTTGAAGCAACACCATTTTTAGACATGGAATTTCATCAGGAAACTCATCCTGGTGTCCGTTTTTGCATTTGGTTTCAAAAAAAAAATTTGGCTTCAAAAAACATTTTGGTTCCTGGGCAGGATTTTTCCTGACCGTGGAGTAAAGCCTTTTCTTCTCCTGGCACCAAAAAGGCTTGATTTTTAAAAAGTTGAAGCAACACCATTTTTAGACATGGAATTTCATCCTGAAACTCATCCTGGTGTCCGTTTTTGCATTTGGTTTCAAAAAAAAAAAATTGGCTTCAAAAAACATTTTGGTTCCTGGGCAGGATTTTTCCTGACCGTGGAGTAAAGCCTTTTCTTCTCCTGGCACCAAAAAGGCTTGATTTTTAAAAAGTTGAAGCAACACCATTTTTAGACATGGAATTTCATCAGGAAACTCATCCTGGTGTCCGTTTTTGTATTTGGTTTCAAAAAAAAAATTTGGCTTCAAAAAACATTTTGGTTCCTGGGCAGGATTTTTCCTGACCGTGGAGTAAAGCCTTTTCTTCTCCTGGCACCAAAAAGGCTTGATTTTTAAAAAGTTGAAGCAACACCATTTTTAGACATGGAATTTCATCCTGAAACTCATCCTGGTGTCCGTTTTTGCATTTGGTTTCAAAAAAAAAAAATTGGCTTCAAAAAACATTTTGGTTCCTGGGCAGGATTTTTCCTGACCGTGGAGTAAAGCCTTTTCTTCTCCTGGCACCAAAAAGGCTTGATTTTTAAAAAGTTGAAGCAACACCATTTTTAGACATGGAATTTCATCAGGAAACTCATCCTGGTGTCCGTTTTTGTATTTGGTTTCAAAAAAAAAATTTGGCTTCAAAAAACATTTTGGTTCCTGGGCAGGATTTTTCCTGACCGTGGAGTAAAGCCTTTTCTTCTCCTGGCACCAAAAAGGCTTGATTTTTAAAAAGTTGAAGCAACACCATTTTTAGACATGGAATTTCATCAGGAAACTCATCCTGGTGTCCGTTTTTGCATTTGGTTTCAAAAAAAAAATTTGGCTTCAAAAAACATTTTGGTTCCTGGGCAGGATTTTTCCTGACCGTGGAGTAAAGCCTTTTCTTCTCCTGGCACCAAAAAGGCTTGTTTTTTAAAAAGTTGAAGCAACACCATTTTTAGACATGGAATTTCATCCTGAAACTCATCCTGGTGTCCGTTTTTGTATTTGGTTTCAAAAAAAAATTTGGCTTCAAAAAACATTTTGGTTCCTGGGCAGGATTTTTCCTGACCGTGGAGTAAAGCCTTTTCTTCTCCTGGCACCAAAAAGGCTTGATTTTTAAAAAGTTGAAGCAACACCATTTTTAGACATGGAATTTCATCAGGAAAGTCATCCTGGTGTCCGTTTTTGCATTTGGTTTCAAAAAAAAAAATTGGCTTCAAAAAACATTTTGGTTCCTGGGCAGGATTTTTCCTGACCGTGGAGTAAAGCCTTTTCTTCTCCTGGCACCAAAAAGGCTTGATTTTTAAAAAGTTGAAGCAACACCATTTTTAGACATGGAATTTCATCAGGAAACTCATCCTGGTGTCCGTTTTTGTATTTGGTTTCAAAAAAAAATTTGGCTTCAAAAAACATTTTGGTTCCTGGGCAGGATTTTTCCTGACCGTGGAGTAAAGCCTTTTCTTCTCCTGGCACCAAAAAGGCTTGATTTTTAAAAAGTTGAAGCAACACCATTTTTAGACATGGAATTTCATCAGGAAACTCATCCTGGTGTCCGTTTTTGCATTTGGTTTCAAAAAAAAAATTTGGCTTCAAAAAACATTTTGGTTCCTGGGCAGGATTTTTCCTGACCGTGGAGTAAAGCCTTTTCTTCTCCTGGCACCAAAAAGGCTTGATTTTTAAAAAGTTGAAGCAACACCATTTTTAGACATGGAATTTCATCAGGAAACTCATCCTGGTGTCCGTTTTTGTATTTGGTTTCAAAAAAAAAATTTGGCTTCAAAAAACATTTTGGTTCCTGGGCAGGATTTTTCCTGACCATGGAGTAAAGCCTTTTCTTCTCCTGGCACCAAAAAGGCTTGATTTTTAAAAAGTTGAAGCAACACCATTTTTAGACATGGAATTTCATCAGGAAACTCATCCTGGTATCCGTTTTTGTATTTGGTTTCAAAAAAAAAATTTGGCTTCAAAAAACATTTTGGTTCCTGGGCAGGATTTTTCCTGACCGTGGAGTAAAGCCTTTTCTTCTCCTGGCACCAAAAAGGCTTGATTTTTAAAAAGTTGAAGCAACACCATTTTTAGACATGGAATTTCATCCTGAAACTCCTCCTGGTGTCCGTTTTTGCATTTGGTTTCAAAAAAAAAATTTGGCTTCAAAAAACATTTTGGTTCCTGGGCAGGATTTTTCCTGACCGTGGAGTAAAGCCTTTTCTTCTCCTGGCACCAAAAACGCTTGATTTTTAAAAAGTTGAAGCAACACCATTTTTAGACATGGAATTTCATCAGGAAACTCATCCTGGTGTCCGTTTTTGTATTTGGTTTCAAAAAAAAAATTTGGCTTCAAAAAACATTTTGGTTCCTGGGCAGGATTTTTCCTGACCGTGGAGTAAAGCCTTTTCTTCTCCTGGCACCAAAAAGGCTTGATTTTTAAAAAGTTGAAGCAACACCATTTTTAGACATGGAATTTCATCAGGAAACTCATCCTGGTGTCCGTTTTTGCATTTGGTTTCAAAAAAATAATTTGGCTTCAAAAAACATTTTGGTTCCTGGGCAGGATTTTTCCTGACCGTGGAGTAAAGCCTTTTCTTCTCCTGGCACCAAAAAGGCTTGATTTTTAAAAAGTTGAAGCAACACCATTTTTAGACATGGAATTTCATCCTGAAACTCATCCTGGTGTCCGTTTTTGCATTTGGTTTCAAAAAAAAAATTTGGCTTCAAAAAACATTTTGGTTCCTGGGCAGGATTTTTCCTGACCATGGAGTAAAGCCTTTTCTTCTCCTGGCACCAAAAAGGCTTGTTTTTTAAAAAGTTGAAGCAACACCATTTTTAGACATGGAATTTCATCCTGAAACTCATCCTGGTGTCCGTTTTTGTATTTGGTTTCAAAAAAAAATTTGGCTTCAAAAAACATTTTGGTTCCTGGGCAGGATTTTTCCTGACCGTGGAGTAAAGCCTTTTCTTCTCCTGGCACCAAAAAGGCTTGATTTTTAAAAAGTTGAAGCAACACCATTTTTAGACATGGAATTTCATCCTGAAACTCATCCTGGTGTCCGTTTTTGCATTTGGTTTCAAAAAAAAAAATTTGGCTTCAAAAAACATTTTGGTTCCTGGGCAGGATTTTTCCTGACCGTGGAGTAAAGCCTTTTCTTCTCCTGGCACCAAAAAGGCTTGATTTTTAAAAAGTTGAAGCAACACCATTTTTAGACATGGAATTTCATCAGGAAACTCATCCTGGTGTCCGTTTTTGCATTTGGTTTCAAAAAAATAATTTGGCTTCAAAAAACATTTTGGTTCCTGGGCAGGATTTTTCCTGACCGTGGAGTAAAGCCTTTTCTTCTCCTGGCACCAAAAAGGCTTGATTTTTAAAAAGTTGAAGCAACACCATTTTTAGACATGGAATTTCATCCTGAAACTCATCCTGGTGTCCGTTTTTTCATTTGGTTTCAAGAAAAAAAATTTGGCTTCAAAAAACATTTTGGTTCCTGGGCAGCATTTTTCCTGACCGCGGAGTAAAGCCTTTTCTTCTCCTGGCACCAAAAAGGCTTGATTTTTAAAAAGTTGAAGCAACACCATTTTTAGACATGGAATTTCATCAGGAAACTCATCCTGGTGTCCGTTTTTGCATTTGGTTTCAAAAAAAAAATTTGGCTTCAAAAAACATTTTGGTTCCTGGGCAGGATTTTTCCTGACCGTGGAGTAAAGCCTTTTCTTCTCCTGGCACCAAAAAGGCTTGATTTTTAAAAAGTTGAAGCAACACCATTTTTAGACATGGAATTTCATCAGGAAACTCATCCTGGTGTCCGTTTTTGCATTTGGTTTCAAAAAAAAAAATTTGGCTTCAAAAAACATTTTGGTTCCTGGGCAGGATTTTTCCTGACCGTGGAGTAAAGCCTTTTCTTCTCCTGGCACCAAAAAGGCTTGATTTTTAAAAAGTTGAAGCAACACCATTTTTAGACATGGAATTTCATCCTGAAACTCATCCTGGTGTCCGTTTTTGCATTTGGTTTCAAAAAAAAAATTTGGCTTCAAAAAACATTTTGGTTCCTGGGCAGGATTTTTCCTGACCGTGGAGTAAAGCCTTTTCTTCTCCTGGCACCAAAAAGGCTTGATTTTTAAAAAGTTGAAGCAACACCATTTTTAGACATGGAATTTCATCAGGAAACTCATCCTGGTGTCCGTTTTTGCATTTGGTTTCAAAAAAAAAATTTGGCTTCAAAAAACATTTTGGTTCCTGGGCAGGATTTTTCCTGACCGTGGAGTAAAGCCTTTTCTTCTCCTGGCACCAAAAAGGCTTGATTTTTAAAAAGTTGAAGCAACACCATTTTTAGACATGGAATTTCATCAGGAAACTCATCCTGGTGTCCGTTTTTGTATTTGGTTTCAAAAAAAAAATTTGGCTTCAAAAAACATTTTGGTTCCTGGGCAGGATTTTTCCTGACCGTGGAGTAAAGCCTTTTCTTCTCCTGGCACCAAAAAGGCTTGATTTTTAAAAAGTTGAAGCAACACCATTTTTAGACATGGAATTTCATCCTGAAACTCATCCTGGTGTCCGTTTTTGCATTTGGTTTGAAAAAAAAAATTTGGCTTCAAAAAACATTTTGGTTCCTGGGCAGGATTTTTCCTGACCGTGGAGTAAAGCCTTTTCTTCTCCTGGCACCAAAAAGGCTTGATTTTTAAAAAGTTGAAGCAACACCATTTTTAGACATGGAATTTCATCAGGAAACTCATCCTGGTGTCCGTTTTTGCATTTGGTTTCAAAAAAAAAATTTGGCTTCAAAAAACATTTTGGTTCCTGGGCAGGATTTTTCCTGACCGTGGAGTAAAGCCTTTTCTTCTCCTGGCACGAAAAAGGCTTGATTTTTAAAAAGTTGAAGCAACACCATTTTTAGACATGGAATTTCATCAGGAAACTCATCCTGGTGTCCGTTTTTGCATTTGGTTTCAAAAAAAAAATTTGGCTTCAAAAAACATTTTGGTTCCTGGGCAGCATTTTTCCTGACCGCGGAGTAAAGCCTTTTCTTCTCCTGGCACCAAAAAGGCTTGATTTTTAAAAAGTTGAAGCAACACCATTTTTAGACATGGAATTTCATCAGGAAACTCATCCTGGTGTCCGTTTTTGCATTTGGTTTCAAAAAAAAAATTTGGCTTCAAAAAACATTTTGGTTCCTGGGCAGGATTTTTCCTGACCGTGGAGTAAAGCCTTTTCTTCTCCTGGCACCAAAAAGGCTCGATTTTTAAAAAGATGAAGGAACACCATTTTTAGACATGGAATTTCATCAGGAAACTCATCCTGGTGTCCGTTTTTGTATTTGGTTTCAAAAAAAAAATTTGGCTTCAAAAAACATTTTGGTTCCTGGGCAGGATTTTTCCTGACCGTGGAGTAAAGCCTTTTCTTCTCCTGGCACCAAAAAGGCTTGATTTTTAAAAAGTTGAAGCAACACCATTTTTAGACATGGAATTTCATCCTGAAACTCATCCTGGTGTCCGTTTTTGCATTTCGTTTCAAAAAAAAAATTTGGCTTCATAAAACATTTTGGTTCCTGGGCAGGATTTTTCCTGACCGTGGAGTAAAGCCTTTTCTTCTCCTGGCACCAAAAAGGCTTGATTTTTAAAAAGTTGAAGCAACACCATTTTTAGACATGGAATTTCATCAGGAAACTCATCCTGGTGTCCGTTTTTGCATTTCGTTTCAAAAAAAAAATTTGGCTTCATAAAACATTTTGGTTCCTGGGCAGGATTTTTCCTGACCGTGGAGTAAAGCCTTTTCTTCTCCTGGCACCAAAAAGGCTCGATTTTTAAAAAGTTGAAGCAACACCATTTTTAGACATGGAATTTCATCAGGAAACTCATCCTGTTGTCCGTTTTTGCATTTGGTTTCAAAAAAAAAAATTTGGCTTCAAAAAACATTTTGGTTCCTGGGCAGGATTTTTCCTGACCGCGGAGTAAAGCCTTTTCTTCTCCTGGCACCAAAAAGGCTTGATTTTTAAAAAGTTGAAGCAACACCATTTTTAGACATGGAATTTCATCAGGAAACTCATCCTGGTGTCCATTTTTGTATTTGGTTTCAAAAAAAAAATTTGGCTTCAAAAAACATTTTGGTTCCTGGGCAGGATTTTTCCTGACCGTGGAGTAAAGCCTTTTCTTCTCCTGGCACCAAAAAGGCTTGATTTTTAAAAAGTTGAAGCAACACCATTTTTAGACATGGAATTTCATCAGGAAACTCATCCTGGTGTCCGTTTCTGTATTTGGTTTCAAAAAAAAAATTTGGCTTCAAAAAACATTTTGGTTCCTGGGCAGGATTTTTCCCGACCGTGGAGTAAAGCCTTTTCTTCTCCTGGCACCAAAAAGGCTTGATTTTTAAAAAGTTGAAGCAACACCATTTTTAGACATGGAATTTAATCCTGAAACTCATCCTGGTGTCCGTTTTTTCATTTGGTTTCAAAAAAAAAATTTGGCTTCAAAAAACGGACCCCAGGATGAGTTTTGGGATGAAATTCCATGTCTAAAAATGGTGTTGGTCCCACTTTTTAAAAATCGAGCCTTTTTGGTGCCTGGGGAAGAAAACGCGTGACTCCGCGGTCAGAAAAATGCTGCCCAGGAAAAAAAATGTTTTTTGAAGCCCAATTTGTTTTTTAAAACCAAATGCAAAAACGGACCCAAGGATGAGTTTTGGGATGAAATTCCATGTCTAAAAATGGTGTTGCTCCCACTTTTTAAAAATCGAGCCTTTTTGGTGCCAGGAGAAGAAAACGCGTGACTCCGCGGTCAGAAAAATGCTTTCCAGGAAAAAAATGTTTTTTGAAGCCCAATTTGTTTTTTAAAACCAAATGCAAAAACGGACCCCAGGATGAGTTTTGGGATGAAATTCCATGTCTAAAAATGGTGTTGCTCCCATTTTTTAAAAATCGAGCCTTTTTGGTGCCTGGGGAAGAAAACGCGTGACTCCGCGGTCAGAAAAATGCTGCCCAGGAAAAAAATGTTTTTTGAAGCCCAATTTGTTTTTTAAAACCAAATGCAAAAACGGACCCAAGGATGAGTTTTGGGATGAAATTCCATGTCTAAAAATGGTGTTGCTCCCACTTTTTAAAAATCGAGCCTTTTTGGTGCCTGGGGAAGAAAACGCGCGACTCCACGTCAGAAAAATGCTGCCCAGGAAAAAAATGTTTTTTGAAGCCCAATTTTTTTTTTTAAACCAAATGCAAAAACGGACACCAGGAGGAGTTTCAGGATGAAATTCCATGTCTAAAAATGGTGTTGCTTCCACTTTTTGAAAATCGAGCCTTTTTGGTGCCAGGAGAAGAAAACGCTTTACACCGCGGTCAGGAAAAATGCTGCCCAGGAACCAAAATGTTTTTTGAAATACTTTTCTCCGTTATGAAAAACTGATTTGCAACAAAAGGGAATCATGTTTTTATATATATATATATATATATATATATATATATATATATATATATATATATATATATATAACAGAGGGTTGAGACTGATGGGATTGTTAGCAAGCTGCTCAAAGGATGTGACACCAGCATTCAAATGCAATGCAGCATTTTTTTGGGAAAAAAAATTTCAAGTTTTTAATTGCCCGGAATGAATTCCTATTTACATCAAAGATTGGACTAGTGCAATAAAATTAACCCCATTCATAAAAGTTTCTGGTCTGACTTGGTGATGAGGACGTTAATTAAAGTTAAATGACTAATGGCAGCAGCTCAAGCCAGACATCATTTTAAGTCACGAAAAGAGGTGCTTTTTAATGAAATCCTTTTGAAAGGACGCGATAGTAGTTTCCTGTGTTGCCCCCCACCCCCCAACCATGCAAAGACTAAGCAAATCTATGAAATTGTACGTGTGCTGAATTTTAAGTTAGTCAGAGTTCCAGAAACGAAGTTCAGGATTTGATTGTCAATTGCTTTCAGAACAAAAAAAAAAATTATTGATTTACTGGGTGAGAACTAGGAAGGGGAGGAAACCCCCCCCCCACACACTCTAAAAATATCCCTGTCTTAAAAAGGAGGTAGTACAAGTATAGCTCCTTTCCCAACAACCTCCGTCATTTTCGTTCGTCACCTTCCTGTGAAAAGTTTTCAGGACTGGAAATTGCTAGTTTTTTTTTTTTTTCTTTTTAAATGACATTGGAAAATGCGCTTGTTTTGGTGTGCCCAAGTAGACAACCCTCTCCATTGTTAACGAAAGAAAAAAAAGAACCAGTGTTGCAAAAGGAAAGCCTGCCACATTTTTTTTTTTTTTGACTTTGGTAGAACAATATTAAGTAAGCACTGTGGCTCACAGCCCGGAGAAAAATGTACAGTAAAGACTGAGTGACATGGTGCTTCGTTCAGCAATACAGGCAGCAGGGTGGTTTGAAAAATGTGAAATAAATGAGTAATAGAACAGTGTCTTCTTCTTTCTTCTTCTCCTCCTCTTCCTCCTCTTCCTCCTCCTCCTCCTCCTCCTCCCCCTCCTCCTCCTCCCCTCTTCTTCTCCTTCTCCTTCTCCTTCTTAGCATAATCCACGTTTAAATGGTAATTGTCCTATGAAAAGCATGAGGATTCTATAGCTTTTTTTTAAAAAAAACACGTTTTTTTATTGTGCATCGTTGACTGTGAATTAAGCAGGTGCATATTGGTACTATTGAGTCTCCCCCAGAAAAGCCCTCTTCATCCAAACCCCCCCCCATCTCTATCCAACGATGGGTAGGGCCAAAGCTCGATAAATGTGAAGATTTCCACTTTGGGAAAGGACCTTCCGAGCTGGCGTTCGATGAGATGGGCATCACAAGAGGGAAAGGACAAGTGGCGAGATCCACTGAGGAGGTACTATATGGCTACTACCGCATGTGTGAAAAGAGTACTTTCACACACATACACCCATCTCTGTTGAAGCTCCTTCAACCGGAGACGTCGTCTTGGCAGCCCGGGTAAAGCGAAACGGGTTGAGGTCGAAGTTGCCTTCGGTTGAAGGAATGGAGATGGGCGCGCATGTGTGGACATGTCTGTGCTCCAAGGGAGGTTATTTTATTTTTATTTTTATTTTTGCCTTTGAAACCTGACCTACCCTGTCCAGCCCGGGACAAGTCGCTCTTTTGGGACTGACCGCCGTTTAGCCACTTTTGGGGGGAAAAAACGGTCCCCGTCCGTCGATTTCCACAACGACAATTTGTCAATTTCCTCAGTGAGACCTAGTTGCACTATTTTAATTTAATTCCGGATAAAACTACGGACGTTTTTTCACCCTCCTGGGGAAGTCTTTTTTTAAATTTTTCTTTTGTTTTTTTTCTTCTTCTTCTGGCAAAGTATTTTGTTACCTCAGCCTTCTTATCGGATTGCTGCATTTTTCAGCTTGTTACATTGATAATAACTGTTTCACTAAATAAAGCAAAAACTTTAATGTAAAAATAAATAAATAAATGGCTCGGGTGTTTGTTTCTTTTCTCCTCCTTTGTTCCGATAGAATAGAATTCTTTATTGGTCAAGGGTGATTGGACACGCAAGGAATTTGTCTTGTTGCATATGCTCTCAGTGTACATAAAAGAAAAGACACATTCGTCAAGAATCATAAGGTAGAACACTTAAGGATAGTCATAGGGAACAAATTGTTCTGATCTGGGAAGGTAAAGAGAATTGTTGATCAATGGTAAAGCTATACAGTACAGGCACAGGGCCAGGTCCCATCAAGGGCCCCTGTGTGCCAGGGAAACATCACCATGCCTTCCCCTTGCCTTGCCTTGGCCACCAGGTAGCCTGGCTCCTGCCTGGCATTTACCACCTGGTGACCAGGGAAAGAAAAGGGTGACGTAATGCCCCACTCCAATGAGGTCGTCTTTCTTGGGCATTACGTCATCTTTTAGTCCTGGCTAAATCCAAGGGTTCTAGGGTTTTTGGTTGACTCCGTGCCAGCCAGGGACCAGGGGGGGAAAAGGTGGCGACGTAATGCCATATTCCAATGATGTCATCTTCTGTTGGACATTACGTCGTCTCTTTTTTTTTCTAGGGAAACCCTAAGTTTCTGGCCCATTCGCTTGGCTCTGTGCCAAGAAAAAAAAGGATGGTGTCATGCCACATTCCAATGATGGGGGCTTTGTTGTGCGTTACGTCGTCTCTTAAACAGCCTGATGTTTTTTGAGAGCCCAGAGAGTCAATCGCCCCCTTCCGCAAGACCACCCACATCTCAATTATTCAGGCCAGGCTGGCACCCTGGTGCATGTTCTTAGTTTGTGGTTTAGGGCAGAGTTTTTACACTTACTTTGACACACTTAACCTGGCGTTCCAAAACAGCAACAGAGTCCAGGTGATTATGGATCGGCTTACTTCGTCCTGTAGGTGATTGCTTAGGACCAGACACTGGGATCCTTCTCTGGGTGTCTCCGAGCCCAGCTACCCATCTTATCTACCCCTGTGCCTCATTGGGTCCCTTAGGTCCCCCCAAGACTCATATCCCCCCTCCCCAATTCAGAATAACAGAGTAACAGAGGCAGAAGGGACCTTGGAGGTCTTCTAGTCCAGCTCCCTGCTCAAGCAGGAGACCCTAAACCATTCCAGACATACAATCCCTTCTTCCAATCTCTTCTTCACAACCTCCAGTGATGGAGCACCCATAACTTCTGAAGGCAAGCTGATCCATTAGTTGACTGCTCTCACCGTTAAGTTGGTTCTCTTGTTCTCTTAGTTCTAGGTTGGTTCTATCATTCTCCTAGTTCTAGATTGTCCCACCAAATCCAAAATAAAAACCTCTCCCATCAGTGAAGAGATCCAGCAAAGAATCATCGCCAGAGAGAAATCATCCAGATGCCCCAAGCTCTATGGCCTCCCCTAGATACACAAAGAAGGAACACCACTCAGACCCATAGTCAGCTCCATAGGCTCACCTCTACAGAATCTTGCCAAATTTCTTGCCAAATAACTTCAGCCCTACGCAGAATCCATCACTTCACATATACAAAACTCATTCCACTTCATAGAAACAATAAAGAAACAAAACCTACAACTCAGCGACCGACTCGTGAGCTTCGATGTCATATCCCTCTTCACCCAAGTATCTATTAAAGAAGCCTTGACAGCTATCCAAAACAAATACAACACCCCTAAGCACATCCTAGATCTGACCAACCACTGCCTAACCAACACATACTTCATCTACAATGGACAAAGATACAAACAGATAGAAGGAGCACCTATATGATCACCTCTCTCACCCGTCATCGCAAACCTATACATGAAACACTTTGAAATCAACGTTTTAGATAAATCTGAACACAAACCCAAACTCTGTCTTACATATGTAGATGAGACTTTCGTAATTTGGCCACACGGAAAGGAAAAACTGGCCAACTTCCTCACACATCTCAACAGCCTACACCCCAACATACAATTTACTATAGAAATAGAAGCTAACAACCAACTCTCCTTTCTGGAGGTCCTAATCTACAAAAAACCCAACGGCTCCCTAGGACGCACCATCTACCAGAAAAACACACACACCAATTGCTACTTAAATGCAAGGTCAATAGGGAAAGCCGGATTCACTTAATAACCGGGTTGCTAATTTAACAACTGTTTCTGTGCATAGTTGTCTGTGTGTATGTTGGAGAGAGACTGGCCTAGCTGGGGGCAGAGTCAAGCAGGGAATTAGTCTGGAATCCCTATACAGACACAAGCAGGTGAACTCTCCCATTGAACCTTATCTAGCCTTACCCTGGGTAAGACTGAGATGATTCCTATCCACTTTTCATGTGTGAATCTACTTGTTCACACTTGACAATATAGATGTGAATGTACACACACACACAACCATGCACAGACACACACTGATGCAATTTACTAAGGCTTCAACTTTTTTGCTTTTGTGCTGGGTCACCGGCTCCTAAAATCTCGGATTTAAATAAGACATCGTTCACTCTGGGGATCAAAGTTTTGTTGTATCTCCAGAAGACTGGGTCTCGAATCAAAGCGCTATCGGGCAAGTTCCTGCGTATGGGGCTCCTGCAGTGGAGGTTAAAGGCGAGATCATTGGGGACTTCAAGGGAGCCTCCATACATCTTGAGAACAGAATGGACCGAGGTCTGAATGACTTTGGTTGGATCCAGAATCATTTTCATGGCATTGAAGCTGCGAACGTCTTTAGGTTCCTTGTGGATGTGTTCAAAGACGTTAAACCCCGGCACCGTTGTCCAGGATGAAAAGTTGAAAGGAGTCTCGGAGAACACGGTGTGACGGAAATTCTGGTTTTCGAAACGGAAAATCCCAACTCCTGGATGTTCCTTTTCCAATCTTTCCATTAGGGACTTCCAGTCTGCATCCTTCAAGGGAAGAATAACTTCATCGGGGTCAATCAGCAAGACATATTTGCTTTTAAACATGTTGTAGTAAACACAGTCGTTCAAGGCTGCGATTTGCCCATAGTAGCCCAAATCTTTCCCTTCCATGGAGTAATGCCAGCGGGTCGAAATGTTCAGGTACAAATCGATGGGCCAAGGAATAATTTCCACGATGCCTTGGGAGATGTAATAGTCGAGAACTTTGTCCATGAGGGGGCTGCAACTGTTCTTGTATATCATCACTCTTTGGGCCCCCAGAAGCCTGTACAACTCCAGGGACTGTACGAACTGCAAGACGTTGTTGTATTTCCCAAACATGGTAGACATGCAGATCGTGAAGTCCACAGAGGGCTCCTCTGGATAGAGGTTTCGGATGGGAAATAGGGGCAGGTGGGTCAATTCCAGGTTGGGATTCCCGGGGTGGACAGAAATGAAGTGAGCTTCGCAGTCTTCCGGCTGAAGACAAAGCAGATCTGCGGTGCTGTATGGGAAACCGAAGCGGTCTTTGTGGACATCGATTTCTCCTTGTACGACCTCAATCATCTGGCTGTTCTCGCAGCAAAAGATGCAGTAAATCTTGCTGACTTTTTGATGGTGGATAATGCTCAGGACCCGGATGAGATTTTCCTGTCGCTTGTCAGAATAAGGGGTGATGATAAAACTGTGTTTATCCTGGAGTGGGGTGATTGTACCGTTGGCGAGCCGGCCTTTGCAAAAACTGCCAGGCCATTTCCCTTCCTTGACATTTTCGTTCAACGGATCCCAGCTTTGGCTCTTCTTCCAATAATACGACACAAGGAACAACGTAAAGACGAAAAGGAAGCTGCAAATTCGAGGGGGCGAGCTGTTTTTTCTGCCGCAGATGGACATTCCGAAAGCTCCTGCAGTTGATTGTTCAGTATTTCATTTCAATTGATCTAATGAGAAGAAAAGAAGGAAGGGGTGGGGGGGGGAGAAAGGAAGAGAAAAGAGTGAGATGCCACCATGTTACTGCTTGTTTTGCAAGACAATCTTTTTGCAAGAGTGAGATGCCCAGGAGTGGGCTGCTGGGGGTCTTGGATGCAGGTAAGTGCAGGCTGCGTGCGGAGGATTGGGGAGGGCAAAAAATGGGCATACCAGAAGTTTGGGAAGGCTGGAAACGGGCCCGTTTCCGGCATCTAAAGAGCCTCCAGAGCCTGGGGAAGCTGTTTTGGCCCTCCCGGAGGCACAAGAAAAGCCGCTGGAACCCGGGGAGGGCAAAAACGCCCCAACACCACCATGGTGCGGGAAGTCGACCAGGCCACGCCCACCATGGCCACGCCCACCCAGTACCCAGGCAGAGAACCCCTTGCTAAAATTTTTGAACCCCATCCCTGGAGATGCCACCATGTTACTGTTCGTTTTGCAAGAAGATCTCCTGATCTTTCGGGAAAAGGTTTTCAGTTCTTCTTCCTGGTTTGACCATCTAGATAGGAAACTAGGATTACATCAGGGCGTGGAGTCATCTCCCACTAAAAATAAAGAGGAAGGGGGGAAAAGGTGACGGAGAAAGGAAATAAGAATGAGGGGTGGAAAGGATGATGGAGCATTCTCTGCTAGTGTCCTCATGAAGATCCTCAGCCAGTTGTGATTGTCCTCCATCAGAAGAGCAACAGCAAGAGTTTTTGTAGGAGGTGAATTCTAGCAAAGGGGGGACATGGAAAAGCTAGCAGAGAGCTAACTTTCTTGGGAAAGGGAGATCAGGGATTAGAACGGCTTGGGGAAGGGAAAGGGGAAGGAAAGGAAAGGAAAGGAAAGGAAAGGAAAGGAAAGAAAGGAAAGGACAGATGAAAGGAGAAGGGAAGGGAAGATGAAAGGGGAAGGAAAGGAGAGGAGGACAGGAAAGGAAGGACAGATGAAAGGGGAAGGAAAGGGAAGGAAAGAAGAGAGGAAGAAGAGAAGGGAAGGAGAAGGGGAAGGGGAAGGAAAGGAAATTAATGGATGAGGAAGGGAAAGTAAAGGAAAAACGGATAGGAAAGGAAAGCTAGGGAGGGAAGGGAAGGGAGAAGGGAAGGAAAGAGGGAAGGAAAGGAGAGGAGAGGGGAGGAGAGGAAAGTTGAGGGCTACTCTATTATTAGCAGTAGCTAATTCACCAGTTTAATCTGTATAATGGATAAATTTGACAAAGGAAGGCCACTTAAACACTTACTTAAACAGAATAACAGATGGCAGGGACCTTGGAGGTCTTCTAGTCCAACCCTCTTCTTAGGCAGGAGACCCTACACCACTTCAGACAAATGGTTGTCCAACATCTTCTTAAAAACTTCCAGTGTTGGAGCATTCACAACTTCTGGAGGCAAGTTGTTCCACTGATTAATTGTTCCAACTGTCAGGAAATTTCTCCTTAGTTCTAAGTGGCTTCTCTCCTTGAATAGTTTCCACCCATTTCTTCTTGTCCTGCCTTCAGGTGCTTTGGAGAACAGCTTGACTCCCTTTTTTTTGCGGCAGCCCTTGAGATATTGGAACCCTGCTATCCTGTCTCCCCTAGTCCTTCTTTTCATCAACTAGACATACCCAGTTCCTGCAACCGTTCTTCGTATGTTTTAGCCTCCAGTCCCCTAATCATCTTTGTTGCTCTTCTCTGCACTCTTTCCAGAGTCTCAGCATCTTTTTTACATCTTGGCGACCAAAACAGGATCCAGGATTCCAAGTGTGGCCTTAACAAGTCCTTATAAAGTGGTATTAACACTTCATGTTGATTCTATCCTTCTGTTTATGCAGCCTAGAACCGGTATTGGCTTTTTTGGCAGCTGCTGCACACGGCTGGCTCATATATAAGACTCATATTAGACTAGAGATTGTTCCAAAGTACATTTCCTTACCTTTTCTCGCTTCCTTACGCCCAAAGAAAAGAGCCATATCAACCTATCCCAAAGGCCAATAGTACCTTTTTTTGGAGTAACCGCGTCTCACTTCATCCAACACAACAGGTGCTTAATTGTGTCCCAAATGCGGCCACGCCAACAAAAACAAGCTGAACGTTAAAACCAGCTCTTTCTCCATGCTGGTGCACGAATGAATTGATCTGCTGTTATAGGATAACAGAGAACAACGGAATTGGAAGGGGCCTTGGAGGTCTTGTAGTCTAACCCCCTGCTCAAGCAGGAAAGCCTATTTTATTATTTATTTATTTATTAAATGTATTTATATGCTGCCATTCTCCCAAAGGACTCAGGGCGGCGAACACAAGTTAAGAAATAATACAATAAAATCATAATTTAATCCAAATAATTAATTAGTAGTAAATAATAAAGCTCGGAATCAGTCTCAGCCTATTTGTTTGAAAAGCCAAGTCTTCAAGTCCCGACGGAAGGAGCGGAGATCAGGAGCCGTCCGGAGCTCGGTAGGCAATTCATTCCAGAGGGTGGGAGCACCCACAGAGAACGCCCTACCCCTGGGCACAGCAAGGCGACATTGGCTCACCGTCGAAACCCTGAGGAGAGCGGCCCTATGTGAGCGAACAGGACGGTGAGAGGCAGGCAGGAGAAGGTCATGCAAATATCCCGGACCTAAGTCATGAAGGGCCTTATAGGTGAGGACTAGCACCTTGAAGCGGACCCGGAGAACCACTGGTAACCAGTGCAGCTCATGAAGGAGGGGTGTTATATGGGAGTAACGAGGGGCTCCCGTAACAACCCGTGCAGCTGCATTCTGGATCAGCTGGAGTCTCCGGGTGCATCTCAGGGGCAGGCCCATGTAGAGGGAATTGCAGTAATCCAAGCGGGAAGTAACCAGGGTATGAGTGACTGTGCGAAGGTCATCTCGGTCCAGGAAAGGGCGCAACTGGCGCACCAAGCGAACCTGTGCGAAGGCCCCCCTGGTCACGGCCATTAGATGGTCTTCTAGGGATAGCCGAGCATCCAGGAGGACACCCAAGTTGCGAGCCCTATCAACGGGTGCAAGTTTTTCCCCATCTATCAAAAGTGATGGAGCCTCTGAAACCCGAGATGCCGGCATCCACAGCCACTCAGTCTTAGAGGGATTGAGTTTGAGTCTGTTTCTGCCCATCCAGGCCCGTACCTCCTCCAGGCAACGGGACATCACGGAAAGGGCATCTCTGGGGTGGTCTGGGGTGGAGATGTATAATTGGGTATCATCAGCATATTGATGATATCTCACCCCAAAGCCACGAATGATCTCACCCAGTGGCTTCATATAGATGTTAAAGAGCAGGGGGGAGAGAACCGACCCCTGAGGCACCCCACAATTAAGGGGCCTCAGGGTGGATCTCTGCCCTCCTGCCCATACAAACTGAAAGCGACCCGAGAGGTAGGAGGAAAACCACTGTAAGACAGTGCCTCCCATCCCTAACCCCACAAGTCGCTGCAGTAGGATACCATGGTCGATGGTATCAAAAGCCGCTGAGAGGTCAAGTAGGACCAGGATGGAGGAACAACCCCCATCCCGAGCCCGCCAGAGATCATTCACCAGAGCGACCAATGCCGTTTCCGTGCTGTGACCGTGTCGGAAGCCTGATTGGTACGGGTCAAGGTATTCCGTTTCCTCCAGGAATTGTGGGAGCTGTTGAGCCACTACAGTCTCAACAACCTTCGCGATGAAGCGAAGGTTGGAGATGGGACGATAGTTATTAAGTGAGTCTGGATCCAGGGAAGGCTTCTTGAGGAGAGGTCGAACCACTGCCTCCTTAAGAGAGGTGGGGAAGTTCCCCTCTCTCAACGAAGCGTTGACAATTGCCTGGATCCAGTCTCTAGTCACCTCTCTGGCAGCCGAAACCAACCAGGAGGGACAAGGGTCCAATAAGCAAGTGGAGGAACTAAGTTTGCCCACAATCCTGTCCACTTCCTTGACAGAAACAGGGTCAAACTCAATCCAGATATTATTCTCAAGACCCACCCTAGTCTCCCGATTGGATTCTGCCCAGTCAGAGTCCAATCCGATCCGGATCTGAGCGATTTTATCATGCAGAAACTGTACAAAATCCTCAGCTCTGCCCTGCAAAGGGTCTTCCCTCGCTCCCTGATTGAGGAGGGAGCGGGTCACACGAAACAGGGCCGCTGGGCAGTTTTCTGCAGATGCAATGAGGGCGGCGAAGTAGTGACGTTTTGCCGCTTCCATCGCCACTAGATAAGACCTAATATGGGTTCTTAACTGTGTTCGGTCAGATTCAGATCGGGAGGACCTCCAACTCTCCTCTAAGCGTCTTTTCCGACGTTTCATTTCCCGGAGCTCCATGGAAAACCAAGGAGCAATCCGGGATCTGTGTCAGGTTAGAGGCCCCAAAGGTGCGATTCCTTTGCACCAAGGAATGTCCAAGGCATCGGTAGCCACCCGTTCCCAGGATGCCACCAGAGCCTCAGCTGAATTGCAGGATTGAGAGGTGGGGAATGTCCCAAGCTCCTTTAAGAACCTTTCTGGGTCCATCAGGTGCCTAGGGCGGAACCATTTTATGGGTCCCGTCGCCCAGCGGCAGGGGTTGGCAGATTGAAAGTCTAGTCTAAGGAGGGAATGGTCAGTCCATGACAGGGGAGTGATGGAAAGTTCCCCCTTACCATGACCATTTATCCACTGCCCAGAGAGAAAAACCAGGTCGATTGTGTGTCCTCCCCTATGAGTTGGGCCCTGAATAACCTGAGTCAGGTCTATGGCTGCCATGGAGGCCATGAACTCCCGGACTGTCTCAGATGACTCACCAACCGAAGGCAGATTAAAATCTCCCACAACTAAAAGGCTGGGGAGTTCAAGTGCCACCTCAGACAAGACATCGAGCAGTGCAGGCAGGGCTGTGGCAACATAGCTGGGAGATAGGTATGTGACCAACAAGCCCGACTGAACTCCAGGGTCCCACTTCAATAGAAGAGACTCACACCTGCCTATCTGAGGGACAGTGACCTCCCTAGGACTCAGACTTTTTCTAACAACTACTGCCACCACCACCTGCCCCTTCCCTGGTGTTGCGGCTGGTGCAGGACACGAAAGCCTGAGGGGCATAAATCAGAGAGAGGGATTCCCCCCTCTTGCCCCAACCAGGCCTCCGTGATACAGGCCAGGTCTGCACCCTCCTCATCAATAAGATCTCGTATGAGGAGAGCTTTATTCATCACGGACCTGGCATTCACATATATCAGACGGAAACCAGGGTCCCTCGCTCTCATATTCCCAGGAAAGCAGGGTGAGCAGGAGGTATGGGAGCAAGTTACCATCCGAATGCATCTGGTGTGATGCTCCCCACTCCTACTTCGATTTCTTCTGCCCCTTCCCACCATCACAGGTATAGCTTGTCCCACCCTCCTCCGAGCATCTCCTACGACTCCCAACCTCCCCAACCCGCTGGGACTGTCAAAACGGCATGGCTGCTGATCCTTAAGAGACCCCCCAGTCTCATTTTTATTATTAAAAACCACCCTCCTCCCGGATCCCCTTAAAATTGGATCTAAAAATCTACTTAAAAAACTCCAGAGTTTCCGTTTTTTAGCATACCACCTCTCGGGGTTCCAAAACCCGTCATCAAGGGCGGCCCTCGATAGTTGAGAGGGCCAAACCTGCGAGAGGGGGGAGTCTCGCAGTGCAAGGAGCTCCGCAGTTGAATACATTAAAGAATAGCAATGAGCTGAGAGTGATGAAGGATCATTTTCTATTAAAGGGTGTTAGAGATGGTAAAAACAGGTGGATTAAATAAGGGAGGAAAAGATGTTCAAGAGAAGACAATATGCTAAAGACATCAGAACATCGGGACATCATCGTTCTATCATGACGATGGGAAGTCTTGTGATTATAATAAGTCTATTCAATGGTGGGGAAAAAAGTCTCAAATGCTGCCCTTTCAAGGTGACCCAAACCAGAGTCATAAGGTCAAGTGAGAGATGGCCGTCCCACCATAGTCCAAGACTCTCGGTGTCTGTGCCTCCTCCCGTTCTCACACCAGTGATAGCCGAGGCTTAGTTCAGAAAAAAGCAAGGTGTAGTCATAGGATGGAATAAATGATAGAATAATCGAATAATCCGGGTAACCCAGGGAGGACAAGATGGTCAAATAATGGTCAAATAAGGCTGCAGATCAATCAGAAGTTGTAAATTTATGCTGAGTGGCCCTATTAGGCCTAAGCCTAATAAGGGGGGGGGAACAGTTAAGGGGGAGACCAATTGTCATCCCCCAACTGACAATTCTCAGTTGCTTCCCCATAAGCTTGATCTTCAAGCCATTCAGCCCATTAAGCCCCTTCCATGCTTCAGAAAAAAAAGGGGGGGAAGTGTCCAGATCCCTCAAAAACTGAGGGATCCTAATTTTCAGACAAACGGCTGTCCCATCTCTTCTTGAAAACTTCCAGTGATGGAGCACCCACAATTTCTGGAGGCAAGCTGTTTCCCCTGATGAATTCTTCTCAACTGTCTGGAAATTTCTCCTTAATTCTAGATCGGTCCTCTCCTTAATGACTTTCATCAGCTCTGTTTAGATCTCCTGTTTCCAAGTTGTATTTAAGGCACCTCCCAACAGGCAGGACTTTTACTAGCAATAAGCAAGGCACGCTGCTTGTCTTCCTGCCACCAACCTCTCTTTTAAGTTAAGACAGTGGAAGAGCCAGCCGCAACACTCTCATCGTGGTTCCCTACAAGAGTTGGAAGACACCTTGGCCAGGTCTTCTCCAGATCGCTCAGCCCCACCACCCCAGATACACAGCAAGCTGGCAAACCCACCTACTCACATCGCTCCAAGAAACTGGCAGCCTTTTCATCTTCTGTGGCTCGGCGTGTGTCTCTCTCGATCAGCCTCTCTCGCCACAGGAAGGAGTGAATCAGCTCCCTCTTCAGCTTCTGAGGTTCTTTCCTAATCGTCTTATTCAGTGGTGGAGGAGGAGCAAAAATTTGAATTCACCTGGGCTCTGAGCAAAGGGAAACAGGACTTCCGAGCCCCTCTGGTTAGGTTATCCCTTTGCTCTAGCTAGCTAGCTGGTGGGAGGGGAATGATCCCTGTTCGGGTAGATGAAGGGGAGGTGTAGGCTGGCTTATCTTAGATATAAGATTAGATAATTTAGAACTAGGAGAACGAGAGAACCAACCCAGAACTAAGAGAACGAGAGAACCAACCTAGAACTAAGGGAACTAGAGAACCAACCTAGAACCAAGAGAACAAGAACCAACCTAGAACTAAGAGAACAAGAGAAGCAACCTAGAATTAAGAGAACAAGAGAACAAGAGTTCCCGGGTTCTCTAATTCCCTTAGTTCTAAGTTGGTTCATCTAGTTCTCTTAGTTCTGGGTTGGTTCTCTAGTTCCCTTAGTTCTGGGTTGGTTCTCTAGTTCCCTTAGTTCTAGGTTGGTTCTCTAGTTCTCTTAGTTCTGGGTTGGTTCTCTAGTTCTCTTAGATCTGGATTGGTTCTCTAGTTCTCTTAGTTCTAGGTTGGTTCTCTTGTTCTTTTAGTTCTAGGTTGGTTCTCTAGTTCTAGATTGGTTCTTTCATTTTCTTAGTTCTAGGTTGGGTCTCTTGTTCTCTTAGTTCTAAATTGGTTCTCTCATTCTCTTAGCTCTAGGTTGGTTCTCTAGTTCCCTTAGTTCTAGGTTGGTTCTCTAGTTCCCTTAGTTCTAGGTTGGTTCTCTTGTTCTTTTAGTTCTAGGTTGGTTCTCTTAGTTCTAGGTTGGGTCTCTCGTTCTCTTAGTTCTAAATTGGTTCTCTCATTCTCTTAGCTCTAGGTTGGTTCTCTAGTTCCCTTAGTTTTAGGTTGGTTCCTTAGTTCCCTTAGTTCTAGGTTGGTTCTCTAGTTCCCTTAGTTCTAGGTTGGTTCTCTCGTTCTCTTAGCTCTAGGTTGGTTCTCTTGTTCTTTTAGTTCTAGGTTGATTCTCTAGTTCCCTTAGTTCTAGGTTGATTCTCTAGTTCCCTTAGTTCTAGGTTGGTTCTCTCGTTCTCTTAGCTCTAGGTTGGTTCTCTTGTTCTTTTAGTTCTAGGTTGATTCTCTAGTTCCCTTAGTTCTAGGTTGATTCTCTAGTTCCCTTAGTTCTAGGTTGGTTCTCTAGTTCTTTTAGTTCTAGGTTGGTTCTCTAGTTCTAGATTGGTTCTTTTGTTCTCTTAGGTCTAGGTTGGTTCTCACATTCTCTTAGTTGTAGGTTGGTTCTCTCATTCTCTTAGCTCTAGGTTGGTCCTCTCAGTTCTAAATTGGTTCTCTTAGTTCTAGGTCATATCTCTCCATGATTCTTCCCTCTCCCCAGAGTTCCTGTGTCCCGGCCTACCTATCCGTATCTCCCAATGCCTAACAAAACACCCACAGGCGAACACAGAGACACACAAAACACTCACAAATGCCAGGCATCGACCCAAAAAAAACAACAACACGCAAAAGATAAGCCAGCCTACACCTCCCCTTCATCTACCCGAACAGGGATCATTCCGTTCCCCTCCCACCAGCTAGCTCGAGCGAAGGGATAAAAAAACCTCGGTTGTCACCAGAGGGGCTCGGAAGCCCTGTTTCCCTTTGCTCAGAGCCCAGGTAAATTCAAATTTTTGCTCCTCCTGCGCCACCGAACAAGACGATTAGGAAAGAACCTCAGAAGCCAAAGAGGGAGCTGACTCACTCCTTCCTGTGGCGAGAGAGGCTGATCGAGAGAGACGCACGCCGAGCCACAGAAAATGAAAAGGCTGCCAGTTTCTTGGAGCGATGTGAGTAGGTGAGTTTTGGCCAGCTTGCTGTGTATCTGGGGTGGTGGGGCTGAGCAATCTGGAGAAGACCTGGCCAAGGTGTCTTCCGACTCTTGTAGGGAATCACGATGAGAGTGTTGCGGCTGGCTCTTCCACTGTCTTAACTTAAAAGAGAGGCTGAAAGCAGCGTGCCTTGCTTATTGCTTAATGTAGTAAAAATCCTGTCTGTTGGGAGGTGCCTTAAATACAACTTGGAAACAGGAGATCTAAACGGAGCTAATGAAAGTCATTAAGGAGAGGAGCGATCTAGAATTAAGGAGAAATTTCCAGACAGTTGAGAATAATTCATTAGGGGAACAGCTTACTTCCAGAAATTGTGGGTGCTCCATCACTGGAAGTTTTCAAGAAGAGATGGGACAGCCGTTTGTCTGAAAATAGGGTTTCCTGCTTGAGCAGGGGGTTAGACTACAAGACCTCCAAGGCCCCTTCCAATTCTGTTATCCTATAACCCCGGATCAATTAACCCGTGGAAAGGCTTGCCTCCAGAAGTTGTCAGTGAAAATTGAAGGTTTTCAAGAACAGATTGGACAGCCACTGGTCTGAAATGGTATAGGGTTTCCTGCTTGAGTTGGGGGTTGGACTAGACGACCTCCAAGGTCCCTTCCAATTCTTCGTTAATCTGAGATCGGGATCCCTTTCTCTTCCCCAGCTAAAAATGGGTGAGATCTCCAAATTTTAAGGGCAATAAGTAAATAGCTTTTGTGGGGGAAGAGAGCATCTAACTGCCCGCCCTTTCTGAATTCTAGGAACAGAGTTAATTAGTTAACTCTGGGTTACAGCTAATCTGTAACCCTTGTGCCACTTTCCCTCTCTTTGCTTCAACAATTATTACAAGAGGAAGAAGGGAGGGTAGTGAAATAAAAAGAAGAAGCAGGGGCCCATCAAAGCAACTCTTTCCCCGCCCTTAAGCTGTGTGGATCATTAATGAAACATTTCTCATTTTAGAGACTGACGCAGGTTGGGGTCTGCTTTTGGCTAGAGGCATCGGAGAAGGGCATCGAAGATCGAAACCATCCCAAGGTTCAAATAATTTAATATTTGGGCGGCGGGGGGTGGGGAGAGAAAGGTGGCAATGTTAGTCCTAGTAGGGTAAGGGTTTTGAGGGGTGCCTTGGGTTGCAAGTAGCCACATTTCCTTGCGTCTTCAATCAATCAGAATCGAAGGGACCTTGGAGGTCTTCTAGTCCAACCCCACAGGAGAGCCTATACCATTTCAGACAAATGGCTGCCTAGTGTCTTCTTAAAAACCTCCAGTGATGAAGCACCCCCAATTTCTGAAGGGAAGCTATCTCACTGGTTGATTGTCCTCACTGTTAGGAAGTTTCTCCTTAGTTCCTTGATTCGTTTTCCATTTTGTCGTTTCTTGTCTTGCCTTCTGGTGCTTTGGGAAATAAGTTGACTTTTCCCTCTTCTTTGAGGCAGCCCGTCAAATACTGGAAGACCTGCTATCGTGTCCCCCTCCCTCCCTTCCCCAGTCCTTCTTTTCTCTATAGACTGGCTATATGTGTCCTCTTAAAACAGCTTACAAATCAAAGATGGTTGCACGTCTTGTGAAATCGCGCGATGGGCGTGTGCAGAAGCGGTGAGAAGATGATGATTTGAGCTGGCAGGAGTCTTTCTTTATCTGATCTCAACACGTCCAAAGCTGGGCTCCTCTAGGCGTATTTGATTGTATCTCCCATTTTCCATCGTAGGCACATTAGGGCAGGGACGGCAGGGAGGAAAAAATGGCTGCTGTAGCTGGGTGGATTTGCAGACAGAGAGAAAAATGCAGCCCGAGAAATTTCCTGACAGTTGAGAACAATTCATCCGTGGAACAGCTTGCCTCCAGAAGTTATGGGTGCTCCAAATTGGATTTTTTTTTTTTTTAAGAAGAGATTGGACAGTCATTTGTTTAAAATGGTACAGGCTTTCCTGCCTGAGCAAGGGTTGTTGTTGTTGTTGTTTTTAAGTTTTATATACCGCCCTACTCCCGAAGGACTCAGGGCGGTGAACAGGCACAAAATAAAATACATAAATACAAAAGTTAAAAGATATAATTAAAACCAGATTAAATCATTTAGCCCAAGACAATTAAAAAATCCCAATAATTTAAAACAAATTAAAATTTCGATGTAAAAAAGAATTTTAAAACAGGGTTGGACTAGAAGACCTCCAAGGTCCCTTCCAATTCCGTTGTTCTCCGTTATCCTATAACCCCAGATCAATTCATCCATGGAACGGCTTTGCCTCCAGAAATTGTAAGCGCTCTTAACACTGGAGGGTTTTTTGTAAAGAAGAGATTGGACAGGCATCTGTTTAAAATGGTATAGGCTTTCCTGCCTGAGCAGGAGGTCGGATAGATGACCTCCAAGGTCCCTTCCAACTCTTTGTTATTCTGTTATGCAACTCACTTTGAAACTGGGGGGGGGGTTTGAAATCAATGATGATACGTTTCACTGAGCAACAAAGCTGCATTGTTTTCTTGGCAGCGTGGAAGCTGTTTTTCTAGTCCTGAGCAGATCTGTTTTTATACGTGCTAAATGCACCCTAACGAAAAGATGACAGACAGCAGAGACAGAGGTTGAAACCTGCTGGGCATCCACGCCCTTAACAAAAGCAGTTGTGTATTTTACTCGCTTCTCTGCCTGCCTTACAAGGTTGCCCCGGGCTGTGGACGATTTGACAAGAGTTTAGAAATAGTTCAAATAAGTACATTAGTGTTTGTCTGGCGCAGAAAGCATTCCCTTTTGGGCAAAGCAGTTTTAAGCTCTGGCCGGAAGATTCCGGAGAACGAGAAACGTCAACAAGGAAAGTAAAATAAGACACAGCATGGAGAAAGAGCTGATTTTAACGCTTGGCTTGTTTTTGTTGGCGTGGCCGCATTTGGAACACAATTAAGCACCGGTTGTGTTGGATGAAGTGAGACGCAGTTACTCCAAAAAAAAGGTACTATTCGCCTTTGGGATAGGTTGATATGGCTCTCTTTTTTGGCTGTAAGGAAGCAAAAAAAGGTAAGGAAATGTACTTTGGAACAATCTCTAGTCTAATACGAGTCTTATATATGAGCCAGCTGTGTGCAGCAGCTGCCAAAAAAGCCTTCTGTGTAAAAAGAAGGATAGAATCAACATGAAGTGTTTTATAAGGACTTGTTAAGGCTAAACTTGGAATCCTGCATCCAGTTTTGGTCGCCACGATGTAAAAAAGATGTGGAGACTCGAGAAAGAGTGCAGAGAAGAGCAACAAAGATGATTAGGGGACTGGAGGCTGAAACATATGCAGAACAGTTGCAGGAACTGGATATTTATTTATTTATTTATTTATTTTATTAATTAAATTTCTATACCGCCCTTCTCCAAAAAGGACTCAGGGCGGTGCACAGCCAAAGTAAAAACAGAGCATACAAAATTTAAAAACAATATTAAAATAATTAAATATTCTCGCCGTAAATTAAAACAACCCAATTTAAAATCAATTTAAAATTAAACTCACGCCAGCCCAGCTAGTTGAAATAAATAGGTTTTCAGGGCCCGACGAAAAATCCGGAGGTCTGTTATTGTACGTAACTCTGGGGGAAGGTTGTTCCAGAGGGTGGGCGCCGTTACAGAGAAGGCTCTCCCCCTGGGGGTCGTCAGCCGACATTGTCTGGCGGACGGCACCCTGAGGAGGCCCACTCTGTGCGAGCGTACTGGCCGGTGGGAGGCTATTGGTGGCAGAAGGCGGTCTCGTAAGTACCCCGGCCCTAAGCCTACTATGTCTAGTTTGATGAAAAGAAGGACTTGGGGAGACATGATAGCAGGGTTCCAATATCTCAGAGGCTGCCCCAAAGAAGAGGGAGTCAAGCTATTCTCCAAAGCACCTGAAGGCAGGAGAAAAAGCAATGGGTGGAAGCTAATCAAGGAGAGAAGCAATTTAGAACTAAGGAGAAATTTCCTGACAGTGAGAACAATTAACCAGTGGAACAATTTACCACCAGAAGTTGTGAATGCTCCAACGCTGGAAGTTTTTAAGATGTTGGATAACCATTTGTCTGAAGTGGTGTAGGGTCTCCTGCCTAAGAAGGGGGTTGGAGTAGAAGACCTCCGAGGTGTTATTCTGTTTAAGTAACTGAAAAATTACAGAAGCTCGTCTATGTTATGCGATGGATCAAATACCTAAATTAGAGGCAGATGAACTATCCTTAGAAATTCTCACGGATGTGGAGATCACAATGTTTACAGATTGGTCCCCGCTGGGACATACATTCTGCAGAAAGCTCTGTTTGCGCAGCCATCCTTGGGACAAATAAGTTTTGTCTTCTTTGCAAAAGTGTGAATGTGTAAATATCAGAGGGAATCCTAGCAACGGACATGACGCTGAAGGCAAGGTGGGAGGTTCACCTCAGGCAAGAAGCATCAGTCAAGAAGCTGCCAAAAAGGTTTTTATTTCTTTAGAAGAAGTTGAGAGGTTGGACTGTGGGGATCTCAGATTCACGTAGCTTCAAACCACAATCTGACATTATGCCAAGACTGGGTCAATGAGGTTTTAAAAAATAAGGAATACATAGGTAAGTGAATTTAAAATATGGTTGTATTCAATAGCAACTTGTAAAAGGTTTGTTTTTCATTTTAGGTTGAGTTCAAATTTATCCTCAAAGGATGAATTGGCCTTCCTTTGTCAAATTTATCCATTAAACAGATTAAACTGGTGAATTAGCTACTGTTAATAATAAGAGTACAGTTAGCTCTCAGCTTTCCTCTCTCCCCTCTCCTCTCCTTTCCTTCCCTCTTTCCTTCCCTTCTCCTTTCCCTTCCCTCCCTAGCTTTCCTTTCCTATCAGTTTTTCCTTTCCTTTCCCTTCCTCGTCCATTAATTTCCTTTCCTTTCTCCTTTCCTTTCCTTTCCTTCCCTTCTTCCTCCTCTCCTTCCCTTTCCTTCACCTTTAATCTGTCCTTCCCTTCCATGTCCTTCCCTTCCCTTCTCCTTCCCTTCCCCTTTCATCTGCCCTTTCCTTTCATCTATCCTTTCCTTCCCTTCCTTCTCTCCTTTCCTTTCCTTTCCTTCCCTTCCCTTCCTCCTCTCCTCTCCTTTCCTTTCCTTTCCTTTCCTTCCTCCTCTCCTTTCCTTCCCCTTTCATCTGTCCTTCCCTTCCTTTCTCCTTCCCTTCCCTTTTCATCTGTTCTTCCTTTCCTCCTTTCCTTTCCTTTCCTTTCCTTCTTTCCTTTCCTTTCCTTTCCTTTCCTTTCCTTTCCTTTCCTTTCCTTTCCTTTCCTTTCCTTTCCTTTCCTTTCCTTTCCTTTCCTTTCCTTTCCTTCCTTCTTTCCTTTCCTTTCTTTCCTTTCCTTTCCTTTCCTTCCCCTTCCCTTCCCCTTCCCCAAGCCGTTCTAATCCCTGATCTCCCTTTCACAAGAAAGTTAGCTCTCTGATAGCTTTTCCATGTCCCCCCTTTGCTAGCTATGAATTCACCCCCTACAAAAATTCTTGCTGTTGCTCTTCTGATGGAGGACAATCACAACTGGATGAGGACCTTCAGGAGGATACTAGCAGAGAATGCTCCATCATCCTTTCCACCCCTCGTTCTGATTTCCTTTCTCCGTCTCCTTTTTTCCCCTTCCTCTTTATTTTTAGTGGGAGATGACTCCATGCCCCGATGTAATCCTAGTTTCCTATCTAGATGGTCAAAACAGGAAGAAGAACTGAAAACCTTTTCCCGAAAGATCAGGAGATATTCTTGCAAAACGAACAGTAACATGGTGGCATCTCCAGGGGTGGGCTTCAAAAATTTTAGCAAGGGGTTCTCTGCCCGGGTACTGGGTGGGCGTGGCCATGGTGGGCATGGCCTAGTCGACCTCCTGCACCATGGGGGGGGGCTTTTTGCCCTCCCTGGGTTCCAGCGGCTTTCCTTGAGCCTCTGGGAGGGCCAAAACAGCCTCCCCAGGCTCCGGAGGCCCTCTAGAGGCCGGAAACGGGCCCGTTTCCAGCCTTCCCAAACTTCTGGTAGGCCCGTTTTTCACCCTCCCCGAACCTCCGCATGCATCCTGCACTTACATCCAAGACAGACCGCATGGACAGGCAGATCCAGCCAGGAGCGGGATTTGGGGGTTCTCCAAACTGCAGAGAATCTTAGCTAGAGGTTTTCCCGAACCTGCAGCAGCTCACCCCTGGGCATCTCACTCTTGCAAAAAGATCGTCTTGCAAAACAAGCAGTAACATGGTGGCATCTCACTCTTTTCTCTTCCTGTCTCTCCCCCCCCCCTTCCTTCTTTTCTTCTCATTAGACCAAATGAAATGAAATACTGAACAATCAACTGCAGGAGCTTTGGGAATGTCCATCTGCGGCAGAAAAAACAGCTCGTCCCCTCGAATTTGCGGCTTCGTTTTCGTCTTTACGTTGTTCCTTGTGTCATATTATTGGAAGAAAAGCTGGGATCCGTTGAACGAAAATGCTAAGGAAGGGAAACACCCTGGCAGGTTTTGCAAAGGCCGGCTCGCCGACGGTGCAATCACCCCACTCCAGGATAAACACAGTTTTATCATCACCCCTTATTTTGACAAGCGACAGGAAAATCTCGTCCGGGTCCTGAGCATTATCCACCATCAAAAAGTCAGCAAGATTTACTGCATCTTTTGCTGCGAGAACAGCCAGATGATTGAGGTCGTACAAGGAGAAATCGATGTCCACAAAGACCGCTTCGGTTTCCCATACGGCACCACAGATCTGCTTTGTCTTCAGCCGGAAGACTGCGAAGCTCACTTCATTTCTGTCCACCCCGAGAATCCCAACCTGGAATTGACCCACCTGCCCCTATTTCCCATCCGAAACCTCTATCCGGAGAAGCCCTCTGTGAACTTCACGATCTGCATGTCTACCATGTTTGGGAAATATGACAACGTCTTGCAGTTCGTACAGTCCATGGAGCTGTACAGGCTTCTGGGGGTCCAAAGAGTGATGATATACAAGAACAGTTGCAGCCCCCTCATGGACAAAGTTCTCAACTATTACATCTCCCAAGGCATCGTGGAAATTATTCCTTGGCCCATCGATTCGTACCTGAACGTTTCGACCCGCTGGCATTACTCCATGGAAGGGAAAGATTTGGGCTACTACGGGCAAATCGCAGCCTTGAACGACTGTGTTTATTACAACATGTTTAAAAGCAAATATGTCTTGCTGATTGACCCCGATGAGGTTATTCTTCCCTTGAAGGATGCAGACTGGAAGTCCCTAATGGAAAGATTAGAAAAGGAACATCCAGGAGTTAGGATTTTCCTTTTCGAAAACCAGGTTTTTCATCGCACCGTGTTCTCCGAGACTCCTTTCAACTTTTCGTCCTGGACAACGGTGCCGGGGTTTAACGTCTTTGAACACATCCACAAGGAACCTAAAGACGTTCACAGTTTCAATAACATGAAAATGATTGTGGATCCAACCAAAGTCATTCAGACCTCGGTCCATTCTGTTCTCAAGATGTATGGAGGCTCCCTTGAAGTCCCCAGTGATCTCGCCTTTAACTTCCACTGCAGGATCGGCAAACATATGAACTCGCCCAATAGCACTTTGATTCGAGACCCAGTTTTCTGGAGATACAACAAAACTTTGATCCCCAGAGTGAACGATGTCTTATTTAAATCCGGGATTTTAGGAGCCGGTGACCCGCCGCAAAAGCAAAAGGGTTGATGCCTTAGTAAATTGCATCAGTGTGTGTCTATGCATGGTTGTGTGTGTGTGTGGTCATTTAAACTTTAAGCACAGGTTGTCCTCGACGTACGACCACAGTTCAGTCCCATGTTTCTGCTGTTCAGCGAAACATTTGTTAAGTGAGTTTTGCCCCATTTTACGATGGTTGTCAAGTGAATCACAAAGTTGTTAAGAAGCCGGTTGTTAAGTGAATCCGAATTTCCCCATTGACCTTGCTAGTCTGAGGGTCACAGAAGGGGATCACATGACCCTGGGACACCGCAACCGTCATAAATATGAATCAATCCCCAAGCATCGGAATTTTGATCCCGTGACCACAAAGGTCAGAAGTGCGAAAAATGGTCATAAATCACTTTTTTTTTTACAATCCCGTTGTCACTTCGAACGGTCACAAAATGAAACTGTTGTAAGTCGAGAACTGCCTGTATTTCACCATACCTTGGTTGGTGGGTTAGTCTTTCCTGTAAGGTGAGTTCTCATTCTGTAGCATTCTCTTTTATTATAGGTTCCTTTCATTTTTAGAATTTCACTGCTATGGTGGAACTTGATTACGCTCTTTTGGGCGACCAATCTCCTTGAATCATTGGGACCGATGTTGAAGATGTTTAAGCTTATCAATCAGGGCAGGGGGTGTCAAACTCAATTTCATTGAGGGCCACATTTGACCTCGGGGGGAAGGAGGGCAGTGTGGGCGTGGCCAAGGTGACATCACTAGTGTCAGGGGTGGCTGTGGCGGCCCAAGTGCTCTACCAGCGAAAACGGGCTCCCGAGCTCTGTTTTCAGCCGCGACAGCTTCCTGCAACGCCCTGCCAGCGAAAATGGAGCTCCATTTTCGCTGGCAGAGGCACCACAGGCCAGTTCTTTGCTGTTTCCAGGGCGGCCCTGCGGGCCAGATCTAAACACCCAGCGGGACGGATCCAGCCACCTGGGCCTTTAGTTTAACCCCCTCCCCCCGAATCAGGGGAAAGAAGACAGGTCTTCTAATCCAGTAGTCTCCAACTTTTGCAGCTTGGCGACCTGGCCCAGTGCGAGGTGTTTGTGTGTGTGTGTGTGTGTGTGTGTGTGTGTGTGTGTGTGAGTGGCAGGCACTTGTGTTCAATCGTGAAGCTTCACATGTGCAAATGGAGCTTCGCGCACGAGCTCAAACACCTTCTGCTCAAGTGCCTTATGTTTGCATGTGTGCAGCTTCACGTGTGAGCACTTGTCGGCTATTCCTGTGAGTGGAGCTTTGCGCACACTTGTTCATCGCTCGTGTGGTCCGGTTTCAAACAGGCCGCGGCCCGATGGTGGGAACCCCTGTTCTAATCTATCTGCATTTGATTGAAAAAAAATGGGAAGCCAGAGGGAGAAATAAATAAGAAATAAAACTGTGGGTTCAACCCAGAATCTGTTTTTTATCTATAGAGAATGGATGGGTGCTGTCCATGGTAATTGCTTATTAAGTCTTGAGATAAAATCCATTAGCAAGTATAACCCAGGATTTAATGATATAAAAAAAATGGAAGGTGGCACTTCTCTTGGAAAAAAAAAAATCAATGTACTCAGGGCAAAATTCTGTAATTCTTTGTGATTCTTTCAATAAATTTACTGATGCAGACTCTTGATAATTACTTTGTGGTGTCCTTTCCTGCCTCCTTCGCTGCACCCAAACTGTGCAGCTGCACCCAAAACGCACAGCCGGAGTAAGACTGCAATTGCTGCTATTCTGAATATTGATTTTAAACAAGAGCCGTAAAAGGTTGCCTTAGAAAAAACACATTAAATTTTAATTAGATAAAACCTATTCTCTGTGCTGGCAAAAGAATATTTATTTCTAGGTGCACGTCTCAAGGCATGAGATAGAAGAGTCTTCAAATTCTTAAGTCTATATTCTGGCAAGTATGCAACTTCTCCCTCTGATTTAGTGCATACAACTGGTTTTGTCCATACAACTTCTCCCTCTGATTTTGCCCATATAACTTCTCCGTCTGATTTTGTGCATGCAATTTCTCCATCTGATTATGTGCCTGCAACTTCTCTATCTGATTTAGTGCATACAACTTCTCCCTCTGATTTTGTGCATACAACTTTTCTATCTTATTTTGTGCCTGCAACTTCTCCATCTAATTTTGTGCATGCAACTTCTCCATCTGGTTTCATCCATATAACGTCTCCTTCTGATTTTGCCCATATAACAACTCCGTCTGATTTTGTCCATGCAACTTCTCCATCTGAATTTGTGCATGCTCCCTCTGATTTTGTCCTCGCAACTTCTCCCTCTGATTTTGCCCATACAACTTCTCCCTCTGACTTTGACTTGACTTGACTTTTTACTTGACCTTTACTTGACTTGACATAACTTGACTTTTCCTTGATTTCTTCTTGAGTGAGTTTCACTTGACTTTCATTTGGGTTGACATGACTCTGACTTGACTTATACTTAACTTCTTGACTTGACTGACTTGGGTTGACTTGACTTTTACTTGACTTATACTTGACTTCTTGACTTAATCTGACCTACTTGACTTCACTTTTATTTGACTTTGAGTTGGGTTGACTTGACTTTGACTTGACATATACTTGACTTCTTGACTTGACCTTGATTTTTACTTGACTTTACTTCTCAACTTGACTTCTAGTTTCCTCAACTTGACTTTGACTTGATTTTTACTTGATTTCTCCTTGATTTGACTTTCACTTGGGTTGACTTGATTTTCACTTAACTTATACTTGACTTCTTCTTGACTTGACTTATATTTAATTTCTTCTTGACTTGACTTATACTTGACTTCTTGACTTGTATTTGACTTGTATTTGACTTTAACTGAAATTGACTTGGCTTTTACCTGACTCTTACTGGGCTGACTTGACTTCTTTTTGATGACTTGACATACTTGACTTATGCTTGACTTCTTCTTTACTTGACTTTTACTTCACTTGACTTGAATTTTACCGGACTTCTTCTTGACTTGACTTTGACTTGACTTTGACTTCTTCTTTACCTGACTTTTATTTCACTTGATTTGAATTTTATTTGACTTCTTCTTGACATGACTTGATTTCTTCTTGACTTGACTTCTTCTTGATTTGACTTTGAGTTGGGTTGACTTCTGTTTGACTTGACTTGACTTTTAGTTGACTTTGACTGGTTTGGCTTGACTTTTACTTCACGACTTGACTTTTACTTGACTTGACTTATACTTGACTTCTTTACTTGACTTGTCTTGACTTTTACTTGACTTGAAGAGGTTTCTTGCAAGGATCTTCCATCCATGGACCATTTATCCAGCACTTTTAATTAACTACCATATTTTTCCTTGATGTTCCAGGTACCTGCAAACCTTATGTCATTTGAGTAACCTGCTCCAGTGTGTGGTATAACGTCCAGTGCCAAATTGCAAAATGGGAAGATGGGTTAACTGGAGGTACCCCTGGCAACGAAGGGACTAATTGCTGCTGTAATACACTCGGTTTTAAGGCTCCTTCTGGCTTACTTCATCCCAAAGGAAAGATTTCCCTTCAATTGTGTGGTTTGGGGGCTGTTCACCCAAAATGTCCCATTGGGTGAGCTTCTCCTACATCCCCCGCCCCCCAGGGCTGGTTTTAGAACTTCCCGATCCCAGAAAACATTTGTGGAGGTGAAAGTATTAATGAGGACTCTCCTTCCCCTGTTTCTCCTAAAAGAGAGAAGGTTTTCACCAAACCCAAATCCCATTCTACCCAGCCAGAAAGTCAAGTGTTCTTTGGAGCAAGCTAGAATAGCTAAAAAGTTCCCCTGTTTCTTGTTTGCCCAACCATGCCTTGCAACAAAGTCATGAGCTGCTTCGTGGCATCTTGGGGGGGGGGGCAGCCAAATGACCCAGTTTCTTAATCCAGATGTGGGGAAGCCAATGGTCATTTTGGATAAACAGTGCCCTTGGCTTGAAAGTCCGGCGTGCTTCAAGAGCGTGCCAGCTACCGATCTGGCTGGATCTTGGTTCTCTTCCAAGCCGTTGTTTACTTTAAGTGTACGCTTAATGTCTTCGCCGTTAATGATTGTAGTGCATTTTTTTAGCGTCACGCCGTATTGTCTATCTCCTGTTCCTAAGAGCGAAGGAAGGTAAGAGAAATTCTTGGATTTGGACAGGAAATGAGAACACATGTCTCAGCCCCTGGCATTTCCCCACCCCCCACCCCCCAAATCCTTGTTTTCTCTTGGAGCGAAATTCTTGGAAGCCATTCCAACAAATTGGGGGGTTACAAGTTAGGTAGTTGCTGTCGAGTTTCAGGATGGGCAAATTTCTGGTTGATCATCCCAATGTAGCATCCATCGCGATTTCTGAATGTCTGCAATCCAGAATAATTATTCCAGAGAACTCTGGATTTTCTCGGGATTTTCTGTCAGATGGCTTAATAACACCTCTGTGTAGGAGGATGCACCATTCACCTGGAGCCTTTAAAAAGCTGCATAATGACCAGTAAAAATCTGACTTCCAACCCCATTAACCCAGCTAAGAAATGAATTGCATCTAGCAAATTTGGGCCCCAAATTGCATGAATCCCCTTTTTACAACTGTGCTAAATTTCACTTATCTCCCTTTATTTATTCATTTTTTAAATAAGCTGCTGAAACGCCTTCTGAGAAGCAGTCAAGCAAACAAGAAACTTTTCTCCGTTACGAAAAACTGATTTTTTTTGGAAAAAAAAATGTCAGGTTTTTAATTGCCCGGAATGAATTCCTATTTACATCAAAGATTGGACTAGTGCAATAAAATTAACCCCATTCATAAAAGTTTCTGGTCTGACTTGGTGATGAGGACGTTAATTAAAGTTAAATGACTAATGGCAGCAGCTCAAGCCAGACATCGTTTTAAGTCAAGAAAGGAGGTGCTTTTTAATGAAATCCTTTTGAAAGGACGCGATAGCAGTTTCCTATGTTCGCACCCACCCCCCAACCATGCAAAGACTTAAGCAAATCTATGAAATTGTACGTGTGCTGAATTTTAAGTTAGTCTGACTTCCAGAAACAAAGTTCAGGATTTGATTGTCAAAAGCTTTCAGAACAAACAAACAAAAAAATATTGATTTACTGGGTGAGAACTAGGAAGGGGGGGGAAAAACCCCCCACACTCTAAAAATATCCCTGTCTTAAAAAGGAGGAAGTATAGCTCCTTTCTCAACAACCTCCGTCATTTTCGTTCATCACCTTCCTGTGAAAATTTTTTGGGAAAAATTTCTGGAAATTGCTAGTTTTTCTTTTTCTTTTTTTCTTTTTAAATGACATTGGAAAATGTGATTGTTTCAGCGTGCCCAAGTAGACACACCTCTCGATTGTTAACGAAAGAAAAAAAAAGAACCAGTGTTGCAAAAGGGAAGCCTGCCACGTTTTTTTTTGACTTTGGTAGAACAATATTAAGTAAGCACTGTGGCTCACAACCCGGAGAAAAATGTACAGTAAAGACGGAGTGACATGGTACTTCGTTCAGCAATACTGGCAGCAGGGTGGTTTGAAAAATGTGAAATAAATCAGTAATAGAACAGTGTCTCCTTCTCCTTCCTCCTCCTCCTCCTTCTCCTCCTCTTCTTCTTAGCATAATCCACGTTTAAATGGTAATTGTCCTATGAAAAGCATGAGAATTCTATAGCGTTTTTTTTAAAAAAACGTTTTTTTATTGTGCATCGCTGACTGTGAATTAAGCGGGTGAATATTGGTACTATTGAGTCTCCCCCAGAAAAGCCTTCCTCATCCAAAGCCCCCCCCCCACATCTCTGTCCAACGATAGGTAGGGCCAAAGCTCGATAAATGTGAAGTTTTCCACTTTGGGAAAGGACCTTCTGAGCTGACGTTCGATGAGATGAGATGAGATGAGATGAAAAAAATGTTTTTTGAAGCCCAATTTGTTTTTTAAAACCAAATGGAAAAACAGACCCCAGGATGAGTTTTGGGAAGAAATTCCATGTCTAAAAATGGTGTTCCTTCCACTTTTTTAAAAATCGAGCCTTTTTGGTGCCTAGGGAAGAAAACGCTTGACTCTGCGGTCAGGAAAAATGCTGTCCAGGAAAAAAATGTTTTTTGAAGCCAAATTTGTTTTTTAAAACCAAATGCAAAAACGGACACCAGGATGAGTTTCAGGATGAAATTCCATGTCTAAAAATGGTGTTGCTTCCACTTTTTAAAAATCAAGCCTTTTGGGTGCCTGGGAATTTTATCGTGAATTTTCTTCTCCTGGCACCCAAAAGGCTCGATTTTTAAAAAGTGGAAACAACACCATTTTTAGACATGGAATTTCATCCCGAAACTCATCCTGGTGTCCGTTTTTTCATTTGGTTTAAAAAAAAAATTGGCTTAAAAAAACATTTTGGTTCCTGGGCAGTATTTTTCCTGACCATTAAGTCACGCGTTTCCTTCCCCAATTACCAAAAAGGCTCAATTTTGGAATTTCATCCTGAAACTAATCCTGGTGTCCCTTTTTGCATTTGGTTTCAAAAAAAAAATTGGCTTCAAAAAACATTTTGGTTCCTGGGCAGGATTTTTCCTGACCGTGGAGTAAAGCCTTTTCTTCTCCTGGCACCAAAAAGGCTTGATTTTTAAAAAGTTGAAGCAACACCATTTTTAGACATGGAATTTCATCCTGAAACTCATCCTGGTGTCCGTTTTTGCATTTGGTTTCAAAAAAAAAATTTGGCTTCAAAAAACATTTTGGTTCCTGGGCAGGATTTTTCCTGACCGTGGAGTAAAGCCTTTTCTTCTCCTGGCACCAAAAAGGCTTGATTTGTAAAAAGTTGAAGCAACACCATTTTTAGACATGGAATTTCATCATGAAACTCATCCTGGTGTCCGTTTTTGCATTTGGTTTCAAAAAAAAAATTTGGCTTCAAAAAACATTTTGGTTCCTGGACAGGATTTTTCCTGACCGTGGAGTAAAGCCTTTTCTTCTCCTGGCACCAAAAAGGCTTGATTTTTAAAAAGTTGAAGCAACACCATTTTTAGACATGGAATTTCATCCTGAAACTCATCCTGGTGTCCGTTTTTGCATTTGGTTTCAAAAAAAAAATTTGGCTTCAAAAAACATTTTGGTTCCTGGGCAGGATTTTTCCTGACCGTGGAGTAAAGCCTTTTCTTCTCCTGGCACCAAAAAGGCTTGATTTTTAAAAAGTTGAAGCAACACCATTTTTAGACATGGAATTTCATCCTGAAACTCATCCTGGTGTCCGTTCTTGCATTTGGTTTCAAAAAAAAAATTTAGCTTCAAAAAACATTTTGGTTCCTGGGCAGGATTTTTCCTGACCGTGGAGTAAAGCCTTTTCTTCTCCTGGCACCAAAAAGGCTTGATTTTTAAAAAGTTGAAGCAACACCATTTTTAGACATGGAATTTCATCGTGAAACTCATCCTGGTGTCCGTTTTTGCATTTGGTTTCAAAAAAAAAATTTGGCTTCAAAAAACATTTTGGTTCCTGGACAGGATTTTTCCTGACCGTGGAGTAAAGCCTTTTCTTCTCCTGGCACCAAAAAGGCTTGATTTTTAAAAAGTTGAAGCAACACCATTTTTAGACATGGAATTTCATCCTGAAACTCATCCTGGTGTCCGTTTTTGCATTTGGTTTCAAAAAAAAAATTTGGCTTCAAAAAACATTTTGGTTCCTGGGCAGGATTTTTCCTGACCGTGGAGTAAAGCCTTTTCTTCTCCTGGCACCAAAAAGGCTTGATTTTTAAAAAGTTGAAGCAACACCATTTTTAGACATGGAATTTCATCCTGAAACTCATCCTGGTGTCCGTTCTTGCATTTGGTTTCAAAAAAAAAATTTAGCTTCAAAAAACATTTTGGTTCCTGGGCAGGATTTTTCCTGACCGTGGAGTAAAGCCTTTTCTTCTCCTGGCACCAAAAAGGTTTGATTTTTAAAAAGTTGAAGCAACACCATTTTTAGACATGGAATTTCATCAGGAAACTCATCCTGGTGTCCGTTTTTGTATTTGGTTTCAAAAAAAAAAATTGGCTTCAAAAAACATTTTGGTTCCTGGGCAGGATTTTTCCTGACCGTGGAGTAAAGCCTTTTCTTCTCCTGGCACCAAAAAGGCTTGATTTTTAAAAAGTTTAAGCAACACCATTTTTAGACATGGAATTTCATCCTGAAACTCATCCTAGTGTCCCTTTTTGCATTTGGTTTCAAAAAAAAATTTGGCTTCAAAAAACATTTTGGTTCCTGGGCAGGATTTTTCCTGACCGTGGAGTAAAGCCTTTTCTTCTCCTGGCACCAAAAAGGCTTGATTTTTAAAAAGTTGAAGCAACACCATTTTTAGACATGGAATTTCATCCTGAAACTCATCCTGGTGTCTGTTTTTGCATTTGGTTTCAAAAAAAAAATTTGGCTTCAAAAAACATTTTGGTTCCTGGGCAGGATTTTTCCTGACCGTGGAGTAAAGCCTTTTCTTCTCCTGGCACCAAAAAGGCTTGATTTTTAAAAAGTTGAAGCAACACCATTTTTAGACATGAAATTTCATCAGGAAACTCATCCTGGTGTCCGTTTTTGCATTTGGTTTCAAAAAAAAAAATTTGGCTTCAAAAAACATTTTGGTTCCTGGGCAGGATTTTTCCTGACCGTGGAGTAAAGCCTTTTCTTCTCCTGGCACCAAAAAGGCTTGATTTTTAAAAAGTTGAAGCAACACCATTTTTAGACATGGAATTTCATCCTGAAACTCATCCTGGTGTCCGTATTTTCATTTGGTTTCAAGAAAAAAAATTTGGCTTCAAAAAACATTTTGGTTCCTGGGCAGGATTTTTCCTGACCGCGGAGTAAAGCCTTTTCTTCTCCTGGCACCAAAAAGGCTTGATTTTTAAAAAGTTGAAGCAACACCATTTTTAGACATGGAATTTCATCCTGAAACTCATCCTGGTGTCCGTTTTTGCATTTGGTTTCAAAAAAAAAATTTGGCTTCAAAAAACATTTTGGCTTGATTTTAAAAAAGTTGAAGCAACACCATTTTTAGACATGGAATTTCATCAGGAAACTCATCCTGGTGTCCGTTTTTCCATTTGGTTTCAAAAAAAAAATTTGGCTTCAAAAAACATTTTGGTTCCTGGGCAGGATTTTTCCTGACCGTGGAGTAAAGCCTTTTCTTCTCCTGGCACCAAAAAGGCTTGTTTTTTAAAAAGTTGAAGCAACACCATTTTTAGACATGGAATTTCATCCTGAAACTCATCCTGGTGTCCGTTTTTGTATTTGGTTTCAAAAAAAAAATTTGGCTTCAAAAAACATTTTGGTTCCTGGGCAGGATTTTTCCTGACCGTGGAGTAAAGCCTTTTCTTCTCCTGGCACCAAAAAGGCTTGATTTTTAAAAAGTTGAAGCAACACCATTTTTAGACATGGAATTTCATCCTGAAACTCATCCTGGTGTCCGTTTTTGCATTTGGTTTCAAAAAAAAAATTTGGCTTCAAAAAACATTTTGGTTCCTGGGCAGGATTTTTCCTGACCGTGGAGTAAAGCCTTTTCTTCTCCTGGCACCAAAAAGGCTTGATTTTTAAAAAGTTAAAGCAACACCATTTTTAGACATGGAATTTCATCAGGAAACTCATCCTGGTGTCCGTTTTTGTATTTGGTTTCAAAAAAAAAATTTGGCTTCAAAAAACATTTTGGTTCCTGGGCAGGATTTTTCCTGACCGTGGAGTAAAACCTTTTCTTCTCCTGGCACCAAAAAGGCTTGATTTTTAAAAAGTTGAAGCAACACCATTTTTAGACATGGAATTTCATCCTGAAACTCATCCTGGTGTCCGTATTTTCATTTGGTTTCAAGAAAAAAAATTTGGCTTCAAAAAACATTTTGGTTCATGGGCAGGATTTTTCCTGACCGCAGAGTAAAGCCTTTTCTTCTCCTGGCACCAAAAAGGCTTGATTTTTAAAAAGTTGAAGCAACACCATTTTTAGACATGGAATTTCATCCTGAAACTCATCCTGGTGTCCGTTTTTGGATTTGGTTTCAAAAAAAAAATTGGCTTCAAAAAACATTTTGGTTCCACCTGGGCAGGATTTTTCCTGACCGTGGAGTAAAGCCTTTTCTTCTCCTGGCACCAAAAAGGCTTGATTTTTAAAAAGTTGAAGCAACACCATTTTTAGACATGGAATTTCATCAGGAAACTCATCCTGGTGTCCATTTTTGCATTTGGTTTCAAAAAAAAGTTTGGCTTCAAAAAACATTTTGGTTCCTGGGCAGGATTTTTCCTGACCATGGAGTAAAGCCTTTTCTTCTCCTGGCACCAAAAAGGCTTGATTTTTAAAAAGTTAAAGCAACACCATTTTTAGACATGGAATTTCATCAGGAAACTCATCCTGGTGTCCGTTTTTGTATTTGGTTTCAAAAAAAAAATTTGGCTTCAAAAAACATTTTGGTTCCTGGGCAGGATTTTTCCTGACCGCAGAGTAAAGCCTTTTCTTCTCCTGGCACCAAAAAGGCTTGATTTTTAAAAAGTTGAAGCAACACCATTTTTAGACATGGAATTTCATCCTGAAACTCATCCTGGTGTCCGTTTTTGCATTTGGTTTCAAAAAAAAAATTTGGCTTCAAAAAACATTTTGGTTCCTGGGCAGGATTTTTCCTGACCGTGGAGTAAAGCCTTTTCTTCTCCTGGCACCAAAAAGGCTTGATTTTTAAAAAGTTGAAGCAACACCATTTTTAGACATGGAATTTCATCCTGAAACTCATCCTGGTGTCCGTTTTTGCATTTGGTTTCAAAAAAAAAATTTGGCTTCAAAAAACATTTTGGTTCCTGGGCAGGATTTTTCCTGACCGTGGAGTAAAGCCTTTTCTTCTCCTGGCACCAAAAAGGCTTGATTTTTAAAAAGTTGAAGCAACACCATTTTTAGACATGGAATTTCATCCTGAAACTCATCCTGGTGTCCGTTTTTGCATTTGGTTTCAAAAAAAAAAATTGGCTTCAAAAAACATTTTGGTTCCTGGGCAGGATTTTTCCTGACCGTGGAGTAAAGCCTTTTCTTCTCCTGGCACCAAAAAGGCTTGATTTTTAAAAAGTTGAAGCAACACCATTTTTAGACATGGAATTTCATCCGGAAACTCATCCTGGTGTCCGTTTTTCCATTTGGTTTCAAAAAAAAAATTTGGCTTCAAAAAACATTTTGGTTCCTGGGCAGGATTTTTCCTGACCGTGGAGTAAAGCCTTTTCTTCTCCTGGCACCAAAAAGGCTTGATTTTTAAAAAGTTAAAGCAACACCATTTTTAGACATGGAATTTCATCAGGAAACTCATCCTTGTGTCCGTTTTTGGATTTGGTTTCAAAAAAAAATTTGGCTTCAAAAAACATTTTGGTTCCTGGGCAGGATTTTTCCTGACCGTGGAGTAAAGCCTTTTCTTCTCCTGGCACCAAAAAGGCTTGATTTTTAAAAAGTTGAAGCAACACCATTTTTAGACATGGAATTTCATCCTGAAACTCATCCTGGTGTCCGTTTTTGCATTTGGTTTCAAAAAAAAAAATTTGGCTTCAAAAAACATTTTGGTTCCTGGGCAGGATTTTTCCTGACCGTGGAGTAAAGCCTTTTCTTCTCCTGGCACCAAAAAGGCTTGATTTTTAAAAAGTTGAAGCAACACCATTTTTAAACATGGAATTTCATCAGGAAACTCATCCTGGTGTCTGTTTTTGCATTTGGTTTCAAAAAAAAGTTTGGCTTCAAAAAACATTTTGGTTCCTGGGCAGGATTTTTCCTGACCATGGAGTAAAGCCTTTTCTTCTCCTGGCACCAAAAAGGCTTGATTTTTAAAAAGTTGAAGCAACACCATTTTTAGACATGGAATTTCATCCTGAAACTCATCCTGGTGTCCGTATTTTCATTTGGTTTCAAGAAAAAAAATTTGGCTTCAAAAAACATTTTGGTTCCTGGGCAGGATTTTTCCTGACCGCAGAGTAAAGCCTTTTCTTCTCCTGGCACCAAAAAGGCTTGATTTTTAAAAAGTTGAAGCAACACCATTTTTAGACATGGAATTTCATCCTGAAACTCATCCTGGTGTCCGTTTTTGCATTTGGTTTCAAAAAAAAAATTTGGCTTCAAAAAACATTTTGGTTCCAGGGCAGGATTTTTCCTGACCGTGGAGTAAAGCCTTTTCTTCTCCTGGCACCAAAAAGGCTTGATTTTTAAAAAGTTGAAGCAACACCATTTTTAGACATGGAATTTCATCCTGAAACTCATCCTGGTGTCCGTTTTTGCATTTGGTTTCAAAAAAAAAAATTGGCTTCAAAAAACATTTTGGTTCCTGGGCAGGATTTTTCCTGACCGTGGAGTAAAGCCTTTTCTTCTCCTGGCACCAAAAAGGCTTGATTTTTAAAAAGTTGAAGCAACACCATTTTTAGACATGGAATTTCATCCGGAAACTCATCCTGGTGTCCGTTTTTCCATTTGGTTTCAAAAAAAAAATTTGGCTTCAAAAAACATTTTGGTTCCTGGGCAGGATTTTTCCTGACCGTGGAGTAAAGCCTTTTCTTCTCCTGGCACCAAAAAGGCTTGATTTTTAAAAAGTTAAAGCAACACCATTTTTAGACACGGAATTTCATAAGGAAACTCATCCTGGTGTCCGTTTTTGTATTTGGTTTCAAATAAAAAATTTGGCTTCAAAAAACATTTTGGTTCCTGGGCAGGATTTTTCCTGACCGTGGAGTAAAGCCTTTTCTTCTCCTGGCACCAAAAAGGCTTGATTTTTAAAAAGTTGAAGCAACACCATTTTTAGACATGGAATTTCATCCTGAAACTCATCCTGGTGTCCGTTTTTGCATTTGGTTTCAAAAAAAAAAATTTGGCTTCAAAAAACATTTTGGTTCCTGGGCAGGATTTTTCCTGACCGTGGAGTAAAGCCTTTTCTTCTCCTGGCACCAAAAAGGCTTGATTTTTAAAAAGTTGAAGCAACACCATTTTTAAACATGGAATTTCATCAGGAAACTCATCCTGGTGTCTGTTTTTGCATTTGGTTTCAAAAAAAAGTTTGGCTTCAAAAAACATTTTGGTTCCTGGGCAGGATTTTTCCTGACCATGGAGTAAAGCCTTTTCTTCTCCTGGCACCAAAAAGGCTTGATTTTTAAAAAGTTAAAGCAACACCATTTTTAGACATGGAATTTCATCAGGAAACTCATCCTGGTGTCCGTTTTTGTATTTGGTTTCAAAAAAAAAATTTGGCTTCAAAAAACATTTTGGTTCCTGGGCAGGATTTTTCCTGACCGTGGAGTAAAGCCTTTTCTTCTCCTGGCACCAAAAAGGCTTGATTTTTAAAAAGTTGAAGCAACACCATTTTTAGACATGGAATTTCATCCTGAAACTCATCCTGGTGTCCGTTTTTGCATTTGGTTTCAAAAAAAAAAATTTGGCTTCAAAAAACATTTTGGTTCCTGGGCAGGATTTTTCCTGACCGTGGAGTAAAGCCTTTTCTTCTCCTGGCACCAAAAAGGCTTGATTTTTAAAAAGTTGAAGCAACACCATTTTTAGACATGGAATTTCATCCTGAAACTCATCCTGGTGTCCGTTTTTGCATTTGGTTTCAAAAAAAAAAATTTGGCTTCAAAAAACATTTTGGTTCCTGGGCAGGATTTTTCCTGACCGTGGAGTAAAGCCTTTTCTTCTCCTGGCACCAAAAAGGCTTGATTTTTAAAAAGTTGAAGCAACACCATTTTTAGACATGGAATTTCATCCTGAAACTCATCCTGGTGTCCGTTTTTGCATTTGGTTTCAAAAAAAAAAATTGGCTTCAAAAAACATTTTGGTTCCTGGGCAGGATTTTTCCTGACCGTGGAGTAAAGCCTTTTCTTCTCCTGGCACCAAAAAGGCTTGATTTTTAAAAAGTTGAAGCAACACCATTTTTAGACATGGAATTTCATCAGGAAACTCATCCTGGTGTCCGTTTTTGTATTTGGTTTCAAAAAAAAAATTTGGCTTCAAAAAACATTTTGGTTCCTGGGCAGGATTTTTCCTGACCGTGGAGTAAAGCCTTTTCTTCTCCTGGCACCAAAAAGGCTTGATTTTTAAAAAGTTGAAGCAACACCATTTTTAGACATGGAATTTCATCCGGAAACTCATCCTGGTGTCCGTTTTTCCATTTGGTTTCAAAAAAAAAATTTGGCTTCAAAAAACATTTTGGTTCCTGGGCAGGATTTTTCCTGACCGTGGAGTAAAGCCTTTTCTTCTCCTGGCACCAAAAAGGCTTGATTTTTAAAAAGTTAAAGCAACACCATTTTTAGACATGGAATTTCATCAGGAAACTCATCCTGGTGTCCGTTTTTGTATTTGGTTTCAAAAAAAAAATTTGGCTTCAAAAAACATTTTGGTTCCTGGGCAGGATTTTTCCTGACCGTGGAGTAAAGCCTTTTCTTCTCCTGGCACCAAAAAGGCTTGATTTTTAAAAAGTTGAAGCAACACTATTTTTAGACATGGAATTTCATCCTGAAACTCATCCTGGTGTCCGTTTTTGCATTTGGTTTCAAAAAAAAAAATTTGGCTTCAAAAAACATTTTGGTTCCTGGGCAGGATTTTTCCTGACCGTGGAGTAAAGCCTTTTCTTCTCCTGGCACCAAAAAGGCTTGATTTTTAAAAAGTTGAAGCAACACCATTTTTAGACATGGAATTTCATCCTGAAACTCATCCTCGTGTCCGTTTTTGCATTTGGTTTCAAAAAAAAAATTTGGCTTCAAAAAACATTTTGGTTCCTGGGCAGGATTTTTCCTGACCGTGGAGTAAAGCCTTTTCTTCTCCTGGCACCAAAAAGGCTTGATTTTTAAAAAGTTGAAGCAACACCATTTTTAGACATGGAATTTCATCCTGAAACTCATCCTGGTGTCCGTTTTTGCATTTGGTTTCAAAAAAAAAATTTGGCTTCAAAAAACATTTTGGTTCCTGGGCAGGATTTTTCCTGACCATGGAGTAAAGCCTTTTCTTCTCCTGGCACCAAAAAGGCTTGATTTTTAAAAAGTTGAAGCAACACCATTTTTAGACATGGAATTTCATCCGGAAACTCATCCTGGTGTCCGTTTTTCCATTTGGTTTCAAAAAAAAAATTTGGCTTCAAAAAACATTTTGGTTCCTGGGCAGGATTTTTCCTGACCGTGGAGTAAAGCCTTTTCTTCTCCTGGCACCAAAAAGGCTTGATTTTTAAAAAGTTAAAGCAACACCATTTTTAGACATGGAATTTCATCAGGAAACTCATCCTGGTGTCCGTTTTTGTATTTGGTTTCAAAAAAAAAATTTGGCTTCAAAAAACATTTTGGTTCCTGGGCAGGATTTTTCCTGACCGTTTAGTAAAGCCTTTTCTTCTCCTGGCACCAAAAAGGCTTGATTTTTAAAAAGTTGAAGCAACACTATTTTTAGACATGGAATTTCATCCTGAAACTCATCCTGGTGTCCGTTTTTGCATTTGGTTTCAAAAAAAAAAATTTGGCTTCAAAAAACATTTTGGTTCCTGGGCAGGATTTTTCCTGACCGTGGAGTAAAGCCTTTTCTTCTCCTGGCACCAAAAAGGCTTGATTTTTAAAAAGTTGAAGCAACACCATTTTTAGACATGGAATTTCATCCTGAAACTCATCCTGGTGTCCGTTTTTGCATTTGGTTTCAAAAAAAAAATTGGCTTCAAAAAACATTTTGGTTCCTGGGCAGGATTTTTCCTGACCGTGGAGTAAAGCCTTTTCTTCTCCTGGCACCAAAAAGGCTTGATTTTTAAAAAGTTGAAGCAACACCATTTTTAGACATGGAATTTCATCCTGAAACTCATCCTGGTGTCCGTTTTTGCATTTGGTTTCAAAAAAAAAATTTGGCTTCAAAAAACATTTTGGTTCCTGGGCAGGATTTTTCCTGACCGTGGAGTAAAGCCTTTTCTTCTCCTGGCACCAAAAAGGCTTGATTTTTAAAAAGTTGAAGCAACACCATTTTTAGACATGGAATTTCATCCTGAAACTCATCCTGGTGTCCGTTTTTGCATTTGGTTTCAAAAAAAAAATTTGGCTTCAAAAAACATTTTGGTTCCTGGGCAGGATTTTTCCTGACCGTGGAGTAAAGCCTTTTCTTCTCCTGGCACCAAAAAGGCTTGATTTTTAAAAAGTTAAAGCAACACCATTTTTAGACATGGAATTTCATCAGGAAACTCATCCTGGTGTCCGTTTTTGTATTTGGTTTCAAAAAAAAAATTTGGCTTCAAAAAACATTTTGGTTCCTGGGCAGGATTTTTCCTGACCGTGGAGTAAAGCCTTTTCTTCTCCTGGCACCAAAAAGGCTTGATTTTTAAAAAGTTGAAGCAACACTATTTTTAGACATGGAATTTCATCCTGAAACTCATCCTGGTGTCCGTTTTTGCATTTGGTTTCAAAAAAAAAATTTGGCTTCAAAAAACATTTTGGTTCCTGGGCAGGATTTTTCCTGACCGTGGAGTAAAGCCTTTTCTTCTCCTGGCACCAAAAAGGCTTGATTTTTAAAAAGTTGAAGCAACACCATTTTTAGACATGGAATTTCATCAGGAAACTCATCCTGGTGTCCGTTTTTGTATTTGGTTTCAAAAAAAAAATTTGGCTTCAAAAAACATTTTGGTTCCTGGGCAGGATTTTTCCTGACCGTGGAGTAAAGCCTTTTCTTCTCCTGGCACCAAAAAGGCTTGATTTTTAAAAAGTTGAAGCAACACCATTTTTAGACATGGAATTTCATCCTGAAACTCATCCTGGTGTCCGTTTTTGCATTTGGTTTCAAAAAAAAAATTTGGCTTCAAAAAACATTTTGGTTCCTGGGCAGGATTTTTCCTGACCGTGGAGTAAAGCCTTTTCTTCTCCTGGCACCAAAAAGGCTTGATTTTTAAAAAGTTGAAGCAACACCATTTTTAGACATGGAATTTCATCCTGAAACTCATCCTGGTGTCCGTTTTTGCATTTGGTTTCCAAAAAAAAATTTGGCTTCAAAAAACATTTTGGTTCCTGGGCAGGATTTTTCCTGACCGTGGAGTAAAGCCTTTTCTTCTCCTGGCACCAAAAAGGCTTGATTTTTAAAAAGTTGAAGCAACACCATTTTTAGACATGGAATTTCATCAGGAAACTCATCCTGGTGTCCGTTTTTGTATTTGGTTTCAAAAAAAAAATTTGGCTTCAAAAAACATTTTGGTTCCTGGGCAGGATTTTTCCTGACCGTGGAGTAAAGCCTTTTCTTCTCCTGGCACCAAAAAGGCTTGATTTTTAAAAAGTTGAAGCAACACCATTTTTAGACATGGAATTTCATCAGGAAACTCATCCTGGTGTCCGTTTTTGTATTTGGTTTCAAAAAAAAAATTTGGCTTCAAAAAACATTTTGGTTCCTGGGCAGGATTTTTCCTGACCGTGGAGTAAAGCCTTTTCTTCTCCTGGCACCAAAAAGGCTTGATTTTTAAAAAGTTGAAGCAACACCATTTTTAGACATGGAATTTCATCCTGAAACTCATCCTGGTGTCCGTTTTTGCATTTGGTTTCAAAAAAAAAATTGGCTTCAAAAAACATTTTGGTTCCTGGGCAGGATTTTTCCTGACCGTGGAGTAAAGCCTTTTCTTCTCCTGGCACCAAAAAGGCTTGATTTTTAAAAAGTTGAAGCAACACCATTTTTAGACATGGAATTTCATCCTGAAACTCATCCTGGTGTCCGTTTTTGCATTTGGTTTCAAAAAAAAAATTTGGCTTCAAAAAACATTTTGGTTCCTGGGCAGGATTTTTCCTGACCGTGGAGTAAAGCCTTTTCTTCTCCTGGCACCAAAAAGGCTTGATTTTTAAAAAGTTGAAGCAACACCATTTTTAGACATGGAATTTCATCCTGAAACTCATCCTGGTGTCCGTTTTTGCATTTGGTTTCAAAAAAAAAATTTGGCTTCAAAAAACATTTTGGTTCCTGGGCAGGATTTTTCCTGACCGTGGAGTAAAGCCTTTTCTTCTCCTGGCACCAAAAAGGCTTGATTTTTAAAAAGTTGAAGCAACACCATTTTTAGACATGGAATTTCATCCGGAAACTCATCCTGGTGTCCGTTTTTCCATTTGGTTTCAAAAAAAAAATTTGGCTTCAAAAAACATTTTGGTTCCTGGGCAGGATTTTTCCTGACCGTGGAGTAAAGCCTTTTCTTCTCCTGGCACCAAAAAGGCTTGATTTTTAAAAAGTTAAAGCAACACCATTTTTAGACATGGAATTTCATCAGGAAACTCATCCTGGTGTCCGTTTTTGTATTTGGTTTCAAAAAAAAAATTTGGCTTCAAAAAACATTTTGGTTCCTGGGCAGGATTTTTCCTGACCGTTTAGTAAAGCCTTTTCTTCTCCTGGCACCAAAAAGGCTTGATTTTTAAAAAGTTGAAGCAACACTATTTTTAGACATGGAATTTCATCCTGAAACTCATCCTGGTGTCCGTTTTTGCATTTGGTTTCAAAAAAAAAAATTTGGCTTCAAAAAACATTTTGGTTCCTGGGCAGGATTTTTCCTGACCGTGGAGTAAAGCCTTTTCTTCTCCTGGCACCAAAAAGGCTTGATTTTTAAAAAGTTGAAGCAACACCATTTTTAGACATGGAATTTCATCCTGAAACTCATCCTGGTGTCCGTTTTTGCATTTGGTTTCAAAAAAAAAATTTGGCTTCAAAAAACATTTTGGTTCCTGGGCAGGATTTTTCCTGACCGTGGAGTAAAGCCTTTTCTTCTCCTGGCACCAAAAAGGCTTGATTTTTAAAAAGTTGAAGCAACACCATTTTTAGACATGGAATTTCATCAGGAAACTCATCCTGGTGTCCGTTTTTGTATTTGGTTTCAAAAAAAAAATTTGGCTTCAAAAAACATTTTGGTTCCTGGGCAGGATTTTTCCTGACCGTGGAGTAAAGCCTTTTCTTCTCCTGGCACCAAAAAGGCTTGATTTTTAAAAAGTTGAAGCAACACCATTTTTAGACATGGAATTTCATCCTGAAACTCATCCTGGTGTCCGTTTTTGCATTTGGTTTCAAAAAAAAAAATTGGCTTCAAAAAACATTTTGGTTCCTGGGCAGGATTTTTCCTGACCGTGGAGTAAAGCCTTTTCTTCTCCTGGCACCAAAAAGGCTTGATTTTTAAAAAGTTGAAGCAACACCATTTTTAGACATGGAATTTCATCAGGAAACTCATCCTGGTGTCCGTTTTTGCATTTGGTTTCAAAAAAAAAATTTGGCTTCAAAAAACATTTTGGTTCCTGGGCAGGATTTTTCCTGACCGTGGAGTAAAGCCTTTTCTTCTCCTGGCACCAAAAAGGCTTGATTTTTAAAAAGTTGAAGCAACACCATTTTTAGACATGGAATTTCATCGTGAAACTCATACTGGTGTCCGTTTTTGCATTTGGTTTCAAAAAAAAAATTTGGCTTCAAAAAACATTTTGGTTCCTGGGCAGGATTTTTCCTGACCGTGGAGTAAAGCCTTTTCTTCTCCTGGCACCAAAAAGGCTTGATTTTTAAAAAGTTGAAGCAACACCATTTTTAGACATGGAATTTCATCCTGAAACTCATCCTGGTGTCCGTTTTTGCATTTGGTTTCAAAAAAAAAATTTGGCTTCAAAAAACATTTTGGTTCCTGGGCAGGATTTTTCCTGACCGTGGAGTAAAGCCTTTTCTTCTCCTGGCACCAAAAAGGCTTGATTTTTAAAAAGTTGAAGCAACACCATTTTTAGACATGGAATTTCATCAGGAAACTCATCCTGGTGTCCGTTTTTGCATTTGGTTTCAAAAAAAAAATTGGCTTCAAAAAACATTTTGGTTCCTGGGCAGGATTTTTCCTGACCGTGGAGTAAAGCCTTTTCTTCTCCTGGCACCAAAAAGGCTTGATTTTTAAAAAGTTGAAGCAACACCATTTTTAGACATGGAATTTCATCAGGAAACTCATCCTGGTGTCCGTTTTTGTATTTGGTTTCAAAAAAAAAATTTGGCTTCAAAAAACATTTTGGTTCCTGGGCAGGATTTTTCCTGACCGTGGAGTAAAGCCTTTTCTTCTCCTGGCACCAAAAAGGCTTGATTTTTAAAAAGTTGAAGCAACACCATTTTTAGACATGGAATTTCATCCTGAAACTCATCCTGGTGTCCGTTTTTGCATTTGGTTTCAAAAAAAAAATTGGCTTCAAAAAACATTTTGGTTCCTGGGCAGGATTTTTCCTGACCGTGGAGTAAAGCCTTTTCTTCTCCTGGCACCAAAAAGGCTTGATTTTTAAAAAGTTGAAGCAACACCATTTTTAGACATGGAATTTCATCAGGAAACTCATCCTTGTGTCCGTTTTTGGATTTGGTTTCAAAAAAAAATTTGGCTTCAAAAAACATTTTGGTTCCTGGGCAGGATTTTTCCTGACCGTGGAGTAAAGCCTTTTCTTCTCCTGGCACCAAAAAGGCTTGATTTTTAAAAAGTTGAAGCAACACCATTTTTAGACATGGAATTTCATCAGGAAACTCATCCTGGTGTCCGTTTTTGCATTTGGTTTCAAAAAAAAGTTTGGCTTCAAAAAACATTTTGGTTCCTGGGCAGGATTTTTCCTGACCGTGGAGTAAAGCCTTTTCTTCTCCTGGCACCAAAAAGGCTTGATTTTTAAAAAGTTAAAGCAACACCATTTTTAGACATGGAATTTCATCAGGAAACTCATCCTGGTGTCCGTTTTTGTATTTGGTTTCAAAAAAAAAATTTGGCTTCAAAAAACATTTTGGTTCCTGGGCAGGATTTTTCCTGACCGTGGAGTAAAGCCTTTTCTTCTCCTGGCACCAAAAAGGCTTGATTTTTAAAAAGTTGAAGCAACACCATTTTTAGACATGGAATTTCATCCTGAAACTCATCCTGGTGTCCGTTTTTGCATTTGGTTTCAAAAAAAAAATTGGCTTCAAAAAACATTTTGGTTCCTGGGCAGGATTTTTCCTGACCGTGGAGTAAAGCCTTTTCTTCTCCTGGCACCAAAAAGGCTTGATTTTTAAAAAGTTGAAGCAACACCATTTTTAGACATGGAATTTCATCCTGAAACTCATCCTGGTCTCCGTTTTTGCATTTGGTTTCAAAAAAAAAATTGGATTCAAAAAACATTTTGGTTCCTGGGCAGGATTTTTCCTGACCGTGGAGTAAAGCCTTTTCTTCTCCTGGCACCAAAAAGGCTTGATTTTTAAAAAGTTGAAGCAACACCATTTTTAGACATGGAATTTCATCCTGAAACTCATCCTGGTGTCCGTTTTTGCATTTGGTTTCAAAAAAAAAATTTGGCTTCAAAAAACATTTTGGTTCCTGGGCAGGATTTTTCCTGACCGTGGAGTAAAGCCTTTTCTTCTCCTGGCACCAAAAAGGCTTGATTTTTAAAAAGTTGAAGCAACACCATTTTTAGACATGGAATTTCATCCGGAAACTCATCCTGGTGTCCGTTTTTCCATTTGGTTTCAAAAAAAAAATTTGGCTTCAAAAAACATTTTGGTTCCTGGGCAGGATTTTTCCTGACCGTGGAGTAAAGCCTTTTCTTCTCCTGGCACCAAAAAGGCTTGATTTTTAAAAAGTTAAAGCAACACCATTTTTAGACATGGAATTTCATCAGGAAACTCATCCTGGTGTCCGTTTTTGTATTTGGTTTCAAAAAAAAAATTTGGCTTCAAAAAACATTTTGGTTCCTGGGCAGGATTTTTCCTGACCGTTTAGTAAAGCCTTTTCTTCTCCTGGCACCAAAAAGGCTTGATTTTTAAAAAGTTGAAGCAACACTATTTTTAGACATGGAATTTCATCCTGAAACTCATCCTGGTGTCCGTTTTTGCATTTGGTTTCAAAAAAAAAAATTTGGCTTCAAAAAACATTTTGGTTCCTGGGCAGGATTTTTCCTGACCGTGGAGTAAAGCCTTTTCTTCTCCTGGCACCAAAAAGGCTTGATTTTTAAAAAGTTGAAGCAACACCATTTTTAGACATGGAATTTCATCAGGAAACTCATCCTGGTGTCCGTTTTTGTATTTGGTTTCAAAAAAAAAATTTGGCTTCAAAAAACATTTTGGTTCCTGGGCAGGATTTTTCCTGACCGTGGAGTAAAGCCTTTTCTTCTCCTGGCACCAAAAAGGCTTGATTTTTAAAAAGTTGAAGCAACACCATTTTTAGACATGGAATTTCATCCTGAAACTCATCCTGGTGTCCGTTTTTGCATTTGGTTTCAAAAAAAAAATTGGCTTCAAAAAACATTTTGGTTCCTGGGCAGGATTTTTCCTGACCGTGGAGTAAAGCCTTTTCTTCTCCTGGCACCAAAAAGGCTTGATTTTTAAAAAGTTGAAGCAACACCATTTTTAGACATGGAATTTCATCCTGAAACTCATCCTGGTGTCCGTTTTTGCATTTGGTTTCAAAAAAAAAATTTGGCTTCAAAAAACATTTTGGTTCCTGGGCAGGATTTTTCCTGACCGTGGAGTAAAGCCTTTTCTTCTCCTGGCACCAAAAAGGCTTGATTTTTAAAAAGTTGAAGCAACACCATTTTTAGACATGGAATTTCATCCTGAAACTCATCCTGGTGTCCGTTTTTGCATTTGGTTTCAAAAAAAAAATTTGGCTTCAAAAAACATTTTGGTTCCTGGGCAGGATTTTTCCTGACCGTGGAGTAAAGCCTTTTCTTCTCCTGGCACCAAAAAGGCTTGATTTTTAAAAAGTTGAAGCAACACCATTTTTAGACATGGAATTTCATCCGGAAACTCATCCTGGTGTCCGTTTTTCCATTTGGTTTCAAAAAAAAAATTTGGCTTCAAAAAACATTTTGGTTCCTGGGCAGGATTTTTCCTGACCGTGGAGTAAAGCCTTTTCTTCTCCTGGCACCAAAAAGGCTTGATTTTTAAAAAGTTAAAGCAACACCATTTTTAGACATGGAATTTCATCAGGAAACTCATCCTGGTGTCCGTTTTTGTATTTGGTTTCAAAAAAAAAATTTGGCTTCAAAAAACATTTTGGTTCCTGGGCAGGATTTTTCCTGACCGTTTAGTAAAGCCTTTTCTTCTCCTGGCACCAAAAAGGCTTGATTTTTAAAAAGTTGAAGCAACACTATTTTTAGACATGGAATTTCATCCTGAAACTCATCCTGGTGTCCGTTTTTGCATTTGGTTTCAAAAAAAAAAATTTGGCTTCAAAAAACATTTTGGTTCCTGGGCAGGATTTTTCCTGACCGTGGAGTAAAGCCTTTTCTTCTCCTGGCACCAAAAAGGCTTGATTTTTAAAAAGTTGAAGCAACACCATTTTTAGACATGGAATTTCATCCTGAAACTCATCCTGGTGTCCGTTTTTGCATTTGGTTTCAAAAAAAAAAATTTGGCTTCAAAAAACATTTTGGTTCCTGGGCAGGATTTTTCCTGACCGTGGAGTAAAGCCTTTTCTTCTCCTGGCACCAAAAAGGCTTGATTTTTAAAAAGTTGAAGCAACACCATTTTTAGACATGGAATTTCATCAGGAAACTCATCCTGGTGTCCGTTTTTGTATTTGGTTTCAAAAAAAAAATTTGGCTTCAAAAAACATTTTGGTTCCTGGGCAGGATTTTTCCTGACCGTGGAGTAAAGCCTTTTCTTCTCCTGGCACCAAAAAGGCTTGATTTTTAAAAAGTTGAAGCAACACCATTTTTAGACATGGAATTTCATCAGGAAACTCATCCTGGTGTCCGTTTTTGTATTTGGTTTCAAAAAAAAAATTTGGCTTCAAAAAACATTTTGGTTCCTGGGCAGGATTTTTCCTGACCGTGGAGTAAAGCCTTTTCTTCTCCTGGCACCAAAAAGGCTTGATTTTTAAAAAGTTGAAGCAACACCATTTTTAGACATGGAATTTCATCCTGAAACTCATCCTGGTGTCCGTTTTTGCATTTGGTTTCAAAAAAAAAATTTGGCTTCAAAAAACATTTTGGTTCCTGGGCAGGATTTTTCCTGACCGTGGAGTAAAGCCTTTTCTTCTCCTGGCACCAAAAAGGCTTGATTTTTAAAAAGTTGAAGCAACACCATTTTTAGACATGGAATTTCATCAGGAAACTCATCCTGGTGTCCGTTTTTGCATTTGGTTTCAAAAAAAAAATTTGGCTTCAAAAAACATTTTGGTTCCTGGGCAGGATTTTTCCTGACCGTGGAGTAAAGCCTTTTCTTCTCCTGGCACCAAAAAGGCTTGATTTTTAAAAAGTTGAAGCAACACCATTTTTAGACATGGAATTTCATCCGGAAACTCATCCTGGTGTCCGTTTTTGCATTTGGTTTCAAAAAAAAAATTTGGCTTCAAAAAACATTTTGGTTCCTGGGCAGGATTTTTCCTGACCGTGGAGTAAAGCCTTTTCTTCTCCTGGCACCAAAAAGGCTTGATTTTTAAAAAGTTGAAGCAACACCATTTTTAGACATGGAATTTCATCAGGAAACTCATCCTGGTGTCCGTTTTTGCATTTGGTTTCAAAAAAAAAATTTGGCTTCAAAAAACATTTTGGTTCCTGGGCAGGATTTTTCCTGACCGTGGAGTAAAGCCTTTTCTTCTCCTGGCACCAAAAAGGCTTGATTTTTAAAAAGTTGAAGCAACACCATTTTTAGACATGGAATTTCATCGTGAAACTCATACTGGTGTCCGTTTTTGCATTTGGTTTCAAAAAAAAAATTTGGCTTCAAAAAACATTTTGGTTCCTGGGCAGGATTTTTCCTGACCGTGGAGTAAAGCCTTTTCTTCTCCTGGCACCAAAAAGGCTTGATTTTTAAAAAGTTGAAGCAACACCATTTTTAGACATGGATTTTCATCAGGAAACTCATCCTGGTGTCCGTTTTTGCATTTGGTTTCAAAAAAAAAATTGGCTTCAAAAAACATTTTGGTTCCTGGGCAGGATTTTTCCTGACCGTGGAGTAAAGCCTTTTCTTCTCCTGGCACCAAAAAGGCTTGATTTTTAAAAAGTTGAAGCAACACCATTTTTAGACATGGAATTTCATCAGGAAACTCATCCTGGTGTCCGTTTTTGTATTTGGTTTCAAAAAAAAAATTTGGCTTCAAAAAACATTTTGGTTCCTGGGCAGGATTTTTCCTGACCGTGGAGTAAAGCCTTTTCTTCTCCTGGCACCAAAAAGGCTTGATTTTTAAAAAGTTGAAGCAACACCATTTTTAGACATGGAATTTCATCCTGAAACTCATCCTGGTGTCCGTTTTTGCATTTGGTTTCAAAAAAAAAATTGGCTTCAAAAAACATTTTGGTTCCTGGGCAGGATTTTTCCTGACCGTGGAGTAAAGCCTTTTCTTCTCCTGGCACCAAAAAGGCTTGATTTTTAAAAAGTTGAAGCAACACCATTTTTAGACATGGAATTTCATCAGGAAACTCATCCTTGTGTCCGTTTTTGGATTTGGTTTCAAAAAAAAATTTGGCTTCAAAAAACATTTTGGTTCCTGGGCAGGATTTTTCCTGACCGTGGAGTAAAGCCTTTTCTTCTCCTGGCACCAAAAAGGCTTGATTTTTAAAAAGTTGAAGCAACACCATTTTTAGACATGGAATTTCATCAGGAAACTCATCCTGGTGTCCGTTTTTGCATTTGGTTTCAAAAAAAAGTTTGGCTTCAAAAAACATTTTGGTTCCTGGGCAGGATTTTTCCTGACCGTGGAGTAAAGCCTTTTCTTCTCCTGGCACCAAAAAGGCTTGATTTTTAAAAAGTTAAAGCAACACCATTTTTAGACATGGAATTTCATCAGGAAACTCATCCTGGTGTCCGTTTTTGTATTTGGTTTAAAAAAAAAAATTTGGCTTCAAAAAACATTTTGGTTCCTGGGCAGGATTTTTCCTGACCGTGGAGTAAAGCCTTTTCTTCTCCTGGCACCAAAAAGGCTTGATTTTTAAAAAGTTGAAGCAACACCATTTTTAGACATGGAATTTCATCCTGAAACTCATCCTGGTGTCCGTTTTTGCATTTGGTTTCAAAAAAAAAATTGGCTTCAAAAAACATTTTGGTTCCTGGGCAGGATTTTTCCTGACCGTGGAGTAAAGCCTTTTCTTCTCCTGGCACCAAAAAGGCTTGATTTTTAAAAAGTTGAAGCAACACCATTTTTAGACATGGAATTTCATCCTGAAACTCATCCTGGTCTCCGTTTTTGCATTTGGTTTCAAAAAAAAAATTGGATTCAAAAAACATTTTGGTTCCTGGGCAGGATTTTTCCTGACCGTGGAGTAAAGCCTTTTCTTCTCCTGGCACCAAAAAGGCTTGATTTTTAAAAAGTTGAAGCAACACCATTTTTAGACATGGAATTTCATCCTGAAACTCATCCTGGTGTCCGTTTTTGCATTTGGTTTCAAAAAAAAAATTTGGCTTCAAAAAACATTTTGGTTCCTGGGCAGGATTTTTCCTGACCGTGGAGTAAAGCCTTTTCTTCTCCTGGCACCAAAAAGGCTTGATTTTTAAAAAGTTGAAGCAACACCATTTTTAGACATGGAATTTCATCCGGAAACTCATCCTGGTGTCCCTTTTTCCATTTGGTTTCAAAAAAAAAATTTGGCTTCAAAAAACATTTTGGTTCCTGGGCAGGATTTTTCCTGACCGTGGAGTAAAGCCTTTTCTTCTCCTGGCACCAAAAAGGCTTGATTTTTAAAAAGTTGAAGCAACACCATTTTTAGACATGGAATTTCATCCTGAAACTCATCCTGGTGTCCGTTTTTGCATTTGGTTTCAAAAAAAAAATTTGGCTTCAAAAAACATTTTGGTTCCTGGGCAGGATTTTTCCTGACCGTGGAGTAAAGCCTTTTCTTCTCCTGGCACCAAAAAGGCTTGATTTTTAAAAAGTTGAAGCAACACCATTTTTAGACATGGAATTTCATCCTGAAACTCATCCTGGTGTCCGTTTTTGCATTTGGTTTCAAAAAAAAAATTTGGCTTCAAAAAACATTTTGGTTCCTGGGCAGGATTTTTCCTGACCGTGGAGTAAAGCCTTTTCTTCTCCTGGCACCAAAAAGGCTTGATTTTTAAAAAGTTGAAGCAACACCATTTTTAGACATGGAATTTCATCAGGAAACTCATCCTGGTGTCCGTTTTTGCATTTGGTTTCAAAAAAAAAATTGGCTTCAAAAAACATTTTGGTTCCTGGGCAGGATTTTTCCTGACCGTGGAGTAAAGCCTTTTCTTCTCCTGGCACCAAAAAGGCTTGATTTTTAAAAAGTTGAAGCAACACCATTTTTAGACATGGAATTTCATCAGGAAACTCATCCTGGTGTCCGTTTTTGTATTTGGTTTCAAAAAAAAAATTTGGCTTCAAAAAACATTTTGGTTCCTGGGCAGGATTTTTCCTGACCGTGGAGTAAAGCCTTTTCTTCTCCTGGCACCAAAAAGGCTTGATTTTTAAAAAGTTGAAGCAACACCATTTTTAGACATGGAATTTCATCCTGAAACTCATCCTGGTGTCCGTTTTTGCATTTGGTTTCAAAAAAAAAATTTGGCTTCAAAAAACATTTTGGTTCCTGGGCAGGATTTTTCCTGACCGTGGAATAAAGCCTTTTCTTCTCCTGGCACCAAAAAGGCTTGATTTTTAAAAAGTTGAAGCAACACCATTTTTAGACATGGAATTTCATCCGGAAACTCATCCTGGTGTCCCTTTTTCCATTTGGTTTCAAAAAAAAAATTTGGCTTCAAAAAACATTTTGGTTCCTGGGCAGGATTTTTCCTGACCGTGGAGTAAAGCCTTTTCTTCTCCTGGCACCAAAAAGGCTTGATTTTTAAAAAGTTGAAGCAACACCATTTTTAGACATGGAATTTCATCCTGAAACTCATCCTGGTGTCCGTTTTTGCATTTGGTTTCAAAAAAAAAATTTGGCTTCAAAAAACATTTTGGTTCCTGGGCAGGATTTTTCCTGACCGTGGAGTAAAGCCTTTTCTTCTCCTGGCACCAAAAAGGCTTGATTTTTAAAAAGTTGAAGCAACACCATTTTTAGACATGGAATTTTATCCTGAAACTCATCCTGGTGTCCGTTTTTGCATTTGGTTTCAAAAAAAAAATTTGGCTTCAAAAAACATTTTGGTTCCTGGGCAGGATTTTTCCTGACCGTGGAGTAAAGCCTTTTCTTCTCCTGGCACCAAAAAGGCTTGATTTTTAAAAAGTTGAAGCAACACCATTTTTAGACATGGAATTTCATCAGGAAACTCATCCTGGTGTCCGTTTTTGCATTTGGTTTCAAAAAAAAAATTGGCTTCAAAAAACATTTTGGTTCCTGGGCAGGATTTTTCCTGACCGTGGAGTAAAGCCTTTTCTTCTCCTGGCACCAAAAAGGCTTGATTTTTAAAAAGTTAAAGCAACACCATTTTTAGACATGGAATTTCATCCTGAAACTCATCCTGGTGTCCGTTTTTGCATTTGGTTTCAAAAAAAAAATTTGGCTTCAAAAAACATTTTGGTTCCTGGGCAGGATTTTTCCTAACCGTGGAGTAAAGCCTTTTCTTCTCCTGGCACCAAAAAGGCTTGATTTTTAAAAAGTTGAAGCAACACCATTTTTAGACATGGAATTTAATCCTGAAACTCATCCTGGTGTCCGTTTTTGCATTTGGTTTCAAAAAAAAAATTTGGCTTCAAAAAACATTTTGGTTCCTGGGCAGGATTTTTCCTAACCGTGGAGTAAAGCCTTTTCTTCTCCTGGCACCAAAAAGGCTTGATTTTTAAAAAGTTGAAGCAACACCATTTTTAGACATGGAATTTAATCCTGAAACTCATCCTGGTGTCCGTTTTTGCATTTGGTTTCAAAAAAAAAATTTGGCTTCAAAAAACATTTTGGTTCCTGGGCAGGATTTTTCCTAACCGTGGAGTAAAGCCTTTTCTTCTCCTGGCACCAAAAAGGCTTGATTTTTAAAAAGTTGAAGCAACACCATTTTTAGACATGGAATTTCATCCTGAAACTCATCCTGGTGTCCGTTTTTGCATTTGGTTTCAAAAAAAAAATTGGCTTCAAAAAACATTTTGGTTCCTGGGCAGGATTTTTCCTGACCGTGGAGTAAAGCCTTTTCTTCTCCTGGCACCAAAAAGGCTTGATTTTTAAAAAGTTGAAGCAACACCATTTTTAGACATGGAATTTCATCAGGAAACTCATCCTGGTGTCCGTTTTTGCATTTGGTTTCAAAAAAAAAAATTTGGCTTCAAAAAACATTTTGGTTCCTGGGCAGGATTTTTCCTGACCGTGGAGTAAAGCCTTTTCTTCTCCTGGCACCAAAAAGGCTTGATTTTTAAAAAGTTGAAGCAACACCATTTTTAGACATGGAATTTCATCAGGAAACTCATCCTGGTGTCTGTTTTTGTATTTGGTTTCAAAAAAAAAATTTGGCTTCAAAAAACATTTTGGTTCCTGGGCAGGATTTTTCCTGACCGTGGAGTAAAGCCTTTTCTTCTCCTGGCACCAAAAAGGCTTGATTTTTAAAAAGTTGAAGCAACACCATTTTTAGACATGGAATTTCATCCGGAAACTCATCCTGGTGTCCGTTTTTCCATTTGGTTTCAAAAAAAAAATTTGGCTTCAAAAAACATTTTGGTTCCTGGGCAGGATTTTTCCTGACCGTGGAGTAAAGCCTTTTCTTCTCCTGGCACCAAAAAGGCTTGATTTTTAAAAAGTTGAAGCAACACCATTTTTAGACATGGAATTTCATCCTGAAACTCATCCTGGTGTCCGTTTTTGCATTTGGTTTCAAAAAAAAAAATTGGCTTCAAAAAACATTTTGGTTCCTCGGCAGGATTTTTCCTGACCATGGAGTAAAGCCTTTTCTTCTCCTGGCACCAAAAAGGCTTGATTTTTAAAAAGTTAAAGCAACACCATTTTTAGACATGGAATTTCATCAGGAAACTCATCCTGGTGTCCGTTTTTGCATTTGGTTTCAAAAAAAAAATTGGCTTCAAAAAACATTTTGGTTCCTGGGCAGGATTTTTCCTGACCGTGGAGTAAAGCCTTTTCTTCTCCTGGCACCAAAAAGGCTTGATTTTTAAAAAGTTGAAGCAACACCATTTTTAGACATGGAATTTCATCCTGAAACTCATCCTGGTGTCCGTTTTTGCATTTGGTTTCAAAAAAAAAAATTGGCTTCAAAAAACATTTTGGTTCCTGGGCAGGATTTTTCCTGACCGTGGAGTAAAGCCTTTTCTTCTCCTGGCACCAAAAAGGCTTGATTTTTAAAACGTTGAAGCAACACCATTTTTAGACATGGAATTTCATCCTGAAACTCATCCTGCTGTCCGTTTTTGCATTTGGTTTCAAAAAAAAAATTTGGCTTCAAAAAACATTTTGGTTCCTGGGCAGGATTTTTCCTGACCGTGGAGTAAAGCCTTTTCTTCTCCTGGCACCAAAAAGGCTTGATTTTTAAAACGTTGAAGCAACACCATTTTTAGACATGGAATTTCATCCTGAAACTCATCCTGGTGTCCGTTTTTGCATTTGGTTTCAAAAAAAAAATTGGCTTCAAAAAACATTTTGGTTCCTGGGCAGGATTTTTCCTGACCGTGGAGTAAAGCCTTTTCTTCTCCTAGCACCAAAAAGGCTTGATTTTTAAAAAGTTGAAGCAACACCATTTTTAGACATGGAATTTCATCCTGAAACTCATCCTGGTGTCCGTTTTTGCATTTGGTTTCAAAAAAAAAATTGGCTTCAAAAAACATTTTGGTTCCTGGGCAGGATTTTTCCTGACCGTGGAATAAAGCCTTTTCTTCTCCTGGCACCAAAAAGGCTTGATTTTTAAAAAGTTGAAGCAACACCATTTTTAGACATGGAATTTCATCCGGAAACTCATCCTGGTGTCCGTTTTTGCATTTGGTTTCAAAAAAAAAAAATTTCGCTTCAAAAAACACTTTGGTTCCTGGGCAGGATTTTTCCTGACCGTGGAGTAAAGCCTTTTCTTCTCCTGGCACCAAAAAGGCTTGATTTTTAAAAAGTTGAAGCAACACCATTTTTAGACATGGAATTTCATCCTGAAACTCATCCTGGTGTCCGTTTTTGCATTTGGTTTCAAAAAAAAAATTTGGCTTCAAAAAACATTTTGGTTCCTGGGCAGGATTTTTCCTGACCGTGGAGTAAAGCCTTTTCTTCTCCTGGCACCAAAAAGGCTTGATTTTTAAAAAGTTGAAGCAACACCATTTTTAGACATGGAATTTCATCAGGAAACTCATCCTGGTGTCCGTTTTTGCATTTGGTTTCAAAAAAAAAAAATTGGCTTCAAAAAACATTTTGGTTCCTGGGCAGGATTTTTCCTGACCGTGGAGTAAAGCCTTTTCTTCTCCTGGCACCAAAAAGGCTTGATTTTTAAAAAGTTGAAGCAACACCATTTTTAGACATGGAATTTCATCAGGAAACTCATCCTGGTGTCCGTTTTTGTATTTGGTTTCAAAAAAAAAATTTGGCTTCAAAAAACATTTTGGTTCCTGGGCAGGATTTTTCCTGACCGTGGAGTAAAGCCTTTTCTTCTCCTGGCACCAAAAAGGCTTGATTTTTAAAAAGTTGAAGCAACACCATTTTTAGACATGGAATTTCATCCCGAAACTCATCCTGGTGTCCGTTTTTGTATTTGGTTTCAAAAAAAAAATTTGGCTAAAAAAAACATTTTGGTTCCTGGGCAGGATTTTTCCTGACCATGGAGTAAAGCCTTTTCTTCTCCTGGCACCAAAAAGGCTTGATTTTTAAAAAGTTAAAGCAACACCATTTTTAGACATGGAATTTCATCAGGAAACTCATCCTGGTGTCCGTTTTTGTATTTGGTTTCAAAAAAAAAATTTGGCTTCAAAAAACATTTTGGTTCCTGGGCAGTATTTTTCCTGACCGTGGAGTAAAGCCTTTTCTTCTCCTGGCACCAAAAAGGCTTGATTTTTAAAAAGTTGAAGCAACACCATTTTTAGACATGGAATTTCATCCTGAAACTCATCCTGGTGTCCGTTTTTGCATTTGGTTTCAAAAAAAAAATTGGCTTCAAAAAACATTTTGGTTCCTGGGCAGGATTTTTCCTGACCGTGGAGTAAAGCCTTTTCTTCTCCTGGCACCAAAAAGGCTTGATTTTTAAAAAGTTGAAGCAACACCATTTTTAGACATGGAATTTCATCCTGAAACTCATCCTGGTGTCCGTTTTTGCATTTGGTTTCAAAAAAAAATTTGGCTTCAAAAAACATTTTGGTTCCTGGGCAGGATTTTTCCTGACCGTGGAGTAAAGCCTTTTCTTCTCCTGGCACCAAAAAGGCTTGATTTTTGAAAAGTTGAAGCAACACCATTTTTAGACATGGAATTTCATCAGGAAACTCATCCTGGTATCCGTTTTTGCATTTGGTTTCAAAAAAAAAAAAATTGGCTTCAAAAAACATTTTGGTTCCTGGGCAGGATTTTTCCTGACCGTGGAGTAAAGCCTTTTCTTCTCCTGGCACCAAAAAGGCTTGATTTTTAAAAAGTTGAAGCAACACCATTTTTAGACATGGAATTTCATCAGGAAACTCATCCTGGTGTCCGTTTTTGTATTTGGTTTCAAAAAAAAAATTTGGCTTCAAAAAACATTTTGGTTCCTGGACAGCATTTTTCCTGACCATGGAGTAAAGCCTTTTCTTCTCCTGGCACCAAAAAGGCTTGATTTTTAAAAAGTTAAAGCAACACCATTTTTAGACATGGAATTTCATCAGGAAACTCATCCTGGTGTCCGTTTTTGTATTTGGTTTCAAAAAAAAAATTTGGCTTCAAAAAACATTTTGGTTCCTGGGCAGTATTTTTCCTGACCGTGGAGTAAAGCCTTTTCTTCTCCTGGCACCAAAAAGGCTTGATTTTTAAAAAGTTGAAGCAACACCATTTTTAGACATGGAATTTCATCCTGAAACTCATCCTGGTGTCCGTTTTAGCATTTGGTTTCAAAAAAAAAATTGGCTTCAAAAAACATTTTGGTTCCTGGGCAGGATTTTTCCTGACCGTGGAGTAAAGCCTTTTCTTCTCCTGGCACCAAAAAGGCTTGATTTTTAAAAAGTTGAAGCAACACCATTTTTAGACATGGAATTTCATCCGGAAACTCATCCTGGTGTCCGTTTTTCCATTTGGTTTCAAAAAAAAAATTTGGCTTCAAAAAACATTTTGGTTCCTGGGCAGGATTTTTCCTGACCGTGGAGTAAAGCCTTTTCTTCTCCTGGCACCAAAAAGGCTTGATTTTTAAAAAGTTGAAGCAACACGATTTTTAGACATGGAATTTCATCCTGAAACTCATCCTGGTGTCCGTTTTTGCATTTGGTTTCAAAAAAAAAATTTGGCTTCAAAAAACATTTTGGTTCCTGGGCAGGATTTTTCCTGACCGTGGAGTAAAGCCTTTTCTTCTCCTGGCACCAAAAAGGCTTGTTTTTTAAAAAGTTGAAGCAACACCATTTTTAGACATGGAATTTCATCCTGAAACTCATCCTGGTGTCCGTTTTTGTATTTGGTTTCAAAAAAAAAATTTGGCTTCAAAAAACATTTTGGTTCCTGGGCAGGATTTTTCCTGACCGTGGAGTAAAGCCTTTTCTTCTCCTGGCACCAAAAAGGCTTGATTTTTAAAAAGTTGAAGCAACACCATTTTTAGACATGGAATTTCATCCTGAAACTCATCCTGGTGTCCGTTTTTGCATTTGGTTTCAAAAAAAAAATTTGGCTTCAAAAAACATTTTGGTTCCTGGGCAGGATTTTTCCTGACCGTGGAGTAAAGCCTTTTCTTCTCCTGGCACCAAAAAGGCTTGTTTTTTAAAAAGTTGAAGCAACACCATTTTTAGACATGGAATTTCATCCTGAAACTCATCCTGGTGTCCGTTTTTGCATTTGGTTTCAAAAAAAAAATTTGGCTTCAAAAAACATTTTGGTTCCTGGGCAGGATTTTTCCTGACCGTGGAGTAAAGCCTTTTCTTCTCCTGGCACCAAAAAGGCTTGTTTTTTAAAAAGTTGAAGCAACACCATTTTTAGACATGGAATTTCATCCTGAAACTCATCCTGGTGTCCGTTTTTGCATTTGGTTTCAAAAAAAAAATTTGGCTTCAAAAAACATTTTGGTTCCTGGGCAGGATTTTTCCTGACCGTGGAGTAAAGCCTTTTCTTCTCCTGGCACCAAAAAGGCTTGATTTTTAAAACGTTGAAGCAACACCATTTTTAGACATGGAATTTCATCCTGAAACTCATCCTGGTGTCCGTTTTTGCATTTGGTTTCAAAAAAAAAAATTGGCTTCAAAAAACATTTTGGTTCCTGGGCAGGATTTTTCCTGACCGTGGAGTAAAGCCTTTTCTTCTCCTGGCACCAAAAAGGCTTGATTTTTAAAAAGTTGAAGCAACACCATTTTTAGACATGGAATTTCATCAGGAAACTCATCCTGGTGTCCGTTTTTGTATTTGGTTTCAAAAAAAAAATTTGGCTTCAAAAAACATTTTGGTTCCTGGGCAGGATTTTTCCTGACCGTGGAGTAAAGCCTTTTCTTCTCCTGGCACCAAAAAGGCTTGATTTTTAAAAAGTTGAAGCAACACCATTTTTAGACATGGAATTTCATCCGGAAACTCATCCTGGTGTCCGTTTTTGTATTTGGTTTCAAAAAAAAAATTTGGCTTCAAAAAACATTTTGGTTCCTGGGCAGGATTTTTCCTGACCATGGAGTAAAGCCTTTTCTTCTCCTGGCACCAAAAAGGCTTGATTTTTAAAAAGTTAAAGCAACACCATTTTTAGACATGGAATTTCATCAGGAAACTCATCCTGGTGTCCGTTTTTGTATTTGGTTTCAAAAAAAAAATTTGGCTTCAAAAAACATTTTGGTTCCTGGGCAGTATTTTTCCTGACCGTGGAGTAAAGCCTTTTCTTCTCCTGGCACCAAAAAGGCTTGATTTTTAAAAAGTTGAAGCAACACCATTTTTAGACATGGAATTTCATCCTGAAACTCATCCTGGTGTCCGTTTTTGCATTTGGTTTCAAAAAAAAAATTGGCTTCAAAAAACATTTTGGTTCCTGGGCAGGATTTTTCCTGACCGTGGAGTAAAGCCTTTTCTTCTCCTGGCACCAAAAAGGCTTGATTTTTAAAAAGTTGAAGCAACACCATTTTTAGACATGGAATTTCATCCTGAAACTCATCCTGGTGTCCGTTTTTGCATTTGGTTTCAAAAAAAAAATTTGGCTTCAAAAAACATTTTGGTTCCTGGGCAGGATTTTTCCTGACCATGGAGTAAAGCCTTTTCTTCTCCTGGCACCAAAAAGGCTTGATTTTTAAAAAGTTGAAGCAACACCATTTTTAGACATGGAATTTCATCCTGAAACTCATCCTGGTGTCCGTTTTTGCATTTGGTTTCAAAAAAAAAATTGGCTTCAAAAAACATTTTGGTTCCTGGGCAGGATTTTTCCTGACCGTGGAGTAAAGCCTTTTCTTCTCCTGGCACCAAAAAGGCTTGATTTTTAAAAAGTTGAAGCAACACCATTTTTAGACATGGAATTTCATCCTGAAACTCATCCTGGTGTCCGTTTTTGCATTTGGTTTCAAAAAAAAAATTTGGCTTCAAAAAACATTTTGGTTCCTGGGCAGGATTTTTCCTGACCGTGGAGTAAAGCCTTTTCTTCTCCTGGCACCAAAAAGGCTTGATTTTTAAAAAGTTGAAGCAACACCATTTTTAGACATGGAATTTCATCCGGAAACTCATCCTGGTGTCCGTTTTTGCATTTGGTTTCAAAAAAAAAATTTGGCTTCAAAAAACATTTTGGTTCCTGGGCAGGATTTTTCCTGACCATGGAGTAAAGCCTTTTCTTCTCCTGGCACCAAAAAGGCTTGTTTTTTAAAAAGTTGAAGCAACACCATTTTTAGACATGGAATTTCATCCTGAAACTCATCCTGGTGTCCGTTTTTGCATTTGGTTTCAAAAAAAAAATTTGGCTTCAAAAAACATTTTGGTTCCTGGGCAGGATTTTTCCTGACCGTGGAGTAAAGCCTTTTCTTCTCCTGGCACCAAAAAGGCTTGATTTTTAAAAAGTTGAAGCAACACCATTTTTAGACATGGAATTTCATCCTGAAACTCATCCTGGTGTCCGTTTTTGCATTTGGTTTCAAAAAAAAAATTGACTTCAAAAAACATTTTGGTTCCTGGGCAGGATTTTTCCTGACCGTGGAGTAAAGCCTTTTCTTCTCCTGGCACCAAAAAGGCTTGATTTTTAAAACGTTGAAGCAACACCATTTTTAGACATGGAATTTCATCCTGAAACTCATCCTGGTGTCCGTTTTTGCATTTGGTTTCAAAAAGAAAATTGGCTTCAAAAAACATTTTGGTTCCTGGGCAGGATTTTTCCTGACCGTGGAGTAAAGCCTTTTCTTCTCCTGGCACCAAAAAGGCTTGATTTTTAAAAAGTTGAAGCAACACCATTTTTAGACATGGAATTTCATCCTGAAACTCATCCTGGTGTCCGTTTTTGCATTTGGTTTCAAAAAAAAAATTGACTTCAAAAAACATTTTGCTTCCTGGGCAGGATTTTTCCTGACCGTGGAGTAAAGCCTTTTCTTCTCCTGGCACCAAAAAGGCTTGATTTTTAAAACGTTGAAGCAACACCATTTTTAGACATGGAATTTCATCCTGAAACTCATCCTGGTGTCCGTTTTTGCATTTGGTTTCAAAAAAAAAATTTGGCTTCAAAAAACATTTTGGTTCCTGGGCAGGATTTTTCCTGACCGTGGAGTAAAGCCTTTTCTTCTCCTGGCACCAAAAAGGCTTGATTTTTAAAAAGTTGAAGCAACACCATTTTTAGACATGGAATTTCATCCGGAAACTCATCCTGGTGTCCGTTTTTGTATTTGGTTTCAAAAAAAAAATTTGGCTTCAAAAAACATTTTGGTTCCTGGGCAGGATTTTTCCTGACCGTGGAGTAAAGCCTTTTCTTCTCCTGGCACCAAAAAGGCTTGATTTTTAAAAAGTTGAAGCAACACCATTTTTAGACATGGAATTTCATCCGGAAACTCATCCTGGTGTCCGTTTTTGCATTTGGTTTCAAAAAAAAAATTTGGCTTCAAAAAACATTTTGGTTCCTGGGCAGGATTTTTCCTGACCATGGAGTAAAGCCTTTTCTTCTCCTGGCACCAAAAAGGCTTGTTTTTTAAAAAGTTGAAGCAACACCATTTTTAGACATGGAATTTCATCCTGAAACTCATCCTGGTGTCCGTTTTTGCATTTGGTTTCAAAAAAAAAATTTGGCTTCAAAAAACATTTTGGTTCCTGGGCAGGATTTTTCCTGACCGTGGAGTAAAGCCTTTTCTTCTCCTGGCACCAAAAAGGCTTGATTTTTAAAAAGTTGAAGCAACACCATTTTTAGACATGGAATTTCATCCTGAAACTCATCCTGGTGTCCGTTTTTGCATTTGGTTTCAAAAAAAAAATTGACTTCAAAAAACATTTTGGTTCCTGGGCAGGATTTTTCCTGACCGTGGAGTAAAGCCTTTTCTTCTCCTGGCACCAAAAAGGCTTGATTTTTAAAACGTTGAAGCAACACCATTTTTAGACATGGAATTTCATCCTGAAACTCATCCTGGTGTCCGTTTTTGCATTTGGTTTCAAAAAGAAAATTGGCTTCAAAAAACATTTTGGTTCCTGGGCAGGATTTTTCCTGACCGTGGAGTAAAGCCTTTTCTTCTCCTGGCACCAAAAAGGCTTGATTTTTAAAAAGTTGAAGCAACACCATTTTTAGACATGGAATTTCATCCTGAAACTCATCCTGGTGTCCGTTTTTGCATTTGGTTTCAAAAAAAAAATTGACTTCAAAAAACATTTTGGTTCCTGGGCAGGATTTTTCCTGACCGTGGAGTAAAGCCTTTTCTTCTCCTGGCACCAAAAAGGCTTGATTTTTAAAACGTTGAAGCAACACCATTTTTAGACATGGAATTTCATCCTGAAACTCATCCTGGTGTCCGTTTTTGCATTTGGTTTCAAAAAAAAAATTTGGCTTCAAAAAACATTTTGGTTCCTGGGCAGGATTTTTCCTGACCGTGGAGTAAAGCCTTTTCTTCTCCTGGCACCAAAAAGGCTTGATTTTTAAAAAGTTGAAGCAACACCATTTTTAGACATGGAATTTCATCCGGAAACTCATCCTGGTGTCCGTTTTTGCATTTGGTTTCAAAAAAAAAATTTGGCTTCAAAAAACATTTTGGTTCCTGGGCAGGATTTTTCCTGACCATGGAGTAAAGCCTTTTCTTCTCCTGGCACCAAAAAGGCTTGTTTTTTAAAAAGTTGAAGCAACACCATTTTTAGACATGGAATTTCATCCTGAAACTCATCCTGGTGTCCGTTTTTGCATTTGGTTTCAAAAAAAAAATTTGGCTTCAAAAAACATTTTGGTTCCTGGGCAGGATTTTTCCTGACCGTGGAGTAAAGCCTTTTCTTCTCCTGGCACCAAAAAGGCTTGATTTTTAAAAAGTTGAAGCAACACCATTTTTAGACATGGAATTTCATCCTGAAACTCATCCTGGTGTCCGTTTTTGCATTTGGTTTCAAAAAAAAAATTGACTTCAAAAAACATTTTGGTTCCTGGGCAGGATTTTTCCTGACCGTGGAGTAAAGCCTTTTCTTCTCCTGGCACCAAAAAGGCTTGATTTTTAAAACGTTGAAGCAACACCATTTTTAGACATGGAATTTCATCCTGAAACTCATCCTGGTGTCCGTTTTTGCATTTGGTTTCAAAAAGAAAATTGGCTTCAAAAAACATTTTGGTTCCTGGGCAGGATTTTTCCTGACCGTGGAGTAAAGCCTTTTCTTCTCCTGGCACCAAAAAGGCTTGATTTTTAAAACGTTGAAGCAACACCATTTTTAGACATGGAATTTCATCCTGAAACTCATCCTGGTGTCCGTTTTTGCATTTGGTTTCAAAAAGAAAATTGGCTTCAAAAAACATTTTGGTTCCTGGGCAGGATTTTTCCTGACCGTGGAGTAAAGCCTTTTCTTCTCCTGGCACCAAAAAGGCTTGATTTTTAAAACGTTGAAGCAACACCATTTTTAGACATGGAATTTCATCCTGAAACTCATCCTGGTGTCCGTTTTTGCATTTGGTTTCAAAAAAAAAATTTGGCTTCAAAAAACATTTTGGTTCCTGGGCAGGATTTTTCCTGACCGTGGAGTAAAGCCTTTTCTTCTCCTGGCACCAAAAAGGCTTGATTTTTAAAAAGTTGAAGCAACACCATTTTTAGACATGGAATTTCATCCTGAAACTCATCCTGGTGTCCGTTTTTGCATTTGGTTTCAAAAAAAAAATTTGGCTTCAAAAAACATTTTGGTTCCTGGGCAGGATTTTTCCTGACCGTGGAGTAAAGCCTTTTCTTCTCCTGGCACCAAAAAGGCTTGATTTTTAAAAAGTTGAAGCAACACCATTTTTAGACATGGAATTTCATCCTGAAACTCATCCTGGTGTCCGTTTTTGCATTTGGTTTCAAAAAAAAAATTGACTTCAAAAAACATTTTGGTTCCTGGGCAGGATTTTTCCTGACCGTGGAGTAAAGCCTTTTCTTCTCCTGGCACCAAAAAGGCTTGATTTTTAAAACGTTGAAGCAACACCATTTTTAGACATGGAATTTCATCCTGAAACTCATCCTGGTGTCCGTTTTTGCATTTGGTTTCAAAAAGAAAATTGGCTTCAAAAAACATTTTGGTTCCTGGGCAGGATTTTTCCTGACCGTGGAGTAAAGCCTTTTCTTCTCCTGGCACCAAAAAGGCTTGATTTTTAAAACGTTGAAGCAACACCATTTTTAGACATGGAATTTCATCCTGAAACTCATCCTGGTGTCCGTTTTTGCATTTGGTTTCAAAAAAAAAATTTGGCTTCAAAAAACATTTTGGTTCCTGGGCAGGATTTTTCCTGACCGTGGAGTAAAGCCTTTTCTTCTCCTGGCACCAAAAAGGCTTGATTTTTAAAAAGTTGAAGCAACACCATTTTTAGACATGGAATTTCATCCTGAAACTCATCCTGGTGTCCGTTTTTGCATTTGGTTTCAAAAAAAAAATTTGGCTTCAAAAAACATTTTGGTTCCTGGGCAGGATTTTTCCTGACCATGGAGTAAAGCCTTTTCTTCTCCTGGCACCAAAAAGGCTTGTTTTTTAAAAAGTTGAAGCAACACCATTTTTAGACATGGAATTTCATCCTGAAACTCATCCTGGTGTCCGTTTTTGTATTTGGTTTCAAAAAAAAAATTTGGCTTCAAAAAACATTTTGGTTCCTGGGCAGGATTTTTCCTGACCGTGGAGTAAGCCTTTTCCTCTCCTGGCACCAAAAAGGCTTGATTTTTAAAAAGTTGAAGCAACACCATTTTTAGACATGGAATTTCATCCTGAAACTCATCCTGGTGTCCGTTTTTGCATTTGGTTTCAAAAAAAAAATTTGGCTTCAAAAAACATTTTGGTTCCTGGGCAGGATTTTTCCTGACCGTGGAGTAAAGCCTTTTCTTCTCCTGGCACCAAAAAGGCTTGATTTTTAAAAAGTTGAAGCAACACCATTTTTAGACATGGAATTTCATCCTGAAACTCATCCTGGTGTCCGTTTTTGCATTTGGTTTCAAAAAAAAAATTTGGCTTCAAAAAACATTTTGGTTCCTGGGCAGGATTTTTCCTGACCGTGGAGTAAAGCCTTTTCTTCTCCTGGCACCAAAAAGGCTTGATTTTTAAAAAGTTGAAGCAACACCATTTTTAGACATGGAATTTCATCCTGAAACTCATCCTGGTGTCCGTTTTTGCATTTGGTTTCAAAAAAAAAAAATTGGCTTCAAAATACATTTTGGTTCCTGGGCAGGATTTTTCCTGACCGTGGAGTAAAGCCTTTTCTTCTCCTGGCACCAAAAAGGCTTGATTTTTAAAAAGTTGAAGCAACACCATTTTTAGACATGGAATTTCATCCTGAAACTCATCCTGGTGTCCGTTTTTGCATTTGGTTTCAAAAAAAAAATTTGGCTTCAAAAAACATTTTGGTTCCTGGGCAGGATTTTTCCTGACCATGGAGTAAAGCCTTTTCTTCTCCTGGCACCAAAAAGGCTTGATTTTTAAAAAGTTAAAGCAACACCATTTTTAGACATGGAATTTCATCAGGAAACTCATCCTGGTGTCCGTTTTTGTATTTGGTTTCAAAAAAAAAATTTGGCTTCAAAAAACATTTTGGTTCCTGGGCAGGATTTTTCCTGACCATGGAGTAAAGCCTTTTCTTCTCCTGGCACCAAAAAGGCTTGATTTTTAAAAAGTTAAAGCAACACCATTTTTAGACATGGAATTTCATCAGGAAACTCATCCTGGTGTCCGTTTTTGTATTTGGTTTCAAAAAAAAAATTTGGCTTCAAAAAACATTTTGGTTCCTGGGCAGTATTTTTCCTGACCGTGGAGTAAAGCCTTTTCTTCTCCTGGCACCAAAAAGGCTTGATTTTTAAAACGTTGAAGCAACACCATTTTTAGACATGGAATTTCATCCTGAAACTCATCCTGGTGTCCGTTTTTGCATTTGGTTTCAAAAAAAAAATTTGGCTTCAAAAAACATTTTGGTTCCTGGGCAGGATTTTTCCTGACCGTGGAGTAAAGCCTTTTCTTCTCCTGGCACCAAAAAGGCTTGATTTTTAAAAAGTTGAAGCAACACCATTTTTAGACATGGAATTTCATCCTGAAACTCATCCTGGTGTCCGTTTTTGTATTTGGTTTCAAAAAAAAAATTTGGCTTCAAAAAACATTTTGGTTCCTGGGCAGGATTTTTCCTGACCGTGGAGTAAGCCTTTTCCTCTCCTGGCACCAAAAAGGCTTGATTTTTAAAAAGTTGAAGCAACACCATTTTTAGACATGGAATTTCATCCTGAAACTCATCCTGGTGTCCGTTTTTGCATTTGGTTTCAAAAAAAAAATTTGGCTTCAAAAAACATTTTGGTTCCTGGGCAGGATTTTTCCTGACCGTGGAGTAAAGCCTTTTCTTCTCCTGGCACCAAAAAGGCTTGATTTTTAAAAAGTTGAAGCAACACCATTTTTAGACATGGAATTTCATCCTGAAACTCATCCTGGTGTCCGTTTTTGTATTTGGTTTCAAAAAAAAAATTTGGCTTCAAAAAACATTTTGGTTCCTGGGCAGGATTTTTCCTGACCGTGGAGTAAGCCTTTTCCTCTCCTGGCACCAAAAAGGCTTGATTTTTAAAAAGTTGAAGCAACACCATTTTTAGACATGGAATTTCATCCTGAAACTCATCCTGGTGTCCATTTTTGCATTTGGTTTCAAAAAAAAAATTTGGCTTCAAAAAACATTTTGGTTCCTGGGCAGGATTTTTCCTGACCGTGGAGTAAAGCCTTTTCTTCTCCTGGCACCAAAAAGGCTTGATTTTTAAAAAGTTGAAGCAACACCATTTTTAGACATGGAATTTCATCCTGAAACTCATCCTGGTGTCCGTTTTTGCATTTGGTTTCAAAAAAAAAAATTTGGCTTCAAAATACATTTTGGTTCCTGGGCAGGATTTTTCCTGACCGTGGAGTAAAGCCTTTTCTTCTCCTGGCACCAAAAAGGCTTGATTTTTAAAAAGTTGAAGCAACACCATTTTTAGACATGGAATTTCATCCTGAAACTCATCCTGGTGTCCGTTTTTGCATTTGGTTTCAAAAAAAAAATTTGGCTTCAAAAAACATTTTGGTTCCTGGGCAGGATTTTTCCTGACCATGGAGTAAAGCCTTTTCTTCTCCTGGCACCAAAAAGGCTTGATTTTTAAAAAGTTAAAGCAACACCATTTTTAGACATGGAATTTCATCAGGAAACTCATCCTGGTGTCCGTTTTTGTATTTGGTTTCAAAAAAAAAATTTGGCTTCAAAAAACATTTTGGTTCCTGGGCAGTATTTTTCCTGACCGTGGAGTAAAGCCTTTTCTTCTCCTGGCACCAAAAAGGCTTGATTTTTATAAAGTTGAAGCAACACCATTTTTAGACATGGAATTTCATCCTGAAACTCATCCTGGTGTCCGTTTTTGCATTTGGTTTCAAAAAAAAAATTGGCTTCAAAAAACATTTTGGTTCCTGGGCAGGATTTTTCCTGACCGTGGAGTAAAGCCTTTTCTTCTCCTGGCACCAAAAAGGCTTGATTTTTAAAAAGTTGAAGCAACACCATTTTTAGACATGGAATTTCATCCGGAAACTCATCCTGGTGTCCGTTTTTCCATTTGGTTTCAAAAAAAAAATTTGGCTTCAAAAAACATTTTGGTTCCTGGGCAGGATTTTTCCTGACCGTGGAGTAAAGCCTTTTCTTCTCCTGGCACCAAAAAGGCTTGATTTTTAAAAAGTTGAAGCAACACGATTTTTAGACATGGAATTTCATCCTGAAACTCATCCTGGTGTCCGTTTTTGCATTTGGTTTCAAAAAAAAAATTTGGCTTCAAAAAACATTTTGGTTCCTGGGCAGGATTTTTCCTGACCGTGGAGTAAAGCCTTTTCTTCTCCTGGCACCAAAAAGGCTTGTTTTTTAAAAAGTTGAAGCAACACCATTTTTAGACATGGAATTTCATCCTGAAACTCATCCTGGTGTCCGTTTTTGTATTTGGTTTCAAAAAAAAAATTTGGCTTCAAAAAACATTTTGGTTCCTGGGCAGGATTTTTCCTGACCGTGGAGTAAAGCCTTTCTTCTCCTGGCACCAAAAAGGCTTGATTTTTAAAAAGTTGAAGCAACACCATTTTTAGACATGGAATTTCATCCTGAAACTCATCCTGGTGTCCGTTTTTGCATTTGGTTTCAAAAAAAAAATTTGGCTTCAAAAAACATTTTGGTTCCTGGGCAGGATTTTTCCTGACCGTGGAGTAAAGCCTTTTCTTCTCCTGGCACCAAAAAGGCTTGATTTTTAAAAAGTTGAAGCAACACCATTTTTAGACATGGAATTTCATCCTGAAACTCATCCTGGTGTCCGTTTTTGCATTTGGTTTCAAAAAAAAAATTTGGCTTCAAAAAACATTTTGGTTCCTGGGCAGGATTTTTCCTGACCATGGAGTAAAGCCTTTTCTTCTCCTGGCACCAAAAAGGCTTGTTTTTTAAAAAGTTGAAGCAACACCATTTTTAGACATGGAATTTCATCCTGAAACTCATCCTGGTGTCCGTTTTTGCATTTGGTTTCAAAAAAAAAATTTGGCTTCAAAAAACATTTTGGTTCCTGGGCAGGATTTTTCCTGACCGTGGAGTAAAGCCTTTTCTTCTCCTGGCACCAAAAAGGCTTGATTTTTAAAAAGTTGAAGCAACACCATTTTTAGACATGGAATTTCATCCTGAAACTCATCCTGGTGTCCGTTTTTGCATTTGGTTTCAAAAAAAAAATTGACTTCAAAAAACATTTTGGTTCCTGGGCAGGATTTTTCCTGACCGTGGAGTAAAGCCTTTTCTTCTCCTGGCACCAAAAAGGCTTGATTTTTAAAACGTTGAAGCAACACCATTTTTAGACATGGAATTTCATCCTGAAACTCATCCTGGTGTCCGTTTTTGCATTTGGTTTCAAAAAAAAAATTTGGCTTCAAAAAACATTTTGGTTCCTGGGCAGGATTTTTCCTGACCGTGGAGTAAAGCCTTTTCTTCTCCTGGCACCAAAAAGGCTTGATTTTTAAAAAGTTGAAGCAACACCATTTTTAGACATGGAATTTCATCCTGAAACTCATCCTGGTGTCCGTTTTTGCATTTGGTTTCAAAAAAAAAATTTGGCTTCAAAAAACATTTTGGTTCCTGGGCAGGATTTTTCCTGACCGTGGAGTAAAGCCTTTTCTTCTCCTGGCACCAAAAAGGCTTGTTTTTTAAAAAGTTGAAGCAACACCATTTTTAGACATGGAATTTCATCCTGAAACTCATCCTGGTGTCCGTTTTTGCATTTGGTTTCAAAAAAAAAATTGACTTCAAAAAACATTTTGGTTCCTGGGCAGGATTTTTCCTGACCGTGGAGTAAAGCCTTTTCTTCTCCTGGCACCAAAAAGGCTTGTTTTTTAAAAAGTTGAAGCAACACCATTTTTAGACATGGAATTTCATCCTGAAACTCATCCTGGTGTCCGTTTTTGTATTTGGTTTCAAAAAAAAAATTTGGCTTCAAAAAACATTTTGGTTCCTGGGCAGGATTTTTCCTGACCGTGGAGTAAAGCCTTTTCTTCTCCTGGCACCAAAAAGGCTTGATTTTTAAAAAGTTGAAGCAACACCATTTTTAGACATGGAATTTCATCCTGAAACTCATCCTGGTGTCCGTTTTTGCATTTGGTTTCAAAAAAAAAATTTGGCTTCAAAAAACATTTTGGTTCCTGGGCAGGATTTTTCCTGACCATGGAGTAAAGCCTTTTCTTCTCCTGGCACCAAAAAGGCTTGTTTTTTAAAAAGTTGAAGCAACACCATTTTTAGACATGGAATTTCATCAGGAAACTCATCCTGGTGTCCGTTTTTGTATTTGGTTTCAAAAAAAAAATTTGGCTTCAAAAAACATTTTGGTTCCTGGGCAGGATTTTTCCTGACCGTGGAGTAAAGCCTTTTCTTCTCCTGGCACCAAAAAGGCTTGATTTTTAAAAAGTTGAAGCAACACCATTTTTAGACATGGAATTTCATCCTGAAACTCATCCTGGGGTCCGTTTTTGCATTTGGTTTCAAAAAGAAAATTGGCTTCAAAAAACATTTTGGTTCCTGGGCAGGATTTTTCCTGACCGTGGAGTAAAGCCTTTTCTTCTCCTGGCACCAAAAAGGCTTGATTTTTAAAACGTTGAAGCAACACCATTTTTAGACATGGAATTTCATCCTGAAACTCATCCTGGTGTCCGTTTTTGCATTTGGTTTCAAAAAAAAAATTTGGCTTCAAAAAACATTTTGGTTCCTGGGCAGGATTTTTCCTGACCGTGGAGTAAAGCCTTTTCTTCTCCTGGCACCAAAAAGGCTTGATTTTTAAAAAGTTGAAGCAACACCATTTTTAGACATGGAATTTCATCCTGAAACTCATCCTGGTGTCCGTTTTTGCATTTGGTTGCAAAAAAAAAATTTGGCTTCAAAAAACATTTTGGTTCCTGGGCAGGATTTTTCCTGACCGTGGAGTAAAGCCTTTTCTTCTCCTGGCACCAAAAAGGCTTGTTTTTTAAAAAGTTGAAGCAACACCATTTTTAGACATGGAATTTCATCCTGAAACTCATCCTGGTGTCCGTTTTTGTATTTGGTTTCAAAAAAAAAATTTGGCTTCAAAAAACATTTTGGTTCCTGGGCAGGATTTTTCCTGACCGTGGAGTAAAGCCTTTCTTCTCCTGGCACCAAAAAGGCTTGATTTTTAAAAAGTTGAAGCAACACCATTTTTAGACATGGAATTTCATCCTGAAACTCATCCTGGTGTCCGTTTTTGCATTTGGTTTCAAAAAAAAAATTTGGCTTCAAAAAACATTTTGGTTCCTGGGCAGGATTTTTCCTGACCGTGGAGTAAAGCCTTTTCTTCTCCTGGCACCAAAAAGGCTTGATTTTTAAAAAGTTGAAGCAACACCATTTTTAGACATGGAATTTCATCCTGAAACTCATCCTGGTGTCCGTTTTTGCATTTGGTTTCAAAAAAAAAATTTGGCTTCAAAAAACATTTTGGTTCCTGGGCAGGATTTTTCCTGACCATGGAGTAAAGCCTTTTCTTCTCCTGGCACCAAAAAGGCTTGTTTTTTAAAAAGTTGAAGCAACACCATTTTTAGACATGGAATTTCATCCTGAAACTCATCCTGGTGTCCGTTTTTGCATTTGGTTTCAAAAAAAAAATTTGGCTTCAAAAAACATTTTGGTTCCTGGGCAGGATTTTTCCTGACCGTGGAGTAAAGCCTTTTCTTCTCCTGGCACCAAAAAGGCTTGATTTTTAAAAAGTTGAAGCAACACCATTTTTAGACATGAAATTTCATCCTGAAACTCATCCTGGTGTCCGTTTTTGCATTTGGTTTCAAAAAAAAAATTGACTTCAAAAAACATTTTGGTTCCTGGGCAGGATTTTTCCTGACCGTGGAGTAAAGCCTTTTCTTCTCCTGGCACCAAAAAGGCTTGATTTTTAAAACGTTGAAGCAACACCATTTTTAGACATGGAATTTCATCCTGAAACTCATCCTGGTGTCCGTTTTTGCATTTGGTTTCAAAAAAAAAATTTGGCTTCAAAAAACATTTTGGTTCCTGGGCAGGATTTTTCCTGACCGTGGAGTAAAGCCTTTTCTTCTCCTGGCACCAAAAAGGCTTGATTTTTAAAAAGTTGAAGCAACACCATTTTTAGACATGGAATTTCATCCTGAAACTCATCCTGGTGTCCGTTTTTGCATTTGGTTTCAAAAAAAAAATTTGGCTTCAAAAAACATTTTGGTTCCTGGGCAGGATTTTTCCTGACCGTGGAGTAAAGCCTTTTCTTCTCCTGGCACCAAAAAGGCTTGTTTTTTAAAAAGTTGAAGCAACACCATTTTTAGACATGGAATTTCATCCTGAAACTCATCCTGGTGTCCGTTTTTGCATTTGGTTTCAAAAAAAAAATTGACTTCAAAAAACATTTTGGTTCCTGGGCAGGATTTTTCCTGACCGTGGAGTAAAGCCTTTTCTTCTCCTGGCACCAAAAAGGCTTGTTTTTTAAAAAGTTGAAGCAACACCATTTTTAGACATGGAATTTCATCCTGAAACTCATCCTGGTGTCCGTTTTTGTATTTGGTTTCAAAAAAAAAATTTGGCTTCAAAAAACATTTTGGTTCCTGGGCAGGATTTTTCCTGACCGTGGAGTAAAGCCTTTTCTTCTCCTGGCACCAAAAAGGCTTGATTTTTAAAAAGTTGAAGCAACACCATTTTTAGACATGGAATTTCATCCTGAAACTCATCCTGGTGTCCGTTTTTGCATTTGGTTTCAAAAAAAAAATTTGGCTTCAAAAAACATTTTGGTTCCTGGGCAGGATTTTTCCTGACCATGGAGTAAAGCCTTTTCTTCTCCTGGCACCAAAAAGGCTTGTTTTTTAAAAAGTTGAAGCAACACCATTTTTAGACATGGAATTTCATCAGGAAACTCATCCTGGTGTCCGTTTTTGTATTTGGTTTCAAAAAAAAAATTTGGCTTCAAAAAACATTTTGGTTCCTGGGCAGGATTTTTCCTGACCGTGGAGTAAAGCCTTTTCTTCTCCTGGCACCAAAAAGGCTTGATTTTTAAAAAGTTGAAGCAACACCATTTTTAGACATGGAATTTCATCCTGAAACTCATCCTGGGGTCCGTTTTTGCATTTGGTTTCAAAAAGAAAATTGGCTTCAAAAAACATTTTGGTTCCTGGGCAGGATTTTTCCTGACCGTGGAGTAAAGCCTTTTCTTCTCCTGGCACCAAAAAGGCTTGATTTTTAAAACGTTGAAGCAACACCATTTTTAGACATGGAATTTCATCCTGAAACTCATCCTGGTGTCCGTTTTTGCATTTGGTTTCAAAAAAAAAATTTGGCTTCAAAAAACATTTTGGTTCCTGGGCAGGATTTTTCCTGACCGTGGAGTAAAGCCTTTTCTTCTCCTGGCACCAAAAAGGCTTGATTTTTAAAAAGTTGAAGCAACACCATTTTTAGACATGGAATTTCATCCTGAAACTCATCCTGGTGTCCGTTTTTGCATTTGGTTGCAAAAAAAAAATTTGGCTTCAAAAAACATTTTGGTTCCTGGGCAGGATTTTTCCTGACCGTGGAGTAAAGCCTTTTCTTCTCCTGGCACCAAAAAGGCTTGATTTTTAAAAAGTTGAAGCAACACCATTTTTAGACATGGAATTTCATCCTGAAACTCATCCTGGTGTCCGTTTTTGCATTTGGTTTCAAAAAAAAAAATTTGGCTTCAAAATACATTTTGGTTCCTGGGCAGGATTTTTCCTGACCGTGGAGTAAAGCCTTTTCTTCTCCTGGCACCAAAAAGGCTTGATTTTTAAAAAGTTGAAGCAACACCATTTTTAGACATGGAATTTCATCCTGAAACTCATCCTGGTGTCCGTTTTTGCATTTGGTTTCAAAAAAAAAATTTGGCTTCAAAAAACATTTTGGTTCCTGGGCAGGATTTTTCCTGACCATGGAGTAAAGCCTTTTCTTCTCCTGGCACCAAAAAGGCTTGATTTTTAAAAAGTTAAAGCAACACCATTTTTAGACATGGAATTTCATCAGGAAACTCATCCTGGTGTCCGTTTTTGTATTTGGTTTCAAAAAAAAAATTTGGCTTCAAAAAACATTTTGGTTCCTGGGCAGGATTTTTCCTGACCGTGGAGTAAAGCCTTTTCTTCTCCTGGCACCAAAAAGGCTTGATTTTTAAAACGTTGAAGCAACACCATTTTTAGACATGGAATTTCATCCTGAAACTCATCCTGGTGTCCGTTTTTGCATTTGGTTTCAAAAAGAAAATTGGCTTCAAAAAACATTTTGGTTCCTGGGCAGGATTTTTCCTAACCGTGGAGTAAAGCCTTTTCTTCTCCTGGCACCAAAAAGGCTTGATTTTTAAAACGTTGAAGCAACACCATTTTTAGACATGGAATTTCATCCTGAAACTCATCCTGGTGTCCGTTTTTGCATTTGGTTTCAAAAAAAAAATTGGCTTCAAAAAACATTTTGGTTCCTGGGCAGGATTTTTCCTGACCGTGGAGTAAAGCCTTTTCTTCTCCTGGCACCAAAAAGGCTTGATTTTTAAAAAGTTGAAGCAACAAATTTTTAGACATGGAATTTCATCCTGAAACTCATCCTGGTGTCCGTTTTTGCATTTGGTTTCAAAAAAAAATTTGGCTTCAAAAAACATTTTGGTTCCTGGGCAGGATTTTTCCTGACCGTGGAGTAAAGCCTTTTCTTCTCCTGGCACCAAAAAGGCTTGATTTTTAAAAAGTTGAAGCAACACCATTTTTAGACATGGAATTTCATCCTGAAACTCATCCTGGTGTCCGTTTTTGCATTTGGTTTCAAAAAAAAAATTTGGCTTCAAAAAACATTTTGGTTCCTGGGCAGGATTTTTCCTGACCATGGAGTAAAGCCTTTTCTTCTCCTGGCACCAAAAAGGCTTGATTTTTAAAAAGTTGAAGCAACACCATTTTTAGACATGGAATTTCATCCTGAAACTCATCCTGGTGTCCGTTTTTGCATTTGGTTTCAAAAAAAGAATTGGCTTCAAAAAACATTTTGGTTCCTGGGCAGGATTTTTCCTGACCGTGGAGTAAAGCCTTTTCTTCTCCTGGCACCAAAAAGGCTTGATTTTTAAAACGTTGAAGCAACACCATTTTTAGACATGGAATTTCATCCTGAAACTCATCCTGGTGTCCGTTTTTGCATTTGGTTTCAAAAAAAAAATTGGCTTCAAAAAACATTTTGGTTCCTGGGCAGGATTTTTCCTGACCGTGGAGTAAAGCCTTTTCTTCTCCTGGCACCAAAAAGGCTTCATTTTTAAAACGTTGAAGCAACATCATTTTTAGACATGGAATTTCATCCTGAAACTCATCCTGGTGTCCGTTTTTGCATTTGGTTTCAAAAAAAAAATTGGCTTCAAAAAACATTTTGGTTCCTGGGCAGGATTTTTCCTGACCGTGGAGTAAAGCCTTTTCTTCTCCTGGCACCAAAAAGGCTTGATTTTTAAAAAGTTGAAGCAACAAATTTTTAGACATGGAATTTCATCCTGAAACTCATCCTGGTGTCCGTTTTTGCATTTGGTTTCAAAAAAAAATTTGGCTTCAAAAAACATTTTGGTTCCTGGGCAGGATTTTTCCTGACCGTGGAGTAAAGCCTTTTCTTCTCCTGGCACCAAAAAGGCTTGATTTTTAAAAAGTTGAAGCAACACCATTTTTAGACATGGAATTTCATCCGGAAACTCATCCTGGTGTCCGTTTTTGCATTTGGTTTCAAAAAAAAAAAATTTGGCTTCAAAAAACATTTTGGTTCCTGGGCAGGATTTTTCCTGACCGTGGAGTAAAGCCTTTTCTTCTCCTGGCACCAAAAAGGCTTGATTTTTAAAAAGTTGAAGCAACACCATTTTTAGAAATGGAATTTCATCAGGAAACTCATCCTGGTGTCCGTTTTTGTATTTGGTTTCAAAAAAAAAATTTGGCTTCAAAAAACATTTTGGTTCCTGGGCAGGATTTTTCCTGACCGTGGAGTAAAGCCTTTTCTTCTCCTGGCACCAAAAAGGCTTGATTTTTAAAAAGTTGAAGCAACACCATTTTTAGACATGGAATTTCATCCTGAAACTCATCCTGGTGTCCGTTTTTGCATTTGGTTTCAAAAAAAAAATTTGGCTTCAAAAAACATTTTGGTTCCTGGGCAGGATTTTTCCTGACCGTGGAGTAAAGCCTTTTCTTCTCCTGGCACCAAAAAGGCTTGATTTTTAAAAAGTTGAAGCAACACCATTTTTAGACATGGAATTTCATCCGGAAACTCATCCTGGTGTCCGTTTTTGCATTTGGTTTCAAAAAAAAAAAATTTGGCTTCAAAAAACATTTTGGTTCCTGGGCAGGATTTTTCCTGACCGTGGAGTAAAGCCTTTTCTTCTCCTGGCACCAAAAAGGCTTGATTTTTAAAAAGTTGAAGCAACACCATTTTTAGACATGGAATTTCATCCTGAAACTCATCCTGGTGTCCGTTTTTGCATTTGGTTTCAAAAAAAAAAATTGGCTTCAAAAAACATTTTGGTTCCTGGGCAGGATTTTTCCTGACCGTGGAGTAAAGCCTTTTCTTCTCCTGGCACCAAAAAGGCTTGATTTTTAAAAAGTTGAAGCAACACCATTTTTAGACATGGAATTTCATCCTGAAACTCATCCTGGTGTCCGTTTTTGCATTTGGTTTCAAAAAAAAAATTTGGCTTCAAAAAACATTTTGGTTCCTGGGCAGGATCCTGACCGTGGAGTAAAGCCTTTTCTTCTCCTGGCACCAAAAAGGCTTGATTTTTAAAAAGTTGAAGCAACACCATTTTTAGACATGGAATTTCATCCTGAAACTCATCCTGGTGTCCGTTTTTGCATTTGGTTTCAAAAAAAAAATTTGGCTTCAAAAAACATTTTCGTTCCTGGGCAGGATTTTTCCTGACCGTGGAGTAAAGCCTTTTCTTCTCCTGGCACCAAAAAGGCTTGATTTTTAAAAAGTTGAAGCAACACCATTTTTAGACATGGAATTTCATCCTGAAACTCATCCTGGTGTCCGTTTTTGCATTTGGTTCCAAAAAAAAAATTTGGCTTCAAAAAACATTTTGGTTCCTGGGCAGGATTTTTCCTGACCGTGGAGTAAAGCCTTTTCTTCTCCTGGCACCAAAAAGGCTTGATTTTTAAAAAGTTGAAGCAACACCATTTTTAGACATGGAATTTCATCCTGAAACTCATCCTGGTGTCCGTTTTTGCATTTGGTTTCAAAAAAAAAATTTGGCTTCAAAAAACATTTTGGTTCCTGGGCAGGATTTTTCCTGACCGTGGAGTAAAGCCTTTTCTTCTCCTGGCACCAAAAAGGCTTGTTTTTTAAAAAGTTGAAGCAACACCATTTTTAGACATGGAATTTCATCCTGAAACTCATCCTGGTGTCCGTTTTTGCATTTGGTTTCAAAAAAAAAATTTGGCTTCAAAAAACGTTTTGGTTCCTGGGCAGGATTTTTCCTGACCGTGGAGTAAAGCCTTTTCTTCTCCTGGCACCAAAAAGGCTTGATTTTTAAAAAGTTGAAGCAACACCATTTTTAGACATGGAATTTCATCAGGAAACTCATCCTGGTGTCCGTTTTTGCATTTGGTTTCAAAAAAAAAATTTGCTTCAAAAAACATTTTGGTTCCTGGGCAGGATTTTTCCTGACCGTGGAGTAAAGCCTTTTCTTCTCCTGGCACCAAAAAGGCTTGATTTTTAAAAAGTTGAAGCAACACCATTTTTAGACATGGAATTTCATCAGGAAACTCATCCTGGTGTCCGTTTTTGTATTTGGTTTCAAAAAAAAAAATTGGCTTCAAAAAACATTTTGGTTCCTGGGCAGGATTTTTCCTGACCGTGGAGTAAAGCCTTTTCTTCTCCTGGCACCAAAAAGGCTTGATTTTTAAAAAGTTGAAGCAACACCATTTTTAGACATGGAATTTCATCCTGAAACTCATCCTGGTGTCCGTTTTTGCATTTGGTTTGAAAAAAAAAATTTGGCTTCAAAAAACATTTTGGTTCCTGGGCAGGATTTTTCCTGACCGTGGAGTAAAGCCTTTTCTTCTCCTGGCACCAAAAAGGCTAGATTTTTAAAAAGTTGAAGCAACACCATTTTTAGACATGGAATTTCATCAGGAAACTCATCCTGGTGTCCGTTTTTGCATTTGGTTTCAAAAAAAAAATTTGGCTTCAAAAAACATTTTGGTTCCTGGGCAGGATTTTTCCTGACCGTGGAGTAAAGCCTTTTCTTCTCCTGGCACCAAAAAGGCTTGATTTTTAAAAAGTTGAAGCAACACCATTTTTAGACATGGAATTTCATCAGGAAACTCATCCTGGTGTCCGTTTTTGCATTTGGTTTCAAAAAAAAAATTTGGCTTCAAAAAACATTTTGGTTCCTGGGCAGGATTTTTCCTGACCGTGGAGTAAAGCCTTTTCTTCTCCTGGCACCAAAAAGGCTTGATTTTTAAAAAGTTGAAGCAACACCATTTTTAGACATGGAATTTCATCAGGAAACTCATCCTGGTGTCCGTTTTTGCATTTGGTTTCAAAAAAAAAATTTGGCTTCAAAAAACATTTTGGTTCCTGGGCAGCATTTTTCCTGACCGCGGAGTAAAGCCTTTTCTTCTCCTGGCACCAAAAAGGCTTGATTTTTAAAAAGTTGAAGCAACACCATTTTTAGACATGGAATTTCATCAGGAAACTCATCCTGGTGTCCGTTTTTGCATTTGGTTTCAAAAAAAAAATTTGGCTTCAAAAAACATTTTGGTTCCTGGGCAGGATTTTTCCTGACCGTGGAGTAAAGCCTTTTCTTCTCCTGGCACCAAAAAGGCTTGATTTTTAAAAAGATGAAGCAACACCATTTTTAGACATGGAATTTCATCAGGAAACTCATCCTGGTGTCCGTTTTTGTATTTGGTTTCAAAAAAAAAATTTGGCTTCAAAAAACATTTTGGTTCCTGGGCAGGATTTTTCCTGACCGTGGAGTAAAGTCTTTTCTTCTCCTGGCACCAAAAAGGCTTGATTTTTAAAAAGTTGAAGCAACACCATTTTTAGACATGGAATTTCATCCTGAAACTCATCCTGGTGTCCGTTTTTGCATTTGGTTTCAAAAAAAAAAATTTGGCTTCAAAAAACATTTTGGTTCCTGGGCAGGATTTTTCCTGACCGTGGAGTAAAGCCTTTTCTTCTCCTGGCACCAAAAAGGCTTGATTTTTAAAAAGTTGAAGCAACACCATTTTTAGACATGGAATTTCATCAGGAAACTCATCCTGGTGTCCGTTTTTGCATTTCGTTTCAAAAAAAAAATTTGCTTCAAAAAACATTTTGGTTCCTGGGCAGGATTTTTCCTGACCGTGGAGTAAAGCCTTTTCTTCTCCTGGCACCAAAAAGGCTTGATTTTTAAAAAGTTGAAGCAACACCATTTTTAGACATGGAATTTCATCAGGAAACTCATCCTGGTGTCCGTTTTTGTATTTGGTTTCAAAAAAAAAATTTGGCTTCAAAAAACATTTTGGTTCCTGGGCAGGATTTTTCCTGACCGTGGAGTAAAGCCTTTTCTTCTCCTGGCACCAAAAAGGCTTGATTTTTAAAAAGTTGAAGCAACACCATTTTTAGACATGGAATTTCATCAGGAAACTCATCCTGGTGTCCGTTTTTGTATTTGGTTTCAAAAAAAAATTTTGGCTTCAAAAAACATTTTGGTTCCTGGGCAGGATTTTTCCTGACCGTGGAGTAAAGCCTTTTCTTCTCCTGGCACCAAAAAGGCTTGATTTTTAAAAAGTTGAAGCAACACCATTTTTAGACATGGAATTTCATAAGGAAACTCATCCTGGTGTCCGTTTTTGCATTTGGTTTCAAAAAAAAAATTTGGCTTCAAAAAACATTTTGGTTCCTGGGCAGGATTTTTCCTGACCGTGGAGTAAAGCCTTTTCTTCTCCTGGCACCAAAAAGGCTTGATTTTTAAAAAGTTGAAGCAACACCATTTTTAGACATGGAATTTCATCAGGAAACTCATCCTGGTGTCCGTTTTTGCATTTCGTTTCAAAAAAAAAATTTGCTTCAAAAAACATTTTGGTTCCTGGGCAGGATTTTTCCTGACCGTGGAGTAAAGCCTTTTCTTCTCCTGGCACCAAAAAGGCTAGATTTTTAAAAAGTTGAAGCAACACCATTTTTAGACATGGAATTTCATCAGGAAACTCATCCTGGTGTCCGTTTTTGCATTTGGTTTCAAAAAAAAAAATTTGGCTTCAAAAAACATTTTGGTTCCTGGGCAGGATTTTTCCTGACCGTGGAGTAAAGCCTTTTCTTCTCCTGGCACCAAAAAGGCTTGATTTTTAAAAAGTTGAAGCAACACCATTTCTAGACATGGAATTTCATCCTGAAACTCATCCTGGTGTCCGTTTTTGCATTTGGTTTCAAAAAAAAAATTGGCTTCAAAAAACATTTTGGTTCCTGGGCAGGATTTTTCCTGACCGTGGAGTAAAGCCTTTTCTTCTCCTGGCACCAAAAAGGCTTGATTTTTAAAAAGTTGAAGCAACACCATTTTTAGACATGGAATTTCATCAGGAAACTCATCCTGGTGTCCGTTTTTGTATTTGGTTTCAAAAAAAAAATTTGGCTTCAAAAAACATTTTGGTTCCTGGGCAGGATTTTTCCTGACCGTGGAGTAAAGCCTTTTCTTCTCCTGGCACCAAAAAGGCTTGATTTTTAAAAAGTTGAAGCAACACCATTTTTAGACATGGAATTTCATCAGGAAACTCATCCTGGTGTCCGTTTTTGCATTTGGTTTCAAAAAAAAAATTTGCTTCAAAAAACATTTTGGTTCCTGGGCAGGATTTTTCCTGACCGTGGAGTAAAGCCTTTTCTTCTCCTGGCACCAAAAAGGCTTGATTTTTAAAAAGTTGAAGCAACACCATTTTTAGACATGGAATTTCATCAGGAAACTCATCCTGGTGTCCGTTTTTGCATTTGGTTTCAAAAAAAAAATTTGGCTTCAAAAAACATTTTGGTTCCTGGGCAGCATTTTTCCTGACCGCGGAGTAAAGCCTTTTCTTCTCCTGGCACCAAAAAGGCTTGATTTTTAAAAAGTTGAAGCAACACCATTTTTAGACATGGAATTTCATCAGGAAACTCATCCTGGTGTCCGTTTTTGCATTTGGTTTCAAAAAAAAAATTTGGCTTCAAAAAACATTTTGGTTCCTGGGCAGGATTTTTCCTGACCGTGGAGTAAAGCCTTTTCTTCTCCTGGCACCAAAAAGGCTTGATTTTTAAAAAGATGAAGCAACACCATTTTTAGACATGGAATTTCATCAGGAAACTCATCCTGGTGTCCGTTTTTGTATTTGGTTTCAAAAAAAAAATTTGGCTTCAAAAAACATTTTGGTTCCTGGGCAGGATTTTTCCTGACCGTGGAGTAAAGCCTTTTCTTCTCCTGGCACCAAAAAGGCTTGATTTTTAAAAAGTTGAAGCAACACCATTTTTAGACATGGAATTTCATCCTGAAACTCATCCTGGTGTCCGTTTTTGCATTTGGTTTCAAAAAAAAAATTTGGCTTCAAAAAACATTTTGGTTCCTGGGCAGGATTTTTCCTGACCGTGGAGTAAAGCCTTTTCTTCTCCTGGCACCAAAAAGGCTTGATTTTTAAAAAGTTGAAGCAACACCATTTTTAGACATGGAATTTCATCAGGAAACTCATCCTGGTGTCCGTTTTTGCATTTCGTTTCAAAAAAAAAATTTGCTTCAAAAAACATTTTGGTTCCTGGGCAGGATTTTTCCTGACCGTGGAGTAAAGCCTTTTCTTCTCCTGGCACCAAAAAGGCTTGATTTTTAAAAAGTTGAAGCAACACCATTTTTAGACATGGAATTTCATCAGGAAACTCATCCTGGTGTCCGTTTTTGTATTTGGTTTCAAAAAAAAAATTTGGCTTCAAAAAACATTTTGGTTCCTGGGCAGGATTTTTCCTGACCGTGGAGTAAAGCCTTTTCTTCTCCTGGCACCAAAAAGGCTTGATTTTTAAAAAGTTGAAGCAACACCATTTTTAGACATGGAATTTCATCAGGAAACTCATCCTGGTGTCCGTTTTTGTATTTGGTTTCAAAAAAAAATTTTGGCTTCAAAAAACATTTTGGTTCCTGGGCAGGATTTTTCCTGACCGTGGAGTAAAGCCTTTTCTTCTCCTGGCACCAAAAAGGCTTGATTTTTAAAAAGTTGAAGCAACACCATTTTTAGACATGGAATTTCATAAGGAAACTCATCCTGGTGTCCGTTTTTGCATTTGGTTTCAAAAAAAAAATTTGGCTTCAAAAAACATTTTGGTTCCTGGGCAGGATTTTTCCTGACCGCGGAGTAAAGCCTTTTCTTCTCCTGGCACCAAAAAGGCTTGATTTTTAAAAAGTTGAAGCAACACCATTTTTAGACATGGAATTTCATCAGGAAACTCATCCTGGTGTCCGTTTTTGCATTTCGTTTCAAAAAAAAAATTTGCTTCAAAAAACATTTTGGTTCCTGGGCAGGATTTTTCCTGACCGTGGAGTAAAGCCTTTTCTTCTCCTGGCACCAAAAAGGCTAGATTTTTAAAAAGTTGAAGCAACACCATTTTTAGACATGGAATTTCATCAGGAAACTCATCCTGGTGTCCGTTTTTGCATTTGGTTTCAAAAAAAAAAATTGGCTTCAAAAAACATTTTGGTTCCTGGGCAGGATTTTTCCTGACCGTGGAGTAAAGCCTTTTCTTCTCCTGGCACCAAAAAGGCTTGATTTTTAAAAAGTTGAAGCAACACCATTTTTAGACATGGAATTTCATCCTGAAACTCATCCTGGTGTCCGTTTTTGCATTTGGTTTCAAAAAAAAAATTGGCTTCAAAAAACATTTTGGTTCCTGGGCAGGATTTTTCCTGACCGTGGAGTAAAGCCTTTTCTTCTCCTGGCACCAAAAAGGCTTGATTTTTAAAAAGTTGAAGCAACACCATTTTTAGACATGGAATTTCATCAGGAAACTCATCCTGGTGTCCGTTTTTGTATTTGGTTTCAAAAAAAAAATTTGGCTTCAAAAAACATTTTGGTTCCTGGGCAGGATTTTTCCTGACCGTGGAGTAAAGCCTTTTCTTCTCCTGGCACCAAAAAGGCTTGATTTTTAAAAAGTTGAAGCAACACCATTTTTAGACATGGAATTTCATCAGGAAACTCATCCTGGTGTCCGTTTTTGCATTTGGTTTCAAAAAAAAAATTTGCTTCAAAAAACATTTTGGTTCCTGGGCAGGATTTTTCCTGACCGTGGAGTAAAGCCTTTTCTTCTCCTGGCACCAAAAAGGCTAGATTTTTAAAAAGTTGAAGCAACACCATTTTTAGACATGGAATTTCATCAGGAAACTCATCCTGGTGTCCGTTTTTGCATTTGGTTTCAAAAAAAAAAATTTGGCTTCAAAAAACATTTTGGTTCCTGGGCAGGATTTTTCCTGACCGTGGAGTAAAGCCTTTTCTTCTCCTGGCACCAAAAAGGCTTGATTTTTAAAAAGTTGAAGCAACACCATTTTTAGACATGGAATTTCATCAGGAAACTCATCCTGGTGTCCGTTTTTGCATTTGGTTTCAAAAAAAAAATTTGGCTTCAAAAAACATTTTGGTCCCTGGGCAGGATTTTTCCTGACCGTGGAGTAAAGCCTTTTCTTCTCCTGGCACCAAAAAGGCTAGATTTTTAAAAAGTTGAAGCAACACCATTTTTAGACATGGAATTTCATCAGGAAACTCATCCTGGTGTCCGTTTTTGCATTTGGTTTCAAAAAAAAAAATTTGGCTTCAAAAAACATTTTGGTTCCTGGGCAGGATTTTTCCTGACCGTGGAGTAAAGCCTTTTCTTCTCCTGGCACCAAAAAGGCTTGATTTTTAAAAAGTTGAAGCAACACCATTTTTAGACATGGAATTTCATCAGGAAACTCATCCTGGTGTCCGTTTTTGCATTTGGTTTCAAAAAAAAAAATTGGCTTCAAAAAACATTTTGGTTCCTGGGCAGGATTTTTCCTGACCGTGGAGTAAAGCCTTTTCTTCTCCTGGCACCAAAAAGGCTTGATTTTTAAAAAGTTGAAGCAACACCATTTTTAGACATGGAATTTCATCAGGAAACTCATCCTGGTGTCCGTTTTTGTATTTGGTTTCAAAAAAAAAATTTGGCTTCAAAAAACATTTTGGTTCCTGGGCAGGATTTTTCCTGACCGTGGAGTAAAGCCTTTTCTTCTCCTGGCACCAAAAAGGCTTGATTTTTAAAAAGTTGAAGCAACACCATTTTTAGACATGGAATTTCATCCTGAAACTCCTCCTGGTGTCCGTTTTTGCATTTGGTTTCAAAAAAAAAATTTGGCTTCAAAAAACATTTTGGTTCCTGGGCAGGATTTTTCCTGACCGTGGAGTAAAGCCTTTTCTTCTCCTGGCACCAAAAACGCTTGATTTTTAAAAAGTTGAAGCAACACCATTTTTAGACATGGAATTTCATCAGGAAACTCATCCTGGTGTCCGTTTTTGTATTTGGTTTCAAAAAAAAAATTTGGCTTCAAAAAACATTTTGGTTCCTGGGCAGGATTTTTCCTGACCGTGGAGTAAAGCCTTTTCTTCTCCTGGCACCAAAAAGGCTTGATTTTTAAAAAGTTGAAGCAACACCATTTTTAGACATGGAATTTCATCAGGAAACTCATCCTGGTGTCCGTTTTTGTATTTGGTTTCAAAAAAAAATTTTGGCTTCAAAAAACATTTTGGTTCCTGGGCAGGATTTTTCCTGACCGTGGAGTAAAGCCTTTTCTTCTCCTGGCACCAAAAAGGCTTGATTTTTAAAAAGTTGAAGCAACACCATTTTTAGACATGGAATTTCATAAGGAAACTCATCCTGGTGTCCGTTTTTGCATTTGGTTTCAAAAAAAAAATTTGGCTTCAAAAAACATTTTGGTTCCTGGGCAGGATTTTTCCTGACCGTGGAGTAAAGCCTTTTCTTCTCCTGGCACCAAAAAGGCTTGATTTTTAAAAAGTTGAAGCAACACCATTTTTAGACATGGAATTTCATCAGGAAACTCATCCTGGTGTCCGTTTTTGCATTTCGTTTCAAAAAAAAAATTTGCTTCAAAAAACATTTTGGTTCCTGGGCAGGATTTTTCCTGACCGTGGAGTAAAGCCTTTTCTTCTCCTGGCACCAAAAAGGCTAGATTTTTAAAAAGTTGAAGCAACACCATTTTTAGACATGGAATTTCATCAGGAAACTCATCCTGGTGTCCGTTTTTGCATTTGGTTTCAAAAAAAAAAATTGGCTTCAAAAAACATTTTGGTTCCTGGGCAGGATTTTTCCTGACCGTGGAGTAAAGCCTTTTCTTCTCCTGGCACCAAAAAGGCTTGATTTTTAAAAAGTTGAAGCAACACCATTTTTAGACATGGAATTTCATCCTGAAACTCATCCTGGTGTCCGTTTTTGCATTTGGTTTCAAAAAAAAAATTGGCTTCAAAAAACATTTTGGTTCCTGGGCAGGATTTTTCCTGACCGTGGAGTAAAGCCTTTTCTTCTCCTGGCACCAAAAAGGCTTGATTTTTAAAAAGTTGAAGCAACACCATTTTTAGACATGGAATTTCATCAGGAAACTCATCCTGGTGTCCGTTTTTGTATTTGGTTTCAAAAAAAAAATTTGGCTTCAAAAAACATTTTGGTTCCTGGGCAGGATTTTTCCTGACCGTGGAGTAAAGCCTTTTCTTCTCCTGGCACCAAAAAGGCTTGATTTTTAAAAAGTTGAAGCAACACCATTTTTAGACATGGAATTTCATCAGGAAACTCATCCTGGTGTCCGTTTTTGCATTTGGTTTCAAAAAAAAAATTTGCTTCAAAAAACATTTTGGTTCCTGGGCAGGATTTTTCCTGACCGTGGAGTAAAGCCTTTTCTTCTCCTGGCACCAAAAAGGCTAGATTTTTAAAAAGTTGAAGCAACACCATTTTTAGACATGGAATTTCATCAGGAAACTCATCCTGGTGTCCGTTTTTGCATTTGGTTTCAAAAAAAAAAATTTGGCTTCAAAAAACATTTTGGTTCCTGGGCAGGATTTTTCCTGACCGTGGAGTAAAGCCTTTTCTTCTCCTGGCACCAAAAAGGCTTGATTTTTAAAAAGTTGAAGCAACACCATTTTTAGACATGGAATTTCATCAGGAAACTCATCCTGGTGTCCGTTTTTGCATTTGGTTTCAAAAAAAAAATTTGGCTTCAAAAAACATTTTGGTCCCTGGGCAGGATTTTTCCTGACCGTGGAGTAAAGCCTTTTCTTCTCCTGGCACCAAAAAGGCTAGATTTTTAAAAAGTTGAAGCAACACCATTTTTAGACATGGAATTTCATCAGGAAACTCATCCTGGTGTCCGTTTTTGCATTTGGTTTCAAAAAAAAAAATTTGGCTTCAAAAAACATTTTGGTTCCTGGGCAGGATTTTTCCTGACCGTGGAGTAAAGCCTTTTCTTCTCCTGGCACCAAAAAGGCTTGATTTTTAAAAAGTTGAAGCAACACCATTTTTAGACATGGAATTTCATCAGGAAACTCATCCTGGTGTCCGTTTTTGCATTTGGTTTCAAAAAAAAAAATTGGCTTCAAAAAACATTTTGGTTCCTGGGCAGGATTTTTCCTGACCGTGGAGTAAAGCCTTTTCTTCTCCTGGCACCAAAAAGGCTTGATTTTTAAAAAGTTGAAGCAACACCATTTTTAGACATGGAATTTCATCAGGAAACTCATCCTGGTGTCCGTTTTTGTATTTGGTTTCAAAAAAAAAATTTGGCTTCAAAAAACATTTTGGTTCCTGGGCAGGATTTTTCCTGACCGTGGAGTAAAGCCTTTTCTTCTCCTGGCACCAAAAAGGCTTGATTTTTAAAAAGTTGAAGCAACACCATTTTTAGACATGGAATTTCATCCTGAAACTCCTCCTGGTGTCCGTTTTTGCATTTGGTTTCAAAAAAAAAATTTGGCTTCAAAAAACATTTTGGTTCCTGGGCAGGATTTTTCCTGACCGTGGAGTAAAGCCTTTTCTTCTCCTGGCACCAAAAACGCTTGATTTTTAAAAAGTTGAAGCAACACCATTTTTAGACATGGAATTTCATCAGGAAACTCATCCTGGTGTCCGTTTTTGTATTTGGTTTCAAAAAAAAAATTTGGCTTCAAAAAACATTTTGGTTCCTGGGCAGGATTTTTCCTGACCGTGGAGTAAAGCCTTTTCTTCTCCTGGCACCAAAAAGGCTTGATTTTTAAAAAGTTGAAGCAACACCATTTTTAGACATGGAATTTCATCAGGAAACTCATCCTGGTGTCCGTTTTTGCATTTGGTTTCAAAAAAATAATTTGGCTTCAAAAAACATTTTGGTTCCTGGGCAGGATTTTTCCTGACCGTGGAGTAAAGCCTTTTCTTCTCCTGGCACCAAAAAGGCTTGATTTTTAAAAAGTTGAAGCAACACCATTTTTAGACATGGAATTTCATCCTGAAACTCATCCTGGTGTCCGTTTTTGCATTTGGTTTCAAAAAAAAAATTTGGCTTCAAAAAACATTTTGGTTCCTGGGCAGGATTTTTCCTGACCATGGAGTAAAGCCTTTTCTTCTCCTGGCACCAAAAAGGCTTGATTTTTAAAAAGTTGAAGCAACACCATTTTTAGACATGGAATTTCATCCTGAAACTCATCCTGGTGTCCGTTTTTGCATTTGGTTTCAAAAAAATAATTTGGCTTCAAAAAACATTTTGGTTCCTGGGCAGGATTTTTCCTGACCGTGGAGTAAAGCCTTTTCTTCTCCTGGCACCAAAAAGGCTTGATTTTTAAAAAGTTGAAGCAACACCATTTTTAGACATGGAATTTCATCCTGAAACTCATCCTGGTGTCCGTTTTTTCATTTGGTTTCAAGAAAAAAAAATTGGCTTCAAAAAACATTTTGGTTCCTGGGCAGCATTTTTCCTGACCGCGGAGTAAAGCCTTTTCTTCTCCTGGCACCAAAAAGGCTTGATTTTTAAAAAGTTGAAGCAACACCATTTTTAGACATGGAATTTCATCAGGAAACTCATCCTGGTGTCCGTTTTTGCATTTGGTTTCAAAAAAAAAATTTGGCTTCAAAAAACATTTTGGTTCCTGGGCAGGATTTTTCCTGACCGTGGAGTAAAGCCTTTTCTTCTCCTGGCACCAAAAAGGCTTGATTTTTAAAAAGTTGAAGCAACACCATTTTTAGACATGGAATTTCATCAGGAAACTCATCCTGGTGTCCGTTTTTGTATTTGGTTTCAAAAAAAAAATTTGGCTTCAAAAAACATTTTGGTTCCTGGGCAGGATTTTTCCTGACCGTGGAGTAAAGCCTTTTCTTCTCCTGGCACCAAAAAGGCTTGATTTTTAAAAAGTTGAAGCAACACCATTTTTAGACATGGAATTTCATCCTGAAACTCATCCTGGTGTCCGTTTTTGCATTTGGTTTCAAAAAAAAAAATTTGGCTTCAAAAAACATTTTGGTTCCTGGGCAGGATTTTTCCTGACCGTGGAGTAAAGCCTTTTCTTCTCCTGGCACCAAAAAGGCTTGATTTTTAAAAAGTTGAAGCAACACCATTTTTAGACATGGAATTTCATCAGGAAACTCATCCTGGTGTCCGTTTTTGCATTTGGTTTCAAAAAAAAAAATTGGCTTCAAAAAACATTTTGGTTCCTGGGCAGGATTTTTCCTGACCGTGGAGTAAAGCCTTTTCTTCTCCTGGCACCAAAAAGGCTTGATTTTTAAAAAGTTGAAGCAACACCATTTTTAGACATGGAATTTCATCAGGAAACTCATCCTGGTGTCCGTTTTTGTATTTGGTTTCAAAAAAAAAATTTGGCTTCAAAAAACATTTTGGTTCCTGGGCAGGATTTTTCCTGACCGTGGAGTAAAGCCTTTTCTTCTCCTGGCACCAAAAAGGCTTGATTTTTAAAAAGTTGAAGCAACACCATTTTTAGACATGGAATTTCATCCTGAAACTCATCCTGGTGTCCGTTTTTGCATTTGGTTTCAAAAAAAAAATTTGGCTTCAAAAAATATTTTGGTTCCTGGGCAGGATTTTTCCTGACCGTGGAGTAAAGCCTTTTCTTCTCCTGGCACCAAAAAGGCTTGATTTTTAAAAAGTTGAAGCAACACGATTTTTAGACATGGAATTTCATCAGGAAACTCATCCTGGTGTCCGTTTTTGCATTTCGTTTCAAAAAAAAAATTTGCTTCAAAAAACATTTTGGTTCCTGGGCAGGATTTTTCCTGACCGTGGAGTAAAGCCTTTTCTTCTCCTGGCACCAAAAAGGCTAGATTTTTAAAAAGTTGAAGCAACACCATTTTTAGACATGGAATTTCATCAGGAAACTCATCCTGGTGTCCGTTTTTGCATTTCGTTTCAAAAAAAAAAATTTGCTTCAAAAAACATTTTGGTTCCTGGGCAGGATTTTTCCTGACCGTGGAGTAAAGCCTTTTCTTCTCCTGGCACCAAAAAGGCTAGATTTTTAAAAAGTTGAAGCAACACCATTTTTAGACATGGAATTTCATCAGGAAACTCATCCTGGTGTCCGTTTTTGCATTTGGTTTCAAAAAAAAAAATTTGGCTTCAAAAAACATTTTGGTTCCTGGGCAGGATTTTTCCTGACCGTGGAGTAAAGCCTTTTCTTCTCCTGGCACCAAAAAGGCTTGATTTTTAAAAAGTTGAAGCAACACCATTTTTAGACATGGAATTTCATCAGGAAACTCATCCTGGTGTCCGTTTTTGTATTTGGTTTCAAAAAAAAAATTTGGCTTCAAAAAACATTTTGGTTCCTGGGCAGGATTTTTCCTGACCGTGGAGTAAAGCCTTTTCTTCTCCTGGCACCAAAAAGGCTTGATTTTTAAAAAGTTGAAGCAACACCATTTTTAGACATGGAATTTCATCCTGAAACTCCTCCTGGTGTCCGTTTTTGCATTTGGTTTCAAAAAAAAAAATTTGGCTTCAAAAAACATTTTGGTTCCTGGGCAGGATTTTTCCTGACCGTGGAGTAAAGCCTTTTCTTCTCCTGGCACCAAAAAGGCTTGATTTTTAAAAAGTTGAAGCAACACCATTTTTAGACATGGAATTTCATCAGGAAACTCATCCTGGTGTCCGTTTTTGTATTTGGTTTCAAAAAAAAAATTTGGCTTCAAAAAACATTTTGGTTCCTGGGCAGGATTTTTCCTGACCGTGGAGTAAAGCCTTTTCTTCTCCTGGCACCAAAAAGGCTTGATTTTTAAAAAGTTGAAGCAACACCATTTTTAGACATGGAATTTCATCAGGAAACTCATCCTGGTGTCCGTTTTTGCATTTGGTTTCAAAAAAAAAATTTGGCTTCAAAAAACATTTTGGTTCCTGGGCAGGATTTTTCCTGACCGTGGAGTAAAGCCTTTTCTTCTCCTGGCACCAAAAAGGCTAGATTTTTAAAAAGTTGAAGCAACACCATTTTTAGACATGGAATTTCATCAGGAAACTCATCCTGGTGTCCGTTTTTGCATTTGGTTTCAAAAAAAAAAATTTGGCTTCAAAAAACATTTTGGTTCCTGGGCAGGATTTTTCCTGACCGTGGAGTAAAGCCTTTTCTTCTCCTGGCACCAAAAAGGCTTGATTTTTAAAAAGTTGAAGCAACACCATTTTTAGACATGGAATTTCATCAGGAAACTCATCCTGGTGTCCGTTTTTGCATTTGGTTTCAAAAAAAAAAATTGGCTTCAAAAAACATTTTGGTTCCTGGGCAGGATTTTTCCTGACCGTGGAGTAAAGCCTTTTCTTCTCCTGGCACCAAAAAGGCTTGATTTTTAAAAAGTTGAAGCAACACCATTTTTAGACATGGAATTTCATCAGGAAACTCATCCTGGTGTCCGTTTTTGTATTTGGTTTCAAAAAAAAAATTTGGCTTCAAAAAACATTTTGGTTCCTGGGCAGGATTTTTCCTGACCGTGGAGTAAAGCCTTTTCTTCTCCTGGCACCAAAAAGGCTTGATTTTTAAAAAGTTGAAGCAACACCATTTTTAGACATGGAATTTCATCCTGAAACTCATCCTGGTGTCCGTTTTTGCATTTGGTTTCAAAAAAAAATTTGGCTTCAAAAAATATTTTGGTTCCTGGGCAGGATTTTTCCTGACCGTGGAGTAAAGCCTTTTCTTCTCCTGGCACCAAAAAGGCTTGATTTTTAAAAAGTTGAAGCAACACCATTTTTAGACATGGAATTTCATCAGGAAACTCATCCTGGTGTCCGTTTTTGCATTTCGTTTCAAAAAAAAAATTTGCTTCAAAAAACATTTTGGTTCCTGGGCAGGATTTTTCCTGACCGTGGAGTAAAGCCTTTTCTTCTCCTGGCACCAAAAAGGCTAGATTTTTAAAAAGTTGAAGCAACACCATTTTTAGACATGGAATTTCATCAGGAAACTCATCCTGGTGTCCGTTTTTGCATTTGGTTTCAAAAAAAAAAATTTGGCTTCAAAAAACATTTTGGTTCCTGGGCAGGATTTTTCCTGACCATGGAGTAAAGCCTTTTCTTCTCCTGGCACCAAAAAGGCTTGATTTTTAAAAAGTTGAAGCAACACCATTTTTAGACATGGAATTTCATCAGGAAACTCATCCTGGTGTCCGTTTTTGTATTTGGTTTCAAAAAAAAAATTTGGCTTCAAAAAACATTTTGGTTCCTGGGCAGGATTTTTCCTGACCGTGGAGTAAAGCCTTTTCTTCTCCTGGCACCAAAAAGGCTTGATTTTTAAAAAGTTGAAGCAACACCATTTTTAGACATGGAATTTCATCCTGAAACTCCTCCTGGTGTCCGTTTTTGCATTTGGTTTCAAAAAAAAAAATTTGGCTTCAAAAAACATTTTGGTTCCTGGGCAGGATTTTTCCTGACCGTGGAGTAAAGCCTTTTCTTCTCCTGGCACCAAAAAGGCTTGATTTTTAAAAAGTTGAAGCAACACCATTTTTAGACATGGAATTTCATCAGGAAACTCATCCTGGTGTCCGTTTTTGTATTTGGTTTCAAAAAAAAAATTTGGCTTCAAAAAACATTTTGGTTCCTGGGCAGGATTTTTCCTGACCGTGGAGTAAAGCCTTTTCTTCTCCTGGCACCAAAAAGGCTTGATTTTTAAAAAGTTGAAGCAACACCATTTTTAGACATGGAATTTCATCAGGAAACTCATCCTGGTGTCCGTTTTTGCATTTGGTTTCAAAAAAAAAATTTGGCTTCAAAAAACATTTTGGTTCCTGGGCAGGATTTTTCCTGACCGTGGAGTAAAGCCTTTTCTTCTCCTGGCACCAAAAAGGCTTGATTTTTAAAAAGTTGAAGCAACACCATTTTTAGACATGGACTTTCATCAGGAAACTCATCCTGGTGTCCGTTTTTGCATTTGGTTTCAAAAAAATAATTTGGCTTCAAAAAACATTTTGGTTCCTGGGCAGGATTTTTCCTGACCGTGGAGTAAAGCCTTTTCTTCTCCTGGCACCAAAAAGGCTTGATTTTTAAAAAGTTGAAGCAACACCATTTTTAGACATGGAATTTCATCCTGAAACTCATCCTGGTGTCCGTTTTTGCATTTGGTTTCAAAAAAAAAAAATTGGCTTCAAAAAACATTTTGGTTCCTGGGCAGGATTTTTCCTGACCGTGGAGTAAAGCCTTTTCTTCTCCTGGCACCAAAAAGGCTTGATTTTTAAAAAGTTGAAGCAACACCATTTTTAGACATGGAATTTCATCAGGAAACTCATCCTGGTGTCCGTTTTTGTATTTGGTTTCAAAAAAAAAATTGGCTTCAAAAAACATTTTGGTTCCTGGGCAGGATTTTTCCTGACCGTGGAGTAAAGCCTTTTCTTCTCCTGGCACCAAAAAGGCTTGATTTTTAAAAAGTTGAAGCAACACCATTTTTAGACATGGAATTTCATCAGGAAACTCATCCTGGTGTCCGTTTTTGTATTTGGTTTCAAAAAAAAAATTTGGCTTCAAAAAATATTTTGGTTCCTGGGCAGGATTTTTCCTGACCGTGGAGTAAAGCCTTTTCTTCTCCTGGCACCAAAAAGGCTTGATTTTTAAAAAGTTGAAGCAACACCATTTTTAGACATGGAATTTCATCCTGAAACTCATCCTGGTGTCCGTTTTTGCATTTGGTTTCAAAAAAAAAAATTTGGCTTCAAAAAACATTTTGGTTCCTGGGCAGGATTTTTCCTGACCGTGGAGTAAAGCCTTTTCTTCTCCTGGCACCAAAAAGGCTTGTTTTTTAAAAAGTTGAAGCAACACCATTTTTAGACATGGAATTTCATCCTGAAACTCATCCTGGTGTCCGTTTTTGTATTTGGTTTCAAAAAAAAATTTGGCTTCAAAAAACATTTTGGTTCCTGGGCAGGATTTTTCCTGACCGTGGAGTAAAGCCTTTTCTTCTCCTGGCACCAAAAAGGCTTGATTTTTAAAAAGTTGAAGCAACACCATTTTTAGACATGGAATTTCATCAGGAAACTCATCCTGGTGTCCGTTTTTGCATTTCGTTTCAAAAAAAAAATTTGCTTCAAAAAACATTTTGGTTCCTGGGCAGGATTTTTCCTGACCGTGGAGTAAAGCCTTTTCTTCTCCTGGCACCAAAAAGGCTTGATTTTTAAAAAGTTGAAGCAACACCATTTTTAGACATGGAATTTCATCAGGAAACTCATCCTGGTGTCCGTTTTTGTATTTGGTTTCAAAAAAAAAATTTGGCTTCAAAAAACATTTTGGTTCCTGGGCAGGATTTTTCCTGACCGTGGAGTAAAGCCTTTTCTTCTCCTGGCACCAAAAAGGCTTGATTTTTAAAAAGTTGAAGCAACACCATTTTTAGACATGGAATTTCATCCTGAAACTCCTCCTGGTGTCCGTTTTTACATTTGGTTTCAAAAAAAAAATTTGGCTTCAAAAAACATTTTGGTTCCTGGGCAGGATTTTTCCTGACCGTGGAGTAAAGCCTTTTCTTCTCCTGGCACCAAAAACGCTTGATTTTTAAAAAGTTGAAGCAACACCATTTTTAGACATGGAATTTCATCAGGAAACTCATCCTGGTGTCCGTTTTTGTATTTGGTTTCAAAAAAAAAAATTTGGCTTCAAAAAACATTTTGGTTCCTGGGCAGGATTTTTCCTGACCGTGGAGTAAAGCCTTTTCTTCTCCTGGCACCAAAAAGGCTTGATTTTTAAAAAGTTGAAGCAACACCATTTTTAGACATGGAATTTCATCAGGAAACTCATCCTGGTGTCCGTTTTTGCATTTGGTTTCAAAAAAAAAATTTGGCTTCAAAAAACATTTTGGTTCCTGGGCAGGATTTTTCCTGACCGTGGAGTAAAGCCTTTTCTTCTCCTGGCACCAAAAAGGCTTGATTTTTAAAAAGTTGAAGCAACACCATTTTTAGACATGGAATTTCATCCTGAAACTCATCCTGGTGTCCGTTTTTGCATTTGGTTTCAAAAAAAAAAATTGGCTTCAAAAAACATTTTGGTTCCTGGGCAGGATTTTTCCTGACCGTGGAGTAAAGCCTTTTCTTCTCCTGGCACCAAAAAGGCTTGATTTTTAAAAAGTTGAAGCAACACCATTTTTAGACATGGAATTTCATCAGGAAACTCATCCTGGTGTCCGTTTTTGTATTTGGTTTCAAAAAAAAAATTTGGCTTCAAAAAACATTTTGGTTCCTGGGCAGGATTTTTCCTGACCGTGGAGTAAAGCCTTTTCTTCTCCTGGCACCAAAAAGGCTTGATTTTTAAAAAGTTGAAGCAACACCATTTTTAGACATGGAATTTCATCAGGAAACTCATCCTGGTGTCCGTTTTTGCATTTGGTTTCAAAAAAAAAATTTGGCTTCAAAAAACATTTTGGTTCCTGGGCAGGATTTTTCCTGACCGTGGAGTAAAGCCTTTTCTTCTCCTGGCACCAAAAAGGCTTGTTTTTTAAAAAGTTGAAGCAACACCATTTTTAGACATGGAATTTCATCCTGAAACTCATCCTGGTGTCCGTTTTTGTATTTGGTTTCAAAAAAAAATTTGGCTTCAAAAAACATTTTGGTTCCTGGGCAGGATTTTTCCTGACCGTGGAGTAAAGCCTTTTCTTCTCCTGGCACCAAAAAGGCTTGATTTTTAAAAAGTTGAAGCAACACCATTTTTAGACATGGAATTTCATCCTGAAACTCATCCTGGTGTCCGTTTTTGTATTTGGTTTCAAAAAAAAATTTGGCTTCAAAAAACATTTTGGTTCCTGGGCAGGATTTTTCCTGACCGTGGAGTAAAGCCTTTTCTTCTCCTGGCACCAAAAAGGCTTGATTTTTAAAAAGTTGAAGCAACACCATTTTTAGACATGGAATTTCATCAGGAAACTCATCCTGGTGTCCGTTTTTGCATTTGGTTTCAAAAAAAAAAATTGGCTTCAAAAAACATTTTGGTTCCTGGGCAGGATTTTTCCTGACCGTGGAGTAAAGCCTTTTCTTCTCCTGGCACCAAAAAGGCTTGATTTTTAAAAAGTTGAAGCAACACCATTTTTAGACATGGAATTTCATCAGGAAACTCATCCTGGTGTCCGTTTTTGTATTTGGTTTCAAAAAAAAAATTTGGCTTCAAAAAACATTTTGGTTCCTGGGCAGGATTTTTCCTGACCATGGAGTAAAGCCTTTTCTTCTCCTGGCACCAAAAAGGCTTGATTTTTAAAAAGTTGAAGCAACACCATTTTTAGACATGGAATTTCATCAGGAAACTCATCCTGGTATCCGTTTTTGTATTTGGTTTCAAAAAAAAAATTTGGCTTCAAAAAACATTTTGGTTCCTGGGCAGGATTTTTCCTGACCGTGGAGTAAAGCCTTTTCTTCTCCTGGCACCAAAAAGGCTTGATTTTTAAAAAGTTGAAGCAACACCATTTTTAGACATGGAATTTCATCCTGAAACTCCTCCTGGTGTCCGTTTTTGCATTTGGTTTCAAAAAAAAAATTTGGCTTCAAAAAACATTTTGGTTCCTGGGCAGGATTTTTCCTGACCGTGGAGTAAAGCCTTTTCTTCTCCTGGCACCAAAAAGGCTTGATTTTTAAAAAGTTGAAGCAACACCATTTTTAGACATGGAATTTCATCAGGAAACTCATCCTGGTGTCCGTTTTTGCATTTGGTTTCAAAAAAAAAAATTGGCTTCAAAAAACATTTTGGTTCCTGGGCAGGATTTTTCCTGACCGTGGAGTAAAGCCTTTTCTTCTCCTGGCACCAAAAAGGCTTGATTTTTAAAAAGTTGAAGCAACACCATTTTTAGACATGGAATTTCATCAGGAAACTCATCCTGGTGTCCGTTTTTGTATTTGGTTTCAAAAAAAAAATTTGGCTTCAAAAAACATTTTGGTTCCTGGGCAGGATTTTTCCTGACCATGGAGTAAAGCCTTTTCTTCTCCTGGCACCAAAAAGGCTTGATTTTTAAAAAGTTGAAGCAACACCATTTTTAGACATGGAATTTCATCAGGAAACTCATCCTGGTATCCGTTTTTGTATTTGGTTTCAAAAAAAAAATTTGGCTTCAAAAAACATTTTGGTTCCTGGGCAGGATTTTTCCTGACCGTGGAGTAAAGCCTTTTCTTCTCCTGGCACCAAAAAGGCTTGATTTTTAAAAAGTTGAAGCAACACCATTTTTAGACATGGAATTTCATCCTGAAACTCCTCCTGGTGTCCGTTTTTGCATTTGGTTTCAAAAAAAAAATTTGGCTTCAAAAAACATTTTGGTTCCTGGGCAGGATTTTTCCTGACCGTGGAGTAAAGCCTTTTCTTCTCCTGGCACCAAAAACGCTTGATTTTTAAAAAGTTGAAGCAACGCCATTTTTAGACATGGAATTTCATCAGGAAACTCATCCTGGTGTCCGTTTTTGTATTTGGTTTCAAAAAAAAAATTTGGCTTCAAAAAACATTTTGGTTCCTGGGCAGGATTTTTCCTGACCGTGGAGTAAAGCCTTTTCTTCTCCTGGCACCAAAAAGGCTTGATTTTTAAAAAGTTGAAGCAACACCATTTTTAGACATGGAATTTCATCAGGAAACTCATCCTGGTGTCCGTTTTTGCATTTGGTTTCAAAAAAATAATTTGGCTTCAAAAAACATTTTGGTTCCTGGGCAGGATTTTTCCTGACCGTGGAGTAAAGCCTTTTCTTCTCCTGGCACCAAAAAGGCTTGATTTTTAAAAAGTTGAAGCAACACCATTTTTAGACATGGAATTTCATCCTGAAACTCATCCTGGTGTCCGTTTTTGCATTTGGTTTCAAAAAAAAAATTTGGCTTCAAAAAACATTTTGGTTCCTGGGCAGGATTTTTCCTGACCATGGAGTAAAGCCTTTTCTTCTCCTGGCACCAAAAAGGCTTGTTTTTTAAAAAGTTGAAGCAACACCATTTTTAGACATGGAATTTCATCAGGAAACTCATCCTGGTGTCCGTTTTTGCATTTGGGTTCAAAAAAAAAATTTGGCTTCAAAAAACATTTTGGTTCCTGGGCAGGATTTTTCCTGACCGTGGAGTAAAGCCTTTTCTTCTCCTGGCACCAAAAAGGCTTGATTTTTAAAAAGTTGAAGCAACACCATTTTTAGACATGGAATTTCATCAGGAAACTCATCCTGGTGTCCGTTTTTGTATTTGGTTTCAAAAAAAAAATTTGGCTTCAAAAAACATTTTGGTTCCTGGGCAGGATTTTTCCTGACCGTGGAGTAAAGCCTTTTCTTCTCCTGGCACCAAAAAGGCTTGATTTTTAAAAAGTTGAAGCAACACCATTTTTAGACATGGAATTTCATCCTGAAACTCATCCTGGTGTCCGTTTTTGCATTTGGTTTGAAAAAAAAAATTTGGCTTCAAAAAACATTTTGGTTCCTGGGCAGGATTTTTCCTGACCGTGGAGTAAAGCCTTTTCTTCTCCTGGCACCAAAAAGGCTTGATTTTTAAAAAGTTGAAGCAACACCATTTTTAGACATGGAATTTCATCAGGAAACTCATCCTGGTGTCCGTTTTTGCATTTGGTTTCAAAAAAAAAATTTGGCTTCAAAAAACATTTTGGTTCCTGGGCAGGATTTTTCCTGACCGTGGAGTAAAGCCTTTTCTTCTCCTGGCACCAAAAAGGCTTGATTTTTAAAAAGTTGAAGCAACACCATTTTTAGACATGGAATTTCATCAGGAAACTCATCCTGGTGTCCGTTTTTGCATTTGGTTTCAAAAAAAAAATTTGGCTTCAAAAAACATTTTGGTTCCTGGGCAGCATTTTTCCTGACCGCGGAGTAAAGCCTTTTCTTCTCCTGGCACCAAAAAGGCTTGATTTTTAAAAAGTTGAAGCAACACCATTTTTAGACATGGAATTTCATCAGGAAACTCATCCTGGTGTCCGTTTTTGCATTTGGTTTCAAAAAAAAAATTTGGCTTCAAAAAACATTTTGGTTCCTGGGCAGGATTTTTCCTGACCGTGGAGTAAAGCCTTTTCTTCTCCTGGCACCAAAAAGGCTCGATTTTTAAAAAGATGAAGGAACACCATTTTTAGACATGGAATTTCATCAGGAAACTCATCCTGGTGTCCGTTTTTGTATTTGGTTTCAAAAAAAAAATTTGGCTTCAAAAAACATTTTGGTTCCTGGGCAGGATTTTTCCTGACCGTGGAGTAAAGCCTTTTCTTCTCCTGGCACCAAAAAGGCTTGATTTTTAAAAAGTTGAAGCAACACCATTTTTAGACATGGAATTTCATCAGGAAACTCATCCTGGTGTCCGTTTTTGCATTTCGTTTCAAAAAAAAAATTTGGCTTCATAAAACATTTTGGTTCCTGGGCAGGATTTTTCCTGACCGTGGAGTAAAGCCTTTTCTTCTCCTGGCACCAAAAAGGCTCGATTTTTAAAAAGTTGAAGCAACACCATTTTTAGACATGGAATTTCATCAGGAAACTCATCCTGGTGTCCGTTTTTGCATTTGGTTTCAAAAAAAAAAATTTGGCTTCAAAAAACATTTTGGTTCCTGGGCAGGATTTTTCCTGACCGCGGAGTAAAGCCTTTTCTTCTCCTGGCACCAAAAAGGCTTGATTTTTAAAAAGTTGAAGCAACACCATTTTTAGACATGGAATTTCATCAGGAAACTCATCCTGGTGTCCATTTTTGTATTTGGTTTCAAAAAAAAAATTTGGCTTCAAAAAACATTTTGGTTCCTGGGCAGGATTTTTCCTGACCGTGGAGTAAAGCCTTTTCTTCTCCTGGCACCAAAAAGGCTTGATTTTTAAAAAGTTGAAGCAACACCATTTTTAGACATGGAATTTCATCAGGAAACTCATCCTGGTGTCCGTTTTTGTATTTGGTTTCAAAAAAAAAATTTGGCTTCAAAAAACATTTTGGTTCCTGGGCAGGATTTTTCCCGACCGTGGAGTAAAGCCTTTTCTTCTCCTGGCACCAAAAAGGCTTGATTTTTAAAAAGTTGAAGCAACACCATTTTTAGACATGGAATTTAATCCTGAAACTCATCCTGGTGTCCGTTTTTTCATTTGGTTTCAAAAAAAAAATTTGGCTTCAAAAAACGGACCCCAGGATGAGTTTTGGGATGAAATTCCATGTCTAAAAATGGTGTTGGTCCCACTTTTTAAAAATCGAGCCTTTTTGGTGCCTGGGGAAGAAAACGCGTGACTCCGCGGTCAGAAAAATGCTTCCCAGGAAAAAAATGTTTTTTGAAGCCCAATTTGTTTTTTAAAACCAAATGCAAAAACGGACCCCAGGATGAGTTTTGGGATGAAATTCCATGTCTAAAAATGGTGTTGCTCCCATTTTTTAAAAATCGAGCCTTTTTGGTGCCTGGGGAAGAAAACGCGTGACTCCGCGGTCAGAAAAATGCTGCCCAGGAAAAAAATGTTTTTTGAAGCCCAATTTGTTTTTTAAAACCAAATGCAAAAACGGACTCAAGGATGAGTTTTGGGATGAAATTCCATGTCTAAAAATGGTGTTGCTCCCACTTTTTAAAAATCGAGCCTTTTTGGTGCCAGGAGAAGAAAATGCTTTACTCCGCGGTCAGGAAAAATGCCGCCCAGGAACCAAAAATGTTTTTTGAAGCCAAAATTTGTCTCTTTAAACCAAATGCAAAAACGGACACCAGGATGAGTTTCACGATGAAATTCCATGTCTAAAAATGGTGTTGCTTCAAGTTTTTGAAAATCGAGCCTTTTTGGTGCCTGGGGAAGAAAACGCGTGACTCCGCGGTCAGAAAAATGCTTTCCAGGAAAAAAATGTTTTTTGAAGCCCAATTTGTTTTTTAAAACCAAATGCAAAAACGGACCCCAGGATGAGTTTTGGGATGAAATTCCATGTCTAAAAATGGTGTTGCTCCCATTTTTTAAAAATCGAGCCTTTTTGGTGCCTGGGGAAGAAAACGCGTGACTCCGCGGTCAGAAAAATGCTGCCCAGGAAAAAAATGTTTTTTGAAGCCCAATTTGTTTTTTAAAACCAAATGCAAAAACGGACCCAAGGATGAGTTTTGGGATGAAATTCCATGTCTAAAAATGGTGTTGCTCCCACTTTTTAAAAATCGAGCCTTTTTGGTGCCTGGGGAAGAAAACGCGCGACTCCACGTCAGAAAAATGCTGCCCAGGAAAAAAATGTTTTTTGAAGCCCAATTTTTTTTTTTAAACCAAATGCAAAAACGGACACCAGGAGGAGTTTCAGGATGAAATTCCATGTCTAAAAATGGTGTTGCTTCCACTTTTTGAAAATCGAGCCTTTTTGGTGCCAGGAGAAGAAAACGCTTTACACCGCGGTCAGGAAAAATGCTGCCCAGGAACCAAAATGTTTTTTGAAATACTTTTCTCCGTTATGAAAAACTGATTTGCAACAAAAGGGAATCATGTTTTTATATATATATATATATATATATATATATATATATATATATATATATATATATATATATAACAGAGGGTTGAGACTGATGGGATTGTTAGCAAGCTGCTCAAAGGATGTGACACCAGCATTCAAATGCAATGCAGCATTTTTTTGGGGAAAAAAATTTCAAGTTTTTAATTGCCCGGAATGAATTCCTATTTACATCAAAGATTGGACTAGTGCAATAAAATTAACCCCATTCATAAAAGTTTCTGGTCTGACTTGGTGATGAGGACGTTAATTAAAGTTAAATGACTAATGGCAGCAGCTCAAGCCAGACATCATTTTAAGTCACGAAAAGAGGTGCTTTTTAATGAAATCCTTTTGAAAGGACGCGATAGTAGTTTCCTGTGTTGCCCCCCACCCCCCAACCATGCAAAGACTAAGCAAATCTATGAAATTGTACGTGTGCTGAATTTTAAGTTAGTCAGAGTTCCAGAAACGAAGTTCAGGATTTGATTGTCAATTGCTTTCAGAACAAAAAAAAAAATTATTGATTTACTGGGTGAGAACTAGGAAGGGGAGGAAACCCCCCCCCCACACACTCTAAAAATATCCCTGTCTTAAAAAGGAGGTAGTACAAGTATAGCTCCTTTCCCAACAACCTCCGTCATTTTCGTTCGTCACCTTCCTGTGAAAAGTTTTCAGGACTGGAAATTGCTAGTTTTTTTTTTTTTTCTTTTTAAATGACATTGGAAAATGCGCTTGTTTTGGTGTGCCCAAGTAGACAACCCTCTCCATTGTTAACGAAAGAAAAAAAAGAACCAGTGTTGCAAAAGGAAAGCCTGCCACATTTTTTTTTTTTTTGACTTTGGTAGAACAATATTAAGTAAGCACTGTGGCTCACAGCCCGGAGAAAAATGTACAGTAAAGACTGAGTGACATGGTGCTTCGTTCAGCAATACAGGCAGCAGGGTGGTTTGAAAAATGTGAAATAAATGAGTAATAGAACAGTGTCTTCTTCTTTCTTCTTCTCCTCCTCTTCCTCCTCTTCCTCCTCCTCCTCCTCCTCCTCCCCCTCCTCCTCCTCCCCTCTTCTTCTCCTTCTCCTTCTCCTTCTTAGCATAATCCACGTTTAAATGGTAATTGTCCTATGAAAAGCATGAGGATTCTATAGCTTTTTTTTAAAAAAAACACGTTTTTTTATTGTGCATCGTTGACTGTGAATTAAGCAGGTGCATATTGGTACTATTGAGTCTCCCCCAGAAAAGCCCTCTTCATCCAAACCCCCCCCCCCATCTCTATCCAACGATGGGTAGGGCCAAAGCTCGATAAATGTGAAGATTTCCACTTTGGGAAAGGACCTTCCGAGCTGGCGTTCGATGAGATGGGCATCACAAGAGGGAAAGGACAAGTGGCGAGATCCACTGAGGAGGTACTATATGGCTACTACCGCATGTGTGAAAAGAGTACTTTCACACACATACACCCATCTCTGTTGAAGCTCCTTCAACCGGAGACGTCGTCTTGGCAGCCCGGGTAAAGCGAAACGGGTTGAGGTCGAAGTTGCCTTCGGTTGAAGGAATGGAGATGGGCGCGCATGTGTGGACATGTCTGTGCTCCAAGGGAGGTTATTTTATTTTTATTTTTATTTTTGCCTTTGAAACCTGACCTACCCTGTCCAGCCTGGGACAAGTCGCTCTTTTGGGACTGACCGCCGTTTAGCCACTTTTGGGGGGAAAAAACGGTCCCCGTCCGTCGATTTCCACAACGACAATTTGTCAATTTCCTCAGTGAGACCTAGTTGCACTATTTTAATTTAATTCCGGATAAAACTACGGACGTTTTTTCACCCTCCTGGGGAAGTCTTTTTTTAAATTTTTCTTTTGTTTTTTTTCTTCTTCTTCTGGCAAAGTATTTTGTTACCTCAGCCTTCTTATCGGATTGCTGCATTTTTCAGCTTGTTACATTGATAATAACTGTTTCACTAAATAAAGCAAAAACTTTAATGTAAAAATAAATAAATAAATGGCTCGGGTGTTTGTTTCTTTTCTCCTCCTTTGTTCCGATAGAATAGAATTCTTTATTGGTCAAGGGTGATTGGACACGCAAGGAATTTGTCTTGTTGCATATGCTCTCAGTGTACATAAAAGAAAAGACACATTCGTCAAGAATCATAAGGTAGAACACTTAAGGATAGTCATAGGGAACAAATTGTTCTGATCTGGGAAGGTAAAGAGAATTGTTGATCAATGGTAAAGCTATACAGTACAGGCACAGGGCCAGGTCCCATCAAGGGCCCCTGTGTGCCAGGGAAACATCACCATGCCTTCCCCTTGCCTTGCCTTGGCCACCAGGTAGCCTGGCTCCTGCCTGGCATTTACCACCTGGTGACCAGGGAAAGAAAAGGGTGACGTAATGCCCCACTCCAATGAGGTCGTCTTTCTTGGGCATTACGTCATCTTTTAGTCCTGGCTAAATCCAAGGGTTCTAGGGTTTTTGGTTGACTCCGTGCCAGCCAGGGACCAGGGGGGGAAAAGGTGGCGACGTAATGCCATATTCCAATGATGTCATCTTCTGTTGGACATTACGTCGTCTCTTTTTTTTTCTAGGGAAACCCTAAGTTTCTGGCCCATTCGCTTGGCTCTGTGCCAAGAAAAAAAAGGATGGTGTCATGCCACATTCCAATGATGGGGGCTTTGTTGTGCGTTACGTCGTCTCTTAAACAGCCTGATGTTTTTTGAGAGCCCAGAGAGTCAATCGCCCCCTTCCGCAAGACCACCCACATCTCAATTATTCAGGCCAGGCTGGCACCCTGGTGCATGTTCTTAGTTTGTGGTTTAGGGCAGAGTTTTTACACTTACTTTGACACACTTAACCTGGCGTTCCAAAACAGCAACAGAGTCCAGGTGATTATGGATCGGCTTACTTCGTCCTGTAGGTGATTGCTTAGGACCAGACACTGGGATCCTTCTCTGGGTGTCTCCGAGCCCAGCTACCCATCTTATCTACCCCTGTGCCTCATTGGGTCCCTTAGGTCCCCCCAAGACTCATATCCCCCCTCCCCAATTCAGAATAACAGAGTAACAGAGGCAGAAGGGACCTTGGAGGTCTTCTAGTCCAGCTCCCTGCTCAAGCAGGAGACCCTAAACCATTCCAGACATACAATCCCTTCTTCCAATCTCTTCTTCACAACCTCCAGTGATGGAGCACCCATAACTTCTGAAGGCAAGCTGATCCATTAGTTGACTGCTCTCACCGTTAAGTTGGTTCTCTTGTTCTCTTAGTTCTAGGTTGGTTCTATCATTCTCCTAGTTCTAGATTGTCCCACCAAATCCAAAATAAAAACCTCTCCCATCAGTGAAGAGATCCAGCAAAGAATCATCGCCAGAGAGAAATCATCCAGATGCCCCAAGCTCTATGGCCTCCCCTAGATACACAAAGAAGGAACACCACTCAGACCCATAGTCAGCTCCATAGGCTCACCTCTACAGAATCTTGCCAAATTTCTTGCCAAATAACTTCAGCCCTACGCAGAATCCATCACTTCACATATACAAAACTCATTCCACTTCATAGAAACAATAAAGAAACAAAACCTACAACTCAGCGACCGACTCGTGAGCTTCGATGTCATATCCCTCTTCACCCAAGTATCTATTAAAGAAGCCTTGACAGCTATCCAAAACAAATACAACACCCCTAAGCACATCCTAGATCTGACCAACCACTGCCTAACCAACACATACTTCATCTACAATGGACAAAGATACAAACAGATAGAAGGAGCACCTATATGATCACCTCTCTCACCCGTCATCGCAAACCTATACATGAAACACTTTGAAATCAACGTTTTAGATAAATCTGAACACAAACCCAAACTCTGTCTTACATATGTAGATGAGACTTTCGTAATTTGGCCACACGGAAAGGAAAAACTGGCCAACTTCCTCACACATCTCAACAGCCTACACCCCAACATACAATTTACTATAGAAATAGAAGCTAACAACCAACTCTCCTTTCTGGAGGTCCTAATCTACAAAAAACCCAACGGCTCCCTAGGACGCACCATCTACCAGAAAAACACACACACCAATTGCTACTTAAATGCAAGGTCAATAGGGAAAGCCGGATTCACTTAATAACCGGGTTGCTAATTTAACAACTGTTTCTGTGCATAGTTGTCTGTGTGTATGTTGGAGAGAGACTGGCCTAGCTGGGGGCAGAGTCAAGCAGGGAATTAGTCTGGAATCCCTATACAGACACAAGCAGGTGAACTCTCCCATTGAACCTTATCTAGCCTTACCCTGGGTAAGACTGAGATGATTCCTATCCACTTTTCATGTGTGAATCTACTTGTTCACACTTGACAATATAGATGTGAATGTACACACACACACAACCATGCACAGACACACACTGATGCAATTTACTAAGGCTTCAACTTTTTTGCTTTTGTGCTGGGTCACCGGCTCCTAAAATCTCGGATTTAAATAAGACATCGTTCACTCTGGGGATCAAAGTTTTGTTGTATCTCCAGAAGACTGGGTCTCGAATCAAAGCGCTATCGGGCAAGTTCCTGCGTATGGGGCTCCTGCAGTGGAGGTTAAAGGCGAGATCATTGGGGACTTCAAGGGAGCCTCCATATAGCTTGAGAACAGAATGGACCGAGGTCTGAATGACTTTGGTTGGATCCAGAATCATTTTCATGGCATTGAAGCTGCGAACGTCTTTAGGTTCCTTGTGGATGTGTTCAAAGACGTTAAACCCCGGCACCGTTGTCCAGGATGAAAAGTTGAAAGGAGTCTCGGAGAACACGGTGTGACGGAAATTCTGGTTTTCGAAACGGAAAATCCCAACTCCTGGATGTTCCTTTTCCAATCTTTCCATTAGGGACTTCCAGTCTGCATCCTTCAAGGGAAGAATAACTTCATCGGGGTCAATCAGCAAGACATATTTGCTTTTAAACATGTTGTAGTAAACACAGTCGTTCAAGGCTGCGATTTGCCCATAGTAGCCCAAATCTTTCCCTTCCATGGAGTAATGCCAGCGGGTCGAAATGTTCAGGTACAAATCGATGGGCCAAGGAATAATTTCCACGATGCCTTGGGAGATGTAATAGTCGAGAACTTTGTCCATGAGGGGGCTGCAACTGTTCTTGTATATCATCACTCTTTGGGCCCCCAGAAGCCTGTACAACTCCAGGGACTGTACGAACTGCAAGACGTTGTTGTATTTCCCAAACATGGTAGACATGCAGATCGTGAAGTCCACAGAGGGCTCCTCTGGATAGAGGTTTCGGATGGGAAATAGGGGCAGGTGGGTCAATTCCAGGTTGGGATTCCCGGGGTGGACAGAAATGAAGTGAGCTTCGCAGTCTTCCGGCTGAAGACAAAGCAGATCTGCGGTGCCGTATGGGAAACCGAAGCGGTCTTTGTGGACATCGATTTCTCCTTGTACGACCTCAATCATCTGGCTGTTCTCGCAGCAAAAGATGCAGTAAATCTTGCTGACTTTTTGATGGTGGATAATGCTCAGGACCCGGACGAGATTTTCCTGTCGCTTGTCAAAATAAGGGGTGATGATAAAACTGTGTTTATCCTGGAGTGGGGTGATTGCACCGTTGGCGAGCCGGCCTTTGCAAAAACTGCCAGGCCATTTCCCTTCCTTGACATTTTCGTTCAACGGATCCCAGCTTTGGCTCTTCTTCCAATAATACGACACAAGGAACAACGTAAAGACGAAAAGGAAGCTGCAAATTCGAGGGGGCGAGCTGTTTTTTCTGCCGCAGATGGACATTCCGAAAGCTCCTGCAGTTGATTGTTCAGTATTTCATTTCAATTGATCTAATGAGAAGAAAAGAAGGAAGGGGTGGGGGGGGAGAAAGGAAGAGAAAAGAGTGAGATGCCACCATGTTACTGCTTGTTTTGCAAGACAATCTTTTTGCAAGAGTGAGATGCCCAGGAGTGGGCTGCTGGGGGTCTTGGATGCAGGTAAGTGCAGGCTGCGTGCGGAGGATTGGGGAGGGCAAAAAATGGGCATACCAGAAGTTTGGGAAGGCTGGAAACGGGCCCGTTTCCGGCATCTAAAGAGCCTCCAGAGCCTGGGGAAGCTGTTTTGGCCCTCCCGGAGGCACAAGAAAAGCCGCTGGAACCCGGGGAGGGCAAAAACGCCCCAACACCACCATGGTGCGGGAAGTCGACCAGGCCACGCCCACCATGGCCACGCCCACCCAGTACCCAGGCAGAGAACCCCTTGCTAAAATTTTTGAAGCCCACCCCTGGAGATGCCACCATGTTACTGTTCGTTTTGCAAGAAGATCTCCTGATCTTTCGGGAAAAGGTTTTCAGTTCTTCTTCCTGGTTTGACCATCTAGATAGGAAACTAGGATTACATCAGGGCGTGGAGTCATCTCCCACTAAAAATAAAGAGGAAGGGGGGAAAAGGTGACGGAGAAAGGAAATAAGAATGAGGGGTGGAAAGGATGATGGAGCATTCTCTGCTAGTGTCCTCATGAAGATCCTCAGCCAGTTGTGATTGTCCTCCATCAGAAGAGCAACAGCAAGAGTTTTTGTAGGAGGTGAATTCTAGCAAAGGGGGGACATGGAAAAGCTAGCAGAGAGCTAACTTTCTTGGGAAAGGGAGATCAGGGATTAGAACGGCTTGGGGAAGGGAAAGGGGAAGGAAAGGAAAGGAAAGGAAAGGAAAGGAAAGGAAAGGAAAGGAAAGGAAAGGAAAGGAAAGAAAGGAAAGGACAGATGAAAGGAGAAGGGAAGGGAAGATGAAAGGGGAAGGAAAGGAGAGGAGGACAGGAAAGGAAGGACAGATGAAAGGGGAAGGAAAGGGAAGGAAAGAAGAGAGGAAGAAGAGAAGGGAAGGAGAAGGGGAAGGGGAAGGAAAGGAAATTAATGGATGAGGAAGGGAAAGTAAAGGAAAAACGGATAGGAAAGGAAAGCTAGGGAGGGAAGGGAAGGGAGAAGGGAAGGAAAGAGGGAAGGAAAGGAGAGGAGAGGGGAGGAGAGGAAAGTTGAGGGCTACTCTATTATTAGCAGTAGCTAATTCACCAGTTTAATCTGTATAATGGATAAATTTGACAAAGGAAGGCCACTTAAACACTTACTTAAACAGAATAACAGATGGCAGGGACCTTGGAGGTCTTCTAGTCCAACCCTCTTCTTAGGCAGGAGACCCTACACCACTTCAGACAAATGGTTGTCCAACATCTTCTTAAAAACTTCCAGTGTTGGAGCATTCACAACTTCTGGAGGCAAGTTGTTCCACTGATTAATTGTTCCAACTGTCAGGAAATTTCTCCTTAGTTCTAAGTGGCTTCTCTCCTTGAATAGTTTCCACCCATTTCTTCTTGTCCTGCCCTCAGGTGCTTTGGAGAACAGCTTGACTCCCTTTTTTTTGCGGCAGCCCTTGAGATATTGGAACCCTGCTATCCTGTCTCCCCTAGTCCTTCTTTTCATCAACTAGACATACCCAGTTCCTGCAACCGTTCTTCGTATGTTTTAGCCTCCAGTCCCCTAATCATCTTTGTTGCTCTTCTCTGCACTCTTTCCAGAGTCTCAGCATCTTTTTTACATCTTGGCGATCAAAACAGGATCCAGGATTCCAAGTGTGGCCTTAACAAGTCCTTATAAAGTGGTATTAACACTTCATGTTGATTCTATCCTTCTGTTTATGCAGCCTAGAACCGGTATTGGCTTTTTTGGCAGCTGCTGCACACGGCTGGCTCATATATAAGACTCATATTAGACTAGAGATTGTTCCAAAGTACATTTCCTTACCTTTTCTCGCTTCCTTACGCCCAAAGAAAAGAGCCATATCAACCTATCCCAAAGGCCAATAGTACCTTTTTTTGGAGTAACCGCGTCTCACTTCATCCAACACAACAGGTGCTTAATTGTGTCCCAAATGCGGCCACGCCAACAAAAACAAGCTGAACGTTAAAACCAGCTCTTTCTCTATGCTGGTGCACGAATGAATTGATCTGCTGTTATAGGATAACAGAGAACAACGGAATTGGAAGGGGCCTTGGAGGTCTTGTAGTCTAACCCCCTGCTCAAGCAGGAAAGCCTATTTTATTATTTATTTATTTATTAAATGTATTTATATGCTGCCATTCTCCCAAAGGACTCAGGGCGGCGAACACAAGTTAAGAAATAATACAATAAAATCATAATTTAATCCAAATAATTAATTAGTAGTAAATAATAAAGCTCGGAATCAGTCTCAGCCTATTTGTTTGAAAAGCCAAGTCTTCAAGTCCCGTCGGAAGGAGCGGAGATCAGGAGCCGTCCGGAGCTCGGTAGGCAATTCATTCCAGAGGGTGGGAGCACCCACAGAGAACGCCCTACCCCTGGGCACAGCAAGGCGACATTGGCTCGCCGTCGAAACCCTGAGGAGAGCGGCCCTATGTGAGCGAACAGGACGGTGAGAGGCAGGCAGGAGAAGGTCATGCAAATATCCCGGACCTAAGTCATGAAGGGCCTTATAGGTGAGGACTAGCACCTTGAAGCGGACCCGGAGAACCACTGGTAACCAGTGCAGCTCATGAAGGAGGGGTGTTATATGGGAGTAACGAGGGGCTCCCGTAACAACCCGTGCAGCTGCATTCTGGATCAGCTGGAGTCTCCGGGTGCATCTCAGGGGCAGGCCCATGTAGAGGAAATTGCAGTAATCCAAGCGGGAAGTAACCAGGGTATGAGTGACTGTGCGAAGGTCATCTCGGTCCAGGAAAGGGCGCAACTGGCGCACCAAGCGAACCTGTGCGAAGGCCCCCCTGGTCACGGCCATTAGATGGTCTTCTAGGGATAGCCGAGCATCCAGGAGGACACCCAAGTTGCGAGCCCTATCAACGGGTGCAAGTTTTTCCCCATCTATCAAAAGTGATGGAGCCTCTGAAACCCGAGATGCCGGCATCCACAGCCACTCAGTCTTAGAGGGATTGAGTTTGAGTCTGTTTCTGCCCATCCAGGCCCATACCTCCTCCAGGCAACGGGACATCACGGAAAGGGCATCTCTGGGGTGGTCTGGGGTGGAGATGTATAATTGGGTATCATCAGCATATTGATGATATCTCACCCCAAAGCCACGAATGAACTCACCCAGTGGCTTCATATAGATGTTAAAGAGCAGGGGGGAGAGAACCGACCCCTGAGGCACACCCCACAATTAAGGGGCCTCAGGGTGGATCTCTGCCCTCCTACCCGTGCAAACTGAAAGCGACCCGAGAGGTAGGAGGAAAACCACCGTAAAACAGTGCCTCCCACCCCTAACCCCACAAGTCGCTGCAGTAGGATACCATGGTCGATGGTATCAAAAGCCGCTGAGAGGTCAAGTAGGACCAGGATGGAGGAACAACCCCCATCCCGAGCCTGCCAGAGATCATTCACCAGAGCGACCAATGCCGTTTCTGTGCTGTGACCGTGTCGGAAGCCTGATTCGTACGGGTCAAGGTATTCCGTTTCCTCCAGGAATTGTGGGAGCTGTTGAGCCACTACAGTCTCAACAACCTTTGCGATGAAGCGAAGGTTGGAGACGGGACGATAGTTATTAAGTGAGTCTGGATCCAGGGAAGGCTTCTTGAGGAGAGGTCGAACCACCGCCTCCTTAAGAGAGGTGGGGAAGTTCCCCTCTCTCAACGAAGCGTTGACAATTGCCTGGATCCAGTCTCTAGTCACCTCTCTGGCAGCCGAAACCAACCAGGAGGGACAAGGGTCCAATAAGCAAGTGGAGGAACTAAGTTTGCCCACAATCCTGTCCACTTCCTTGACAGAAACAGGGTCAAACTCAATCCAGATATTATTCTCAAGACCCACCCTAGTCTCCTGATTGGATTCTGCCCAGTCAGAGTCCAATCCGATCCGGATCTGAGCGATTTTATCATGCAGAAACTGTACAAAATCCTCAGCTCTGCCCTGCAAAGGGTCTTCCCTCGCTCCCTGATTGAGGGGGGAGCGGGTCACACGAAACAGGGCCACTGGGCGGTTTTCTGCAGATGCAATGAGGGCGGCGAAGTAGTGATGTTTCGCCGCTTCCATCGCCACTAGATAAGACCTAATATGGGTTCTTAACTGTGTTCGGTCAGATTCAGATCGGGAGGACCTCCAACTCTCCTCTAAGCGTCTTTTCCGACGTTTCATTTCCTGGAGCTCCATGGAAAACCAAGGAGCAATCCGGGATCTGTGTCGGGTTAGAGGCCGCAAAGGTGCGATTCTGTCCAAGGCATCGGTAGCCACCCGTTCCCAGGATGCCACCAGAGCCTCAGCTGAATCGCAGGATTGAGAGGTGGGGAATGTCCCATGCTCCTTTAAGAACCTTTCTGGGTCCATCAGGCGCCTAGGGCGGAACCATTTTATGGGTCCCGTCTCCCAGCGGCAGGGGTTGGCAGATTGAAAGTCTAGTCTAAGGAGGGAATGGTCAGTCCATGACAGGGGAGTGATGGAAAGTTCCCCCTTACTATGACCATTTATCCACTGCCCAGAGAGAAAAACCAGATCGATTGTGTGTCCTCCCCTATGAGTTGGGCCCTGAATAACCTGAGTCAGGTCCATGGCTGCCATGGAGGCCATGAACTCCCGGACTGTCTCAGATGACTCACCAACTGAAGGCAGATTAAAATCTCCCACAACTAAAAGGCTGGGGAGTTCAAGTGCCACCTCAGACAAGACATCGAGCAGTGCGGGCAGGGCTGTGGCAACATAGCTGGGAGATAGGTATGTGACCAACAAGCCCGACTGAACTCCAGGGTCCCACTTCAATAGAAGAGACTCACACCCGCCTATCTGAGGGATAGTGACCTCCCTAGGACTCAGACTTTCTCTAACAACTACTGCCACCCCCCCGCCCCTTCCCTGGTGTCGCGGCTGGTGCAGGACACGAAAGCCTGAGGGGCATAAATCAGAGAGAGGGATTCCCCCCTCTTGCCCCAACCAGGCCTCCGTGATACAGGCCAGGTCTGCACCCTCCTCATCAATAAGATCTCGTATGAGGAGAGCTTTATTCATCACGGACCTGGCATTCACATATATCAGACGGAAACCAGGGTCCCTCGCTCTCATATTCCCAGGAAAGCAGGGTGAGCAGGAGGTATGGGAGCAAGTTACCATCCGAATGCATCTGGTGTGATGCTCCCCACTCCTACTTCGATTTCTTCTGCCCCTTCCCACCATCACAGGTATAGCTTGTCCCACCCTCCTCCGAGCATCTCCTACGACTCCCAACCTCCCCAACCCGCTGGGACTGTCAAAACGGCATGGCTGCTGATCCTTAAGAGACCCCCCAGTCTCATTTTTATTATTAAAAACCACCCTCCTCCTGGATCCCCTTAAAATTGGATCTAAAAATCTACTTTAAAAACCCCAGAGTTTCCGTTTTTCAGCGTACCACCTCTCGGGGTTCCAAAACCCGTCGTCAAGGGCGGCCCTCAATAGTTGAGAGGGCCAAACCTGCAAGAGGGGGGAGTCTCGCAGTGCAAGGAGCTCCGCAGTTGAATACATTAAAGAATAGCAATGAGCTGAGAGTGATGAAGGATCATTTTCTATTAAAGGGTGTTAGAGATGGTAAAAACAGGTGGATTAAATAAGGGAGGAAAAGATGTTCAAGAGAAGACAATATGCTAAAGACATCAGAACATCGGGACATCATCGTTCTGTCATGACAATGGGAAGTCTTGTGATTATAATAAGTCTATTCAATGGTGGGGAAAAAAGTCTCAAATGCTGCCCTTTCAAGGTGACCCAAACCAGAGTCATAAGGTCAAGTGAGAGATGGCCGTCCCACCATAGTCCAAGACTCTCGGTGTCTGTGCCTCCTCCCGTTCTCACACCAGTGATAGCCGAGGCTTAGTTCAGAAAAAAGCAAGGTGTAGTCATAGGATGGAATAAATGATAGAATAATCGAATAATCCGGGTAACCCAGGGAGGACAAGATGGTCAAATAATGGTCAAATAAGGCTGCAGATCAATCAGAAGTTGTAAATTTATGCTGAGTGGCCCTATTAGGCCTAAGCCTAATAAGGGGGGGGGGGAACAGTTAAGGGGGAGACCAATTGTCATCCCCCAACTGACAATTCTCAGTTGCTTCCCCATAAGCTTGATCTTCAAGCCATTCAGCCCATTAAGCCCCTTCCATGCTTCAGAAAAAAAAGGGGGGGAAGTGTCCAGATCCCTCAAAAACTGAGGGATCCTAATTTTCAGACAAACGGCTGTCCCATTTCTTCTTGAAAACTTCCAGTGATGGAGCACCCACAATTTCTGGAGGCAAGCTGTTTCCCCTGATGAATTCTTCTCAACTGTCTGGAAATTTCTCCTTAATTCTAGATCGGTCCTCTCCTTAATGACTTTCATCAGCTCTGTTTAGATCTCCTGTTTCCAAGTTGTATTTAAGGCACCTCCCAACAGGCAGGACTTTTACTAGCAATAAGCAAGGCACGCTGCTTGTCTTCCTGCCACCAACCTCTCTTTTAAGTTAAGACAGTGGAAGAGCCAGCCGCAACACTCTCATCGTGGTTCCCTACAAGAGTTGGAAGACACCTTGGCCAGGTCTTCTCCAGATCGCTCAGCCCCACCACCCCAGATACACAGCAAGCTGGCAAACCCACCTACTCACATCGCTCCAAGAAACTGGCAGCCTTTTCATCTTCTGTGGCTCGGCGTGTGTCTCTCTCGATCAGCCTCTCTCGCCATAGGAAGGAGTGAATCAGCTCCCTCTTCAGCTTCTGAGGTTCTTTCCTAATCGTCTTATTCAGTGGTGGAGGAGGAGCAAAAATTTGAATTCACCTGGGCTCTGAGCAAAGGGAAACAGGACTTCCGAGCCCCTCTGGTTAGGTTATCCCTTTGCTCTAGCTAGCTAGCTGGTGGGAGGGGAATGATCCCTGTTCGGGTAGATGAAGGGGAGGTGTAGGCTGGCTTATTTTAGATATAAGATTAGATAATTTAGAACTAGGAGAACGAGAGAACCAACCCAGAACTAAGAGAACGAGAGAACCAACCTAGAACTAAGGGAACTAGAGAACCAACCTAGAACCAAGAGAACAAGAACCAACCTAGAACTAAGAGAACAAGAGAAGCAACCTAGAATTAAGAGAACAAGAGAACAAGAGTTCCCGGGTTCTCTAATTCCCTTAGTTCTAAGTTGGTTCATCTAGTTCTCTTAGTTCTGGGTTGGTTCTCTAGTTCCCTTAGTTCTGGGTTGGTTCTCTAGTTCCCTTAGTTCTAGGTTGGTTCTCTAGTTCTCTTAGTTCTGGGTTGGTTCTCTAGTTCTCTTAGATCTGGATTGGTTCTCTAGTTCTCTTAGTTCTAGGTTGGTTCTCTTGTTCTTTTAGTTCTAGGTTGGTTCTCTAGTTCTAGATTGGTTCTTTCATTTTAGTTCTAGGTTGGGTCTCTTGTTCTCTTAGTTCTAAATTGGTTCTCTCATTCTCTTAGCTCTAGGTTGGTTGTCTAGTTCCCTTAGTTCTAGGTTGGTTCTCTAGTTCCCTTAGTTCTAGGTTGGTTCTCTTGTTCTTTTAGTTCTAGGTTGGTTCTCTTAGTTCTAGGTTGGGTCTCTCGTTCTCTTAGTTCTAAATTGGTTCTCTCATTCTCTTAGCTCTAGGTTGGTTCTCTAGTTCCCTTAGTTTTAGGTTGGTTCCTTAGTTCCCTTAGTTCTAGGTTGGTTCTCTAGTTCCCTTAGTTCTAGGTTGGTTCTCTCGTTCTCTTAGCTCTAGGTTGGTTCTCTTGTTCTTTTAGTTCTAGGTTGATTCTCTAGTTCCCTTAGTTCTAGGTTGATTCTCTAGTTCCCTTAGTTCTAGGTTGGTTCTCTAGTTCTAGATTGGTTCTTTTGTTCTCTTAGGTGTAGGTTGGTTCTCACATTCTCTTAGTTGTAGGTTGGTTCTCTCATTCTCTTAGCTCTAGGTTGGTCCTCTCAGTTCTAAATTGGTTCTCTTAGTTCTAGGTCATATCTCTCCATGATTCTTCCCTCTCCCCAGAGTTCCTGTGTCCCGGCCTACCTATCCGTATCTCCCAATGCCTAACAAAACACCCACAGGCGAACACAGAGACACACAAAACACTCACAAATGCCAGGCATCGACCCAAAAAAAACAACACGCAAAAGATAAGCCAGCCTACACCTCCCCTTCATCTACCCGAACAGGGATCATTCCGTTCCCCTCCCACCAGCTAGCTCGAGCGAAGGGATAAAAAAACCTCGGTTGTCACCAGAGGGGCTCGGAAGCCCTGTTTCCCTTTGCTCAGAGCCCAGGTAAATTCAAATTTTTGCTCCTCCTGCGCCACCGAACAAGACGATTAGGAAAGAACCTCAGAAGCCAAAGAGGGAGCTGACTCACTCCTTCCTGTGGCGAGAGAGGCTGATCGAGAGAGACGCACGCCGAGCCACAGAAAATGAAAAGGCTGCCAGTTTCTTGGAGCGATGTGAGTAGGTGGGTTTTGGCCAGCTTGCTGTGTATCTGGGGTGGTGGGGCTGAGCAATCTGGAGAAGACCTGGCCAAGGTGTCTTCCGACTCCGGTAGGGAATCACGATGAGAGTGTTGCGGCTGGCTCTTCCACTGTCTTAACTTAAAAGAGAGGCTGAAAGCAGCGTGCCTTGCTTATTGCTTAATGTAGTAAAAATCCTGTCTGTTGGGAGGTGCCTTAAATACAACTTGGAAACAGGAGATCTAAACAGAGCTGATGAAAGTCATTAAGGAGAGGACCGATCTAGAATTAAGGAGAAATTTCCAGACAGTTGAGAATAATTCATTAGGGGAACAGCTTACTTCCAGAAATTGTGGGTGCTCCATCACTGGAAGTTTTCAAGAAGAGATGTGACAGCCGTTTGTCTGAAAATAGGGTTTCCTGCTTGAGCAGGGGGTTAGACTACAAGACCTCCAAGGCCCCTTCCAATTCTGTTATCCTATAACCCCGGATCAATTAACCCGTGGAAAGGCTTGCCTCCAGAAGTTGTCAGTGAAAAATGAAGGTTTTCAAGAAGAGATTGGACAGCCACTGGTCTGAAATGGTATAGGGTTTCCTGCTTGAGTTGGGGGTTGGACTAGACGACCTCCAAGGTCCCTTCCAATTCTTCGTTAATCTGAGATCGGGATCCCTTTCTCTTCCCCAGCTAAAAATGGGTGAGATCTCCAAATTTTAAGGGCAATAAGTAAATAGCTTTTGTGGGGGAAGAGAGCATCTAACTGCCCGCCCTTTCTGAATTCTAGGAACAGAGTTAATTAGTTAACTCTGGGTTACAGCTAATCTGTAACCCTTGTGCCACTTTCCCTCTCTTTGCTTCAACAATTATTACAAGAGGAAGAAGGGAGGGTAGTGAAATAAAAAGAAGAAGCAGGGGCCCATCAAAGCAACTCTTTCCCCGCCCTTAAGCTGTGTGGATCATTAATGAAACATTTCTCATTTTAGAGACTGACGCAGGTTGGGGTCTGCTTTTGGCTAGAGGCATCGGAGAAGGGCATCGAAGATCGAAACCATCCCAAGGTTCAAATAATTTAATATTTGGGCGGCGGGGGGTGGGGAGAGAACGGTGGCAATGTTAGTCCTAGTAGGGTAAGGGTTTTGAGGGGTGCCTTGGGTTGCAAGTAGCCACATTTCCTTGCGTCTTCAATCAATCAGAATCGAAGGGACCTTGGAGGTCTTCTAGTCCAACCCCGCAGGAGAGCCTATACCATTTCAGACAAATGGCTGCCTAGTGTCTTCTTAAAAACCTCCAGTGATGAAGCACCCCCAATTTCTGAAGGGAAGCTATCTCACTGGTTGATTGTCCTCACTGTTAGGAAGTTTCTCCTTAGTTCCTTGATTCGTTTTCCATTTTGACGTTTCTTGTCTTGCCTTCTGGTGCTTTGGGAAATAAGTTGACTTTTCCCTCTTCTTTGAATACCTCAAATACTGGAAGACCTGCTATCGTGTCCCCTCTCCCTTTCCCAGTCCTTCTTTTCTCTATAGACTGGCTATATGTATCCTCTTAAAACAGCTTACAAATCAAAGATGGTTGCACGTCTTGTGAAATCGCGCGATGGGCGTGTGCAGGCTTGGCAGAAGCGGTGAGAAGATGATGATTTGAGCTGGCAGGAGCCTTTCTTTATCTGATCTCAACACGTCCAAAGCTGGGCTCCTCTAGGCGTATTTGATTGTATCTCCCATTTTCCATCGTAGGCACGTTAGGGCAGGGACGGCAGGGAGGAAAAAATGGCTGCTGTAGCTGGGTGGATTTGCAGACAGAGAGAAAAATGCAGCCCGAGAAATTTCCTGACAGTTGAGAACAATTCATCTGTGGAACAGCTTGCCTCCAGAAGTTATGGGTGCTCCAAATTAGATTTTTTTTTTTTTTAAGAAGAGATTGGACAGACATTTGTTTAAAATGGTACAGGCTTTCCTGCCTGAGCAAGGTTTTTTTTTATTATTATTATTATTATTAGATTTATATACTGCCCTACTCCCGAAGGACTCAGGGCGGTGAACAGGCACAAAATAAAATACATAAATACAAAAGTTAAAAGATATAATTAAAACCAGATTAAATCATTTAGCCCAAGACAATTAAAAAATCCCAATAATTTAAAACAAATTAAAATTTCGATGTAAAAAAGAATTTTAAAACAGGGTTGGACTAGAAGACCTCCAAGGTCCCTTCCAATTCCGTTGTTCTCCGTTATCCTATAACCCCAGATCAATTCATCCATGGAACGGCTTTGCCTCCAGAAATTGTAAGCGCTCTTAACACTGGAGGGTTTTTTGTAAAGAAGAGATTGGACAGGCATCTGTTTAAAATGGTATAGGCTTTCCTGCCTGAGCAGGAGGTCGGATAGATGACCTCCAAGGTCCCTTCCAACTCTTTGTTATTCTGTTATGCAACTCACTTTGAAACTGGGGGGGGGGGTTGAAATCAATGATGATACGTTTCACTGAGCAACAAAGCTGCATTGTTTTCTTGGCAGCGTGGAAGCTGTTTTTCTAGTCCTGAGCAGATCTGTTTTTATACGTGCTAAATGCACCCTAACGAAAAGATGACAGACAGCAGAGACAGAGGTTGAAACCTGCTGGGCATCCACGCCCTTAACAAAAGCAGTTGTGTATTTTACTCGCTTCTCTGCCTGCCTTACAAGGTTGCCCCGGGCTGTGGACGATTTGACAAGAGTTTAGAAATAGTTCAAATAAGTACATTAGTGTTTGTCTGGCGCAGAAAGCATTCCCTTTTGGGCAAAGCAGTTTTAAGCTCTGGCCGGAAGATTCCGGAGAACGAGAAACGTCAACAAGGAAAGTAAAATAAGACACAGCATGGAGAAAGAGCTGATTTTAACGCTTGGCTTGTTTTTGTTGGCGTGGCCGCATTTGGAACACAATTAAGCACCGGTTGTGTTGGATGAAGTGAGACGCAGTTACTCCAAAAAAAAGGTACTATTCGCCTTTGGGATAGGTTGATATGGCTCTCTTTTTTGGCTGTAAGGAAGCAAAAAAAGGTAAGGAAATGTACTTTGGAACAATCTCTAGTCTAATACGAGTCTTATATATGAGCCAGCTGTGTGCAGCAGCTGCCAAAAAAGCCTTCTGTGTAAAAAGAAGGATAGAATCAACATGAAGTGTTTTATAAGGACTTGTTAAGGCTAAACTTGGAATCCTGCATCCAGTTTTGGTCGCCACGATGTAAAAAAGATGTGGAGACTCGAGAAAGAGTGCAGAGAAGAGCAACAAAGATGATTAGGGGACTGGAGGCTGAAACATATGCAGAACAGTTGCAGGAACTGGATATTTATTTATTTATTTATTTATTTTATTAATTAAATTTCTATACCGCCCTTCTCCAAAAAGGACTCAGGGCGGTGCACAGCCAAAGTAAAAACAGAGCATACAAAATTTAAAAACAATATTAAAATAATTAAATATTCTCGCCGTAAATTAAAACAACCCAATTTAAAATCAATTTAAAATTAAACTCACGCCAGCCCAGCTAGTTGAAATAAATAGGTTTTCAGGGCCCGACGAAAAATCCGGAGGTCTGTTATTGTACGTAACTCTGGGGGAAGGTTGTTCCAGAGGGTGGGCGCCGTTACAGAGAAGGCTCTCCCCCTGGGGGTCGTCAGCCGACATTGTCTGGCGGACGGCACCCTGAGGAGGCCCACTCTGTGCGAGCGTACTGGCCGGTGGGAGGCTATTGGTGGCAGAAGGCGGTCTCGTAAGTACCCCGGCCCTAAGCCTACTATGTCTAGTTTGATGAAAAGAAGGACTTGGGGAGACATGATAGCAGGGTTCCAATATCTCAGAGGCTGCCCCAAAGAAGAGGGAGTCAAGCTATTCTCCAAAGCACCTGAAGGCAGGAGAAAAAGCAATGGGTGGAAGCTAATCAAGGAGAGAAGCAATTTAGAACTAAGGAGAAATTTCCTGACAGTGAGAACAATTAACCAGTGGAACAATTTACCACCAGAAGTTGTGAATGCTCCAACGCTGGAAGTTTTTAAGATGTTGGATAACCATTTGTCTGAAGTGGTGTAGGGTCTCCTGCCTAAGAAGGGGGTTGGAGTAGAAGACCTCCGAGGTGTTATTCTGTTTAAGTAACTGAAAAATTACAGAAGCTCGTCTATGTTATGCGATGGATCAAATACCTAAATTAGAGGCAGATGAACTATCCTTAGAAATTCTCACGGATGTGGAGATCACAATGTTTACAGATTGGTCCCCGCTGGGACATACATTCTGCAGAAAGCTCTGTTTGCGCAGCCATCCTTGGGACAAATAAGTTTTGTCTTCTTTGCAAAAGTGTGAATGTGTAAATATCAGAGGGAATCCTAGCAACGGACATGACGCTGAAGGCAAGGTGGGAGGTTCACCTCAGGCAAGAAGCGTCAGTCAAGAAGCTGCCAAAAAGGTTTTTATTTCTTTAGAAGAAGTTGAGAGGTTGGACTGTGGGGATCTCAGATTCACGTAGCTCCAAACCACAATCTGACATTATGCCAAGACTGGGTCAATGAGGTTTTAAAAAATAAGGAATACATAGGTAAGTGAATTTAAAATATGGTTGTATTCAATAGCAACTTGTAAAAGGTTTGTTTTTCATTTTAGGTTGAGTTCAAATTTATCCTCAAAGGATGAATTGGCCTTCCTTTGTCAAATTTATCCATTATACAGATTAAACTGGTGAATTAGCTACTGTTAATAATAAGAGTACAGTTAGCTCTCAGCTTTCCTCTCTCCCCTCTCCTCTCCTTTCCTTCCCTCTTTCCTTCCCTTCTCCTTTCCCTTCCCTCCCTAGCTTTCCTTTCCTATCAGTTTTTCCTTTCCTTTCCCTTCCTCGTCCATTAATTTCCTTTCCTTTCTCCTTTCCTTTCCTTTCCTTCCCTTCTTCCTCCTCTCCTTCCCTTTCCTTCACCTTTAATCTGTCCTTCCCTTCCATGTCCTTCCCTTCCCTTCTCCTTCCCTTCCCCTTTCATCTGCCCTTTCCTTTCATCTATCCTTTCCTTCCCTTCCTTCTCTCCTTTCCTTTCCTTTCCTTCCCTTCCCTTCCTCCTCTCCTCTCCTTTCCTTTCCTTTCCTTCCTCCTCTCCTTTCCTTTCCCTTTCATCTGTCCTTCCCTTCCTTTCTCCTTCCCTTCCCTTTTCATCTGTTCTTCCTTTCCTCCTTTCCTTTCCTTTCCTTTCCTTTCCTTTCCTTTCCTTTCCTTTCCTTTCCTTCCTTCTTTCCTTTCCTTTCTTTCCTTTCCTTCCCCTTCCCTTCCCCTTCCCTTCCCCTTCCCCAAGCCGTTCTAATCCCTGATCTCCCTTTCACAAGAAAGTTAGCTCTCTGATAGCTTTTCCATGTCCCCCCTTTGCTAGCTATGAATTCACCCCCTACAAAAATTCTTGCTGTTGCTCTTCTGATGGAGGACAATCACAACTGGATGAGGACCTTCAGGAGGATACTAGCAGAGAATGCTCCATCATCCTTTCCACCCCTCGTTCTGATTTCCTTTCTCCGTCTCCTTTTTTCCCCTTCCTCTTTATTTTTAGTGGGAGATGACTCCATGCCCCGATGTAATCCTAGTTTCCTATCTAGATGGTCAAAACAGGAAGAAGAACTGAAAACCTTTTCCCGAAAGATCAGGAGATATTCTTGCAAAACGAACAGTAACATGGTGGCATCTCCAGGGGTGGGCTTCAAAAATTTTAGCAAGGGGTTCTCTGCCCGGGTGCTGGGTGGGCGTGGCCATGGTGGGCATGGCCTAGTCGACCTCCTGCACCATGGGGGGGGCTTTTTGCCCTCCCCGGGTTCCAGCGGCTTTCCTTGAGCCTCTGGGAGGGCCAAAACAGCCTCCCCAGGCTCCGGAGGCCCTCTAGAGGCCGGAAACGGGCCCGTTTCCAGCCTTCCCAAACTTCTGGTAGGCCCGTTTTTCACCCTCCCCGAACCTCCGCATGCATCCTGCACTTACATCCAAGACAGACCGCATGGACAGGCAGATCCAGCCAGGAGCGGGATTTGGGGGTTCTCCAAACTGCAGAGAATCTTAGCTAGAGGTTTTCCCGAACCTGCAGCAGCTCACCCCTGGGCATCTCACTCTTGCAAAAAGATCGTCTTGCAAAACAAGCAGTAACATGGTGGCATCTCACTCTTTTCTCTTCCTGTCTCTCCCCCCCCCTTCCTTCTTTTCTTCTCATTAGACCAAATGAAATGAAATACTGAACAATCAACTGCAGGAGCTTTGGGAATGTCCATCTGCGGCAGAAAAAACAGCTCGTCCCCTCGAATTTGCGGCTTCGTTTTCGTCTTTACGTTGTTCCTTGTGTCATATTATTGGAAGAAAAGCTGGGATCCGTTGAACGAAAATGCTAAGGAAGGGAAACGCCCTGGCAGGTTTTGCAAAGGCCGGCTCGCCGATGGTGCAATCACCCCACTCCAGGATAAACACAGTTTTATCATCACCCCTTATTTTGACAAGCGACAGGAAAATCTCGTCCGGGTCCTGAGCATTATCCACCATCAAAAAGTCAGCAAGATTTACTGCATCTTTTGCTGCGAGAACAGCCAGATGATTGAGGTCGTACAAGGAGAAATCGATGTCCACAAAGACCGCTTCGGTTTCCCATACGGCACTGCAGATCTGCTTTGTCTTCAGCCAGAAGACTGCGAAGCTCACTTCATTTCTGTCCACCCCGGGAATCCCAACCTGGAATTGACCCACCTGCCCCTATTTCCCATCCGAAACCTCTATCCAGAGGAGCCCTCTGTGGACTTCACGATCTGCATGTCTACCATGTTTGGGAAATATGACAACGTCTTGCAGTTCGTACAGTCCATGGAGCTGTACAGGCTTCTGGGGGCCGAAAGAGTGATGATATACAAGAACAGTTGCAGCCCCCTCATGGACAAAGTTCTCGACTATTACATCTCCCAAGGCATCGTGGAAATTATTCCTTGGCCCATCGATTCGTACCTGAACGTTTCGACCCACTGGCATTACTCCATGGAAAGGAAAGATTTGGGCTACTATGGGCAAATCGCAGCCTTGAACGACTGCGTTTACTACAACATGTTTAAAAGCAAATATCTCTTGCTGATTGACCCCGATGAGGTTATTCTTCCCTTGAAGGATGCAGACTGGAAGTCCCTAATGGAAAGATTAGAAAAGGAACATCCAGGAGTTGGGATTTTCCTTTTCGAAAACCAGGTTTTCCGTCGCACCATGTTCTCCGAGACTCCTTTCAACTTTTCATCCTGGACAACGGTGCCGGGGTTTAACGTCTTTGAACACATCCACAAGGAACCTAAAGACGTTCACAGTTTCAATAACGTGAAAATGATTCTGGATCCAACCAGAGTCATTCAGACCTCGGTCCATTCTGTTCTCAAGATGTATGGAGGCTCCCTTGAAGTCGCCAATGATCTCGCCTTTAATTTCCACTGCAGGATCGCCGAACGTACGAACTTACCCGATAGCACTTTGATTCGAGACCCAGTCTTCTGGAGATACAACAAAACTTTGATCCCCAGAGTGAATGATGTGTTATTTAAATCTGGGATTTTAGGAGCCGGTGACTCGGCGCAAAAGCAAAAAAGTTGAAGCCTTAGTAAATTGCATCAGTGTGTGTCTGTGCATGGTTGTGTGTGTGTGTACACTCACATCTATATTGTCAAGTGTGAACAACTAGATCCATACATGAAAAGTGGATAGGAATCATCTCAGTCTTACCCAGGGTAAGGCTAGATAAGGTTCAATGGGAGAATTAAACTTCACCTACTTATGTCCATGAAGGGATTCCAGACTAATTCCCTGCTTGACTCCTCCCCCCCCCCCCCCGGCTAGGCCAGTTTCTCTCCAACACACACACAGACAACTATGCACAGAAACACATGCTCCTTAGTTGACTGCATGATCTACCTCTCAATCTTGACACTATTTCTACTTCAGGAAAAACAAAATGCTCATTTTGGGGCAGCACCCTAATCTTAAATCGCTTTTTGTGGAAAAGACTGATGGCTAGTCCTTTGATGGCAGTCATTTAAACTTTAAGCACAGGTTGTCCTCGATTTACGACCACAATTCAGTCCCACGTTTCTGCTGTTCAGTGAAACATTTGTTAAGTGAGTTTTGCCCCATTTTACGACGGTTGTCAAGTGAATCACAAAGTTGTTAAGTTAGCAACCCGGTTGTTAAGTGAATCCGGCTTTCCCCATTGACCTTGCTTGTCTGAAAGTCACAGAAGGGGATCACATGACCCTGGGACACCGCAACCGTCATAAATATGAATCAGTCCCCAAGCATCGGGATTTTGATCCCGTGACCACAAAGGTCAGAAGTGCGAAAAACGGTCATAAATCACTTTTTTTTTTTACAATCCCATTGTCACTTCGAACGGTCACAAAATGAAACTGTTGTAAGTCGAGAACTGCCTGTATTTCACCATACCTTGGTTGGCGGGTTAGTCTTTCCTGTAAGGTGAGTTCTCATTCTGTAGCATTCTCTTTTATTATAGGTTCCTTTCATTTTTAGAATTTCGCTGCTATGGTGGAACTTGATTACGCTCTTTTGGGCGACCAATCTCCTTGAATCATTGGGACCGATGTTGAAGATATTTAAGCTTATCAATCAGGGCAGGGAGTGTCAAACTCGATTTCATTGAGGGCCACATCAGGGTTGTATTTGATCTCGGGGGGGAAGGGGGGCAGTGTGGGCGTGGCCAAGGTGACATCACTAGTGTCAGGGGTGCCTGCGGTGGCCCAAGTGCTCTACCAGCGAAAATGGGCTCCCAAGCTCCGTTTTCAGCCGCGACAGCTTCCTGCAGCGCCCTGCCAGTGAAAATGGAGCTCTGTTTTCGACTGGCAGAGGCACCGCGGGCTGGTCCTTTGCTGTTTCCAGGGCGGCCCGCGGGCCAGATCTAAGCACCCCGTGGGATGGATCCAACCCCCTGGGCCTCGAGTTTGACCCCCCCTCCCCCCCAAATCAGGGAAAAGAAGACAGGTCTTCTAATCCAGTAGTCTCCAACTTTTGCAGTTTGGCGACCTGGCCCAGTGCGAGGTGTTTGTGTGTGTGTGTGTGAGTGGCAGGCACGCGTGTGCATGCATACAGCTCCATTGGTGTGAGCAGCATCAAGTTGAGCTTCGTGTTTGAGTGGAGAGTGCTTGCGTTCGCGCACAAAGCTCCACTCGCGCGAGCAGTGGGCGCTTGTATTCGTGCGTGAAGCTCCACTTGTGCAAATGGAGCTTTGTGCGTAAGACCAAACACCTTCTGCTCAAGTGCCTTATGTTTGCAAATGTGCAGCTTCATGTCTGCGCACTTGTCGGCTATTCCTGTGAGTGGAGCTTTGCGCACACTTGTTCATCGCTCGTGTGGTCCGGTTCCAAACAGGCCGTGGCCCGATGGTGGGAACCCCTGTCCTAATCAATCCAGGGATGAAATGCTCCCGGTTTGCACCAGATCGCCCGATCCGGTAGCGATGGCGGCGGGTGGTTCGGAGAACCAGTAGCAAAAATCCCTGCCCCCCCCACCACCACACCATGGCCAGCTGAGCCGCACGATCATCAGAGGCTTTTTTTTTTACTTTTAAAAGCATTTTTTCTACAACCTCTTCCGATGAGAAAATGCTTTTAAAAGTAAAAAAACAAAAAAAGCCTCTGATGATCGCGCGGCTCAGCTGGGATCGTCAGAGGCTTTTCAAAGCATTTTTTTCTGCAACCTCTTGGCTGAAGAGGTGGTAAAAAAAATGCTTTGAAAAGTCTGATGATCCCAGCTGAGTTGCCTGATCGGCAGAGGCTTTTCAAAGCATTAGAAAAAATGCTTTGAAAAGTTTTTTTTAAAAAAAGTTGGCCACGCCCAACCAGTCATATTACCCACCACCACCAAGCCACGCCCACAGAACCGGTAGTAACAAATTTTACATTTCACCCCTGAATCAATCTGTATTTGATCGAAAAAAATGGGAAGCCAGAGGGAGAAATAAATAAGAAATAAAACTGTGGGTTCAACCCAGAATCTGTTTTTTATCTATAGAGAATGGATGGGTGATGTCCATGGCAATTGCTTATTAAGTCCTGAGATAAAATCCATTAGCAAGTATAACCCAGGATTTAATGATATAAAAAAATGGAAGGTGGCACTTCTCTTGGAAAAAAAAAAAATCAGTGTACTCAGGGCAAAAATTCTGTAATTCTTTCTTAAGTTGAAAACTTTGCTTTATTGAAAATTGGGCTACGAGGGTTATATCCTAATCATGTTCATGAACTTCTATTAAATGGATAAAACTCTTTCCAAAGAGTTGTGCTTACAGGAACTTTGAAGGATAATAAATTTACTGATGCAGACTCTTGATAATTACTTTGTGGTGTCCTTTCCTGCCTCCTTCGTTGAGATTTTGCACCTAAATTGTGCAGCTGCACCCAAAACGCACAGCCGGAGTAAGACTGCAATTGCCGCTATTCTGAATATCGATTTTAAACAAGGGCCGTAAGAGGTTGCCTTAGAAAAACACATTAAATTTTAATTAGATAAAACCTATTCTGTGTGCTGGCAAAAGAATATTTATTTCTAGGTGCACGTCTCAAGGCACGAGATAGAAGAGTCTTCAAATCTTAAATCTATATTCTGGCAAGTATGCAACTTCTCCCTCTGATTTTGTCCATATTTCTCCCTCTGATTTTGTGCCTGCAACTTCTCCATCTGATTTTGTGCCTGCAACTTCTCCCTCTGATTTTGTCCATGCAACTTCTCCTTCTGATTTTGCCCATATAACTTCTCCCTCTGATTTTGTCCATACTTCTCCCTCTGATTTTGTGCCTGCAACTTCTCCCTCTGATTTTGTCCATGCAACTTCTCCTTCTGATTTTGCCCATATAACTTCTCCCTCTGATTTTGTGCCTGCAACTTCTCTGTCTGATTTTGCCCATATAATTCTCCCTCTGATTTTGTCCATACTTCTCCCTCTGATTTTGTGCCTGCTACTTCTCCCTCTGATTTTGTGCCTGCAACTTCTCCCTCTGATTTTGTCCATGCAACTTCTCCCTCTGATTTTGTCCATGTAACTTCTCCCTCTGATTTTGTGCCTGCAACTTCTGTCTGATTTTGCCCATATAACTTCTCCCTCTGATTTTGTGCCTGCAACTTCTCTGATTTTGCCCATATAACTTCTCCCTCTGATTTTGTGCCTGCAACTTCTCCATCTGATTTTGTGCTTGCAACTTCTCCGTCTGATTTTGTCCATGCAACTTCTCCCTCTGATTTTGTCCATGCAACTTCTCCTTCTGATTTTGCCCATATAACTTCTCCCTCTGATTTTGTGCCTGCAACTTCTCCCTCTGATTTTGTCCATGCAACTTCTCCCTCTGATTTTGTCCATGTAACTTCTCCCTCTGATTTTGTGCCTGCAACTTCTCCCTCTGATTTTGTCCATGCAACTTCTCCTTCTGATTTTGCCCATATAACTTCTCCCTCTGATTTTGTGCCTGCAACTTCTCTGATTTTGCCCATATAACTTCTCCCTCTGATTTTGTGCCTGCAACTTCTCCATCTGATTTTGTGCTTGCAACTTCTCCGTCTGATTTTGTCCATGCAACTTCTCCCTCTGATTTTGTCCATGCAACTTCTCCTTCTGATTTTGCCCATATAACTTCTCCCTCTGATTTTGTGCCTGCAACTTCTCCCTCTGATTTTGTCCATGCAACTTCTCCCTCTGATTTTGTCCATGTAACTTCTCCCTCTGATTTTGTGCCTGCAACTTCTCCCTCTGATTTTGTCCATGCAACTTCTCCTTCTGATTTTGCCCATATAACTTCTCCCTCTGATTTTGTGCCTGCAACTTCTCTGATTTTGCCCATATAACTTCTCCCTCTGATTTTGTGCCTGCAACTTCTCCATCTGATTTTGTGCTTGCAACTTCTCCGTCTGATTTTGTCCATGCAACTTCTCCCTCTGATTTTGTCCATGCAACTTCTCCTTCTGATTTTGCCCATATAACTTCTCCCTCTGATTTTGTGCCTGCAACTTCTCCCTCTGATTTTGTCCATGCAACTTCTCCCTCTGATTTTGTGCCTGCAACTTCTCCGTCTGATTTTGTGCATGCAACTTCTCCGTCTGATTTAATGCATACAACTTCTCCGTCTGATTTAGTGCATACAACTTCTCCGTCTGATTTTGTCCATGCAACTTCTGAATCTGATTTTGTGCATGCAACTTCTCCCTCTGATTTTGTGGATACATACACAGACATACAGACACACACAAACACACCAGATCAGGAAAATTGCTTGTGATGAAACTGAGAAAGGCATGGGGGTTGCATGTTCCAACTCATTCGTAATTGTTTTTTGTTTAGCAATGTTGAGGGCGAGGCACATTTCTTCAATGATGAATGGAGCAGAGTTGGGGTTTGACTCAGTGCTGTTGTGCAAGACTATTGCGACGGAGGGGATGTGGAAATGACTTGTCCAATTGCCACTTGACCCAACTAGGTAACATCATCAGTGGTAGTAGGGAGTGGGGTTTGTGGAGAGGATTGCATCCTTGGTGCTCTCTAAGCTTGGTTGTTTTCTTGCAGACATCTCATGACCAAACCAGGTAACATCATCAGTGCTGGTAATGTAGTAAACTGAGAGCAAACCCCACTCCTTAGCAGCAGTGATGATGTTAACCTAGTTTGGGTAATGAAATGTCTGCAAGAAAGCAAGCTTCCCGAACCCAGTTTTTTTTTTTAAAAAAAAACTTTGCTCTGGTTATTTTCTTAAGATATTTAGCTCCAGAGTATTATTTGACTCGGGGGGGGGGGGGGGAGATATGATCTCTCATAAAATTTTAACAACTGCTAGGCAAGTTGTGTAAACAACATCAGCTCTGATACAACCCCTAAAGGAGGAGGGATGTATTCCCAGAAACCTATTTTAGGAGACGTGCCTTTGGGTTTCATTCATCCAAGCTGCTTACAGGGTGGACCACCAAAATCTTCTCCGGTTGCTGTGTTTATACCTCGTTCCCCATTTTGCAAAATTATAAAGCTAACCAGCACCCCAAATGTTCTCAACCACTGGATAAACCAGGGGTGAAATCCAGCAGGTTCTGACAGGTTCTGGAGAACTGGTAGCGGAAATTTTGAATACTTCAGAGAACCAGCAAATACCACCTCTGGCTGGCCCCAGAGTGGGGTGGGAATGGAGATTTTGCAATATCCTTCCCCTGCCACGCCCACCAAGCCATGCCCACAGAACCCGTAGTAAAAAAAATTTGGATTTCACCACTGGGATAAACCCAACCAGAAATGATTCTCTAGCATAGTTTGCAAACATCTGGGGTGGGGTGGGGGGTGAGAGAGGACTTTGCCTTAGGTGAGGACTGTCAGACAAGTGTTGCAAAATTCTCTCCTGGGTTTACCCTTGTTTGAAGATCTCCATGTTCTTGTTTCATTGGTTTTTGGTTTTTTTTTTCCCCTGTGGCATGATATTTCCTGGCTGGGTTTAGGCTTTGCACTCCAAGCTGTTCTTTTGTTAAGGTGCGATAATCCCGAACGTCCTGTCCGCATTTTAGCACACCAGAGCACTTCCTTTATTCTTTACCTTTTCATAACAACAATGCATTGCCCCACCCACCCCCACCCCGGCCTACATAGAAACTGGATGGGGAATTTGGCAGATACCCAGATGAGAATTCAGGAACAGCTTTTGAATTTTGCAACGGGAGCTGCTGATTACAGTGTGGGTTATTTTGCATTTTTGGCTATTTGCTGTGAGTTCGATCTTTTAAGATACATAGCCATTAAAATACTTTTAGGAAGATTGACTCACCTGTCTCAGCCACACCCAGGCTGATGCCTCACATTTTCTTCTAACAATCAAGATATTTTGACCATAAGTTGCAAACCTGTTTTTGCTCCAAGCTGTTGTATGCAAGCTAGGATCCTCTATGAAGATATTAAGATGTTTGGTGGCATCTGAATGGACTTCTAAAAATGGTAGACCTAGGAGTCCACAGCCATTATTCCATTAATTTGTAAGGCTGTCCAGAATAGTTTTTTTAATTGGGTGGTTGTATACATCTAATTAAAAAGACAAACAGATGAGAGAGAGAGAGAGAGAGAGAGAGAGAGAGAGAGAGAGAGAGAGAGAGAGAGAGAAACAAACAAATAAATATAGATAGATACATAAGATATAGAGATATAGATACCGGTAGATACATAAAAATAGGCAAGAGATAAGATAGATGATAGATAGATAGATAGATAGATAAATAGATAGATAGATAGATAGACAGACAGACAGACAGATAGATAGATAGATAGATATGGATAATTTGGAAGAGAGGGCCTTTTTAAGTTTACATGATTATTAACACTTCTTCCACCTGTACATGTATCCATGTATCTATGGATAGATACATTGATATAGAAATAGAGAAAAATATAGATATATAGAGATAAATAAACAAATATGGAAAGATACATAAGACATAGAAATAGAGATAAATATAGATACCGGTAGATACATAAAGATAGGCAAGAGAGAAGATAGATGATAGATAGATAGATAGATAGATAGATAGATAGATATATAGATAAATAGACAGACAGACAGACAGACAGATATGGATAATTTGGAAGAGAGGGCCTTTTTAAGTTTACATGATTATTAACACTTCTTCCACCCTCAAGAGGGAAAAGGAGGAGGAGGAGGAGGAGGAGGAGGAGGAGGAGGAGGAATAAGAGGCAGCCATAATGGCACCATTTTCCACCATTTTGAACAGTTTATTAATAGCCATTGCGAGAGGAGAGAAAAAGGCGGGAATTTGTATATACATTTTAATTCCTCTCTCTCTCTCTCCCTCCTTTCCTCATGTAACTCTCCAGGGCTTAACTCTCTTTCTTTCTTTTTTCTTTTGAGGGGTGAAAAATAACATTTTTCTTCAGCCTCCTGAGGAAATCCTTGAGGTGAGGATTTTAGTTCTAATTTTTTTAAAAAAATTAGCCATTAATGTCAGGGAAATAATCAGGTTTTTTTTCCCTCCCCAGTCGTTGGCTTCAGCTCCCTCAACGGTTTGAAGGTTACCTCAGCTTGTTTAATTTAAATTAAATCTATTTTATTTCTATCTATTCCCTCCATCGCCACATTTTCTAAAATAGCCAGACATTTTGAAGGCCAATTAAAAAAAACAAAACAAAAGAAAAGAAAACCAGAGAAAAATGAAGTAATTTCAGGTTTTTTTAGTGTGTTCTTCAGCAAAGAGGAAAATATTTAATGGGGCGAATTGAGAATTAGGGTGTTTGTGTCTATGGATGGATAGAAATAGAAATATTGATAGATATTATATATATATATATATATATACACACACACACACACACACACACACACACACGTACATATTTAATATATTGATATTGAATGTAGATAAATAGTATGTGTGTATGTGTGTATATATTAGATACAAATATATAAATCAAGAAATAGAAAATAAATATATATATATATATATATATATATATATATATATATATATATATATATATGTTTTTTTTCTTCTAGCCAGGTTTTCCCTACGTAACCAAGGTTTTTTGTAGCTCTTGGTTACGTAGGGAAAACCTGGCTAGAAGAAAAAAACACACATAAACCCTACGAAGAAATAAGAAAATTTATATATATATATATATATATGCATATTCTTTCTAGCCAGGTTTTACCTACGTAAACTAAGTTGTTTTGCAGCTCTGGTTGTGTGAAATCTCATTCACAAGCTTCAGGGCTTTTTTTCTGTTGACAAACTGCAACTCTGTGTTGCTCTCTGGGAGAGTTGCAGTTTGTCAACAGAAAAAAAGCCCTGAAGCTTGTGAATGAGATTTCACACAACCAGAGCTGCAAAACAACTTAGTTTACGTAGGTAAAACCTGGCTAGAAAGAATATGCACATAAAAGCCTACGAAAAAGAAAAAGACATACATACATACATACATACATACATACATACATACATACATATATATATATATATATATATATATATATATATATATTAGATAGATATAAATATATAAATCAAGAAGTATAATATATATTTACACACACAGAGATTAGATATAAATATATAGATCAAGAAATAGAATATATATATATATATATATATATATACACACACAGATTAGATAAATATATAGATCAAGAAATAGTATATATATATATATATATATATATATATATATATATATATATATATATACAGATTAGATAGATACAAATATATAGATCAAGACATTGATAGATATAATATATACAGATAATATATCTATATTGATGGAAATATATGTAGTTGAGAATTAGAGAAAGATGATAGATAATTGATAGATATTGAGATGATATAATGTAGCTGAGATCGATATAGTTATATATATATAGATGATCAATATAAATGATGTATAAGATATCAAATATACAGATGATAGATAGATAGGAGATGGATGGATAGAAGATAGATAGATAGATAGATAGATAGATAGATAGATAGATAGACAGATGGATGATAGATAGGTAAATATAGAGATTGAGAAATAGAGTTATTGATAGAAAGGTTAATAGATCGATAGAGAAAATATAAAGATTGAGATAGATAGGTGTAGATATGGATACAGATATTGATAGATAATATCAATTGATAATTGACAGATATATCAATATTAACATAGATGATATAGACACAAAGGTCATTATATCTTTTAATATATAAAGAAATATATAATAATAGATATATAAATAGGATGTAGTTAATATTTATCTGGTGGGGTGTGATTTTGCACATTAAGCATGCCTAGCAGGTATGGTTTGATTCAGTCTGAAGGGTCCCTGGTGCTCTCCGAGCTTGTTGGTTTTCTTGCTGATGTTTCATTACCCAACTAGCTAACGTCAGCAGTGCTAGTGGACCCGCTCTGTTGCCTAATTTCAACCCTGACCTACAAATATTTTCTTTTCAAACTCCGATCTACAAATATTCTCCTTTATCGGTAGGTTCCATCTATTGTGCTCAAAGTAGCCCTCGTTAAGGTCCAGCAAAAACGAGTTATTCAGTCCCCAGGTGGAACAGGTGATGCTGGACAAAGGTGGCTTCCTTATGAATGGTGAGGCAGCTGGGCCTTTGTGGAAAGGCTTTTCAAAGAAAGCAGCAGGAGCTTGTTTTTCAGGAACTGCTCAAGTTGAAACAGACACACCTGTACAGATTTACAGGCTCATTGCTCAGTTCCCATTGTATTTTAGAGGGTTCGAGAGATTCCTTGTGAAAACTATTTAGTTTTTAGGGAGGGTCATTTTTTTTAAGGAGGAACAATGTAATTTCACTTACTCCTCTCATTTGACCAATATATCTATATATATTTTGTAGCAACATCAAAGGAATAAGATGCCTCGCTTCAAGAGCAAGATGATTTGGATGGCCATCCCTTTCCTAATTCTTCTGTTCTTCGAAATGTACTCCAGAAGGCCGTTGGCCCCAGCCCAACAAACCCAACTAAATTTGGGGGCCTGCAGAGGTGAGTTGGTCAATGGTACCATCACCGCCTTAAAACACAACAAAACCTTTGTCGTTTCGTTGTACCACGATGACCGGCAACAAAACCTCACCCGGGCAATTGCAATGGTACATTACAAAAAAATCCAAGATCTTTATTGCTGGTTTTGTTGCAGTCATAACAACCGCATTTCTATCATTCGGGCCAGCATAGACATCCATCCGGAGAGAAACGGCTTCCCGGTTGGTGGGGCAGATATCGTGTGTTTGGAACCGCAACGCTGCTTGCCACAGTATATGTCCATTCATCCATCGACCAAAGGATCCATGGCGGAGCTGCCGTGGTTTGAAATCAACAACCGGGTTGCCAGGACTTGGTTTGTGACGGAATACACCGTCTGTCTGTCGGTCATGCTCGAGAATTACGACAACGCCCTGCAGTTTGTGCAGAGCATGGAAATGTATAAAATCCTCGGGGCCAAGAAAGTGTACCTTTACAAAATGAACTGCAGCTCGCTCATGGACCGAATCTTACATTTTTATGTTCAAGAAGGCACTGTGGAGGTCATACCTTGGCCAATTACTTCCTACGTGCGCTTGTCTTCTTTTTGGTATTCTTACCAGGACTGGGGCTATGGAAAAACCACCGTTCTAAACGACTGCATTTACCGTAATATGTACCGAAGCAAATACGTGGTTTTTCATGATATCAATGAAATTATCCTTCCCCTAAAACACCCAAATTGGAAAACTATGATCGATAGCCTCGAGGATCAAAACCCAGGAGTTGGCATTTTCTTTTTTGAGACTCATTTTTTCTCTCAGAACGTATTTTCGTCTTTGGATAAATTCAACATCACGCTCTGGAAAACCATCCCGGGAGTTAACATATTGCGACATGTTTATCGTGAGCCCAATAAACTGAATATCAATATTTTGAAGAAAATGATTGTAAACCCGAGGAGCGTGGTTCAGGCGTCCAGCCATTCCGTTCTCAAAGGATATGGTCGGACGTTCGAAGTGTCCAGCGACGTTGCAATTCTTTACAACTGTAGGAGACACCTGGAAAACGAATTTGGGGAACAGTATCTCATGCGGGACACAACCATCTGGAGGTTCAACGTATCGTTGATTAGCAACGTTAATAAGGTTTTCGATCGCGTTCTCGGCCATCAAAACGATGGCATCTCCAAGTCCTTTTGGGGCACATTCTTGGGAAGCCTTGCCAAAATCTTTTAAAAGATTTTCTTTGTTTTACTTCAACCAAAATTGCCCGATGAGGAAGGATTTTTCTCCACGAGGAAGTGTTTTCCTTCACACGGCCTGCGTGTCATTCATCCCTTTAGAAGACGTCAGAAGGATTAAAAGTGCAATTAGTTCCTCTTTATATCCTGCCTTTCCTCTGCAAATGAGTTGCTTTATCTGCTGTTTAATAAAAATAATTCAAAAATGTCATTTGCCTTTTGTCAGGAATGCGCCCCGAGAACATTTTGATTAATTGAACTGGTTGTTAACCTTCGCCACCGCCTATGATAGCAAGCGAACAACGAATGCATGTGCTCTTAAATATATATATATATATATATATATACCTGTGGAGGTTCTCAGTCATCCAGATCATGGTTGTCCCAAAGGTCCTTTTTCAAGAGGCAAAACTGGACTTTCTGGTTTTTCTTTGAAAACCTGTCGCTTCTCATCCAAGCAGCTTTTTGAAAAAGCACTTTTGGGACAAAATAAAAAGAAAGAAAACCCACTGAGATTTTTAACTGAAAGCATCTTTATGGCTGTTAACAAAAAACGTGTTTATTTCTTCCTCTGGGAAGAGAATGGGATTGTCAAAGAAAATTTAATTATTTCAGAGTGGGATGAGTTTGATATCAAAGTTGGATAAATCACGTTCGTGACCCTTGTCCTGTTTTTCACAGAAATAGCTTCCCTTTGGATGATCAAAAATTATAAAAAAATATATCCAAATATATATATGTGTGTGTGTGTGTGTGTGGATCATCCCTTGTGTTTTTCAGCAGAACAAACACAAATTATTATTATACTGATGTCAAGATGCCTTTTCTTCAAACAGCCATCTTGCCTTTATGGCAGGAACTTTACACCGAAGCAGAGAAAAAATAGGAGCCAGGGAAATCTGTGCGGGCCGAGAATAAATTTTAGATGTTCTTTTAACTGTATGGTGATTACTCAGTGCTGTTATTGAAGCTGTATGCAAAAGAGATTGAGGGAGAAATAATTTCCCTGGGGAATGGCAATCTTGCCCACATTTTCATGTCTGTGGCACAAGAAACCCATGCTTATTTGACATGTGGGGGCATGTCACCGGAGACATCGCAGTTCGAATGAGGACGGAAGGATTACAAAGGCCTTAACTCTACCAGTTCTCCAGCATTTTCTTCGGTTGTGTTTCAAACTAGTGTGCAGTGCTAGATTTGATCTCCATAGAACCTTATAAGTTTGCTGATCTTTGCTAGGCACCTTCCCTAAGGATGCCCCAAGGCAGCAAGTTCCATGTTCATGCTTGCAACCCATGTACGCTCTTTTCATTTACGATAGCATTGAGCAAGGTTTCCACCTTGCTATAAATCCGTCATCCTTGGCAGCATCCTCAAACTTGGTTTAATGTTCCCGGGATCTTCCAAGATGCGGTTTGTTGTAAAAAATAAGAAACCTCAGATGGCTGAACCATCTAACTAAGATCTAAGAACCATCCCCAGGACTTCTTGCAAATAAATGGTCTTTTCACCCACTCTGGAAAAGCCAAGCGTTGAAGGAGACTTCGCGGAAAAAGAAGCTGCTTGCAGTGAATGAGCCGGGAGCGGCAACGAGAGTCCGATGGTTGACGTAGATTTATCAGGAGTCTGAAACGATTGCATTATGGTAAAATGGCTCCAAACATTAGAACACTTAAAGAGCTGAACGGATTCCAAGCAGTCACTCTACAGCTTCACTGTCCTGAATTATTCATTATGCCTCATTTCCCTTTGCTTTCTGCCTTTTCAAAAAGGGCATTTGGGTTGAACCGAATGGGCGGGGGGGAACGCAAAACGAGCAGAGAAAGAGAGAGAGCGAGATCATGCTCACAACCGAAGGTGGATGGCCTCCTTGTTACCAAGTTGCAGGGTCAATCAGTGGTAATTGATTAATTACATTGATAACTGTCATCAATTACAGCGGTGGCCCCATTATCCTAGCAGGAGGAGAAAAGATAAGGATGGCTTCCATGCCTCATATAAACCTGTTGTAAATCAAGGATTGGCTGTAGTTGCCTTTTCATGAAACTATGCACCTCAAAAGTCATGCTGGATTGTCCTGACTTGACTCTGGTTTGACTCTTTTTTTTTTCTTTTGGCATTGGCCATTATTTGTATAACATGAGAACGCTTGCGGGCTACTCCCTAAACACAAAAGCCGTTGCTGGATTGATTCAGGTCAGCACAAAGAGGTTTTACCCATCATTAACCTTAACTGAATTTGTGTTTTGGTTTTCATGGAGACCCAAAGGTGGAGCTGAACACGGTACAAAAAGCCAGAAAAAACTAACCAAACCTTTGTTGGTGACTCTCATTTGATAGATAGATAGACAGACAGATATAAACAGACAGACAGACAACACAGGAGGACAGGACAGATAGATAAGAGAGCAAGAGAGAGAGAAAGAGAGTAGATAGATAGATAGATAGATAGATAGATAGATAGATAGATAGACAGATAGACAGATAGATATTTATTTATTTTATTTAATTTGTATACCACCCTTCTCCAGCAGGACTCAGGGCGGTGAATAGCAAAGATAAAACAGAGCATACAAAATTTAAAAAACAATTTAAAAGGTAATTAAATAATTTCGGCCCACAATTTAAAACAGCCCAATTAAACCAAAACGGATGGGATCAAGCCAGATAGATAGACAGACAGACAACACAGGACAGGACAGGACAGGACAGGACAGGACAGGACAGGACAGACAGACAGATAGGATAGACAGACAGACGGAAGGACAGACAACACAGAAGGACAGGAGATAGATAAGAGAGAGAGAAAGAGAAAGAGAGATAGATGAGAGAGAGAGATGAGAGAGAGAGAGAGAGAGAGACGGAGACAGTCGGACAGACAGAGAGAATTTTAAATCCTTTTTCAAATAGTTTTTTTTTTTTAAAATATCATCCTGTAAACTTTTATTAGCACATGCCAAAGAGATGCTTTTTGCTCCGGCTCGCTTCCAAGAACAGAGAGAACTATACTGTCTGCTCTCAAATCTGATTTTTTTTTTAAAAGAATCCAATGTAATGTCAGCATCCACCTTGAGGCTGAAAACAGATAAAGGAACAGTCACCAAATAACCGATGTTCCTTTCTCGTCTTTGTTTAAAGGATTACGGTAATTTAATTGTAGACTCAAATGTCATTTTTTTGGACATCAGTCTTGGAATCTTCCTTCTAATTTAATCCTCACCCTTCTTTGTGCCAAGCTGCAGTCATCTTGTTTTTTTCTGACTTCAAATGTTCTCTTCCTGGGGGAAAATTCCTACTGGGCAGTTCCATCAAACTCTGGAGTACCAGGTAGTCCTTGTTTTACAACGGTTCATTTAGTGACTTTAGTAAATTAGTTCAGGTACAACGGCACTGGGGGGAAAAAAGAGGAGACTTTTGACTATTTTTCACAATTGCGACCTTTGTAGCATCCCCCCCCCTCCCCGTACACGTGATCAAAATTCAGATGCTTGGCAACTGACCGGTATTTATGACTGTTGCCGTGTGATCCCCTTTTGTGACCTTTTGACGAGCAAAATCAATGGGGAAGGCACTAATTTAACACTAATTTAGTAACTTATCAAGTGTGGCGATTCCCTTGTGGCAAGAAAAGTCATAAAATGGGGGGGACGAGGACTCACTTAATAAATGGCTCACTTAACAACAAAAATCTCTACATGGGGCTCCCCTTGAGGAGCACTCGGAGGCTCCAACTGGCGCAGAGTGCGGCCGCGCGGGTGGTGATGGGAGCGACGTGGCGCTCCCATGTAACGCCTCTCCTGCGTGAGCTGCACTGGCTCCCGGTGGTCTTCCGAGTGCGCTTCAAGGTTTTGGTTATCACCTTTAGAGCGCTCCATGGCTTAGGACCTGGTTATCTACGGGACCGCCTGCTACCACCAATAGCCTCCCACCGACCAGTACGCTCCCATAGAGAGGGGCTCCTCCGGGTGCCGTCGGCCAAACAATGTCGACTGGCGGCCCCCAGGGGGAGAGCCTTCTCTGTGGGGGCACCTACTATCTGGAACGAGCTCCCCCCCGAGATACGGAGGATTCCGGATCTGCGTACCTTCCGTCGCACGCTGAAGACGTTCCTATTCCAGCAAGCCGGCCTGACCTAAACTTCTCCTCTTTTAAATGGGAATTTTAAATTTGGTTTTAAATTATTGGGGTTTTAAATATGGTTCAGCCAAATTTATTTAACTTGTTTTATTTCTATTTTAAATTTTGTATTTATATGTTTTATTTCATGGCTGTTCACCGCCCTGAGTCCTTTGGGAGTAGGGCGGTATACAAATTTAATAAAATGAAAATGAAATGAAAAATGTTGGGCACAATTGTGGTTGTAAGCCGAGGACTAGCCACTAGCCATGACAGGAAAACAGTCACAGGAGACCCCACTAAGTCTTCTGTTTACAAAGTGTTGGAATCAAAGAGCTACCATCTTAGCTCCTTCTAAGAGCTTGCTTGATCTGACCAATCATCTTTTCGGCGGGAAAAAAAAAATCTTATTTTCTTATCTTATTTTCTGCTCTCCTGCAAGAACAGCCTGGTTTAAATTTTCATATGTGGAGAAGTGAACAAAAGCTGAAGGGTTCTCCCAGACACGCCGCTCATTCAATTTCTGAAACTGTGTGTATATGTGCATGAGTGAGACGGACAGAAATGATCTTTTAGCTATGCAGGCAGTCCTCGGCTTACAACAGTCCGTTCAGTGACCATTCCAAGTTAAAATGGCACTGACCGTTTTAACTTGGAATGGTCACTGGAAAAAAAAAAAGGAATCTAGGACCGTTTTTCACCCTTTTATGACTGTTGCAGCATCCCCACGTATACGCCATCAAAATTCAGATGCTTGGCAACTGACCAGTACTTATGACTGTTGCCATACAATCCCCTTTTTTGCGACCTTCCGACAAGCAAAGTCAATGGGGGAAGAAGCCAGATTCACTTAACACCCACGGGACTAACTCAACAAGTGCAGCGATTCACTTAACAACTCTTGGCGAGAAAGGTGATAAAAATCAGGCAAAAGTCATTTATCAACGGTCTCGCTTAAGCAACAGAGATTAGGGGCTCAATTGTGGTTGCGTGTCAAGGACTACCAGTATTCAAATCATCTTACATAATGGCGGTGAAGCAGAGCCGTTGAAAAAACAAACGAACAATTTGACTAACCTCCTTTTTTTTTTTCTCCAAACGGGAAGGGGGAAGAAGGAAATGCATTTTAATATCCTTGTCTTGGAACCGTTGTTGTTTGTATCCCCTGCCAACCCTCAAGAAACCTCAAACCAGGCACAAAATATGCTCAAATGGATATATTTGAACACGAATATATATATGTGTGTGTGTGTGTGTGTGTGACAGAGAGAGAGAGAGGGAGAGAGAGCCAACGGTGGAAACAATCAAGATGCTGAGATACCTTCATTCTGAGAAAAAGAAAGAAATTCAACAGGCTTCTTTGTGTGTGAGGGGGGGGGGCTTGGTTCGTCTTCCCCGTTCCCCCTCCTCTCCAAAATGTCATTGGGGAAAAGAAATGGTAAAAAAAAAAAAAAAAAAAACCACGATTGTGCGTTGCAGAATGAAACCTCGTGTTAACTTTGGTTCATGCAAAGCATCGTCCCTTGGATTTGTTGCTGGCAGTCTCCGTTCTCTTTTTTTTTTTTAATTATTATTATTATTATTTTTTAATATATATATTTATATATATATATATATATGTAAAAAGCCACCTCCCAAGAGTCCGTTGGCTGGAGTTCAGCCATGTTCCTTCCACAAGACCAGGTGGATACTGTGGTCAGGCATGCTAGTGGCAAACACCAGGCCCATATCGTTCTGACCGTCCAAGCCATCTAACCAAGCCATTTCTCCCGCCAAGAAACTCGAACCCCGCTTCGACTTCCGGTATTCCGGCAACGGCCAACGGCTGATCATTTTTTCTGTCCTCAGGTCCATGATGTACAGGTAATGATTATCAAACAGGAGGGCGAAAATGTCACCGAAGCCCAGCAAGGACAGGTTTGCAAATTCAGGCGGTTTGATAACCCTGCAGGAAAGGGGGAGAAAAACCGGAAGAAAATAATAAGATGCACCTATTTTTTGGGGTGGGGGGGTGGGGGTGGGAAGCAAGCCTGCCGCTTGACAATGGGAGGTTTTTCCCTGGCTCAGAATGAAATTGAGGGGAAGTCTTGGGAATATCCAGGCAAAGCGAGAGGAAAAGAGAGGTGCGTGCCTAGAAAGGAAGCAGCAGGGAGGATTTGAGAAAGGGATAAAAAGAGAGCAGTGCAAAGCCATCGAGAGGGGAAGGAGCATTGCTGTCAGGCCTACACCTGAAAGTAAACATAAAAGTCCAATTTTTTATCTGCTTACGCTTAATTTATATATATATATATTAACTGTATTTTAATATTTGTACTTGATGTTTTTACTTGGCTGTTCACCGCCCTGAGTCCTCAGGGAGAAGGGCAGTATACAAATTCAAAATAAAATAAAAAATAAAATAAAACGAGCAGACTAAAGCTGCAATTTCAGTGGCTTCCCTGAATCTCTTCTCCTCCCCCCCCCCACCCCAATCCTCCTTCTTGCTTGGGACGATGCAGCCTCTTTCAGGGAAAGCTGTGTTGCCAAAACACACACAGACACACATATCCCGCTTCTCCAAGTGCACATTTCATCACAACGGATGGAACAACAGGACAGAGATAACAAAGCATGCTGAAACCCACACACAACAGAAAAACCAAGCCATCCCTTTGCCTTGGGTTTAGAACTGATCGATATCTCCAACACTTAGGATCCAGTATGTAAAATATCTCAGAAACCACCAGTAGATTATTGCAACTACTTGCATCACTGTAGCACGCAAATCAACCAAAGCCTTCCAAAGTAAACCAGAAAACCAGCAGCTCCAGAAGAAGAAAAATAAACCAGGAGTCATCTACACAACATACGGTGTAAAGATTGTTAATAGCCACTATGTAGGCCCGACAGGCAGAAGACTAGCGGAGTGCATCCACGGACATCTACCAACAGTTAGATGACATGATGAAAACTCTTTAATTTCGCAACAAAGAGACAGACCTGACCATAGTTGAAATCGGGAAACTGTGAGAGTTCTAGATTATGCCGAGTCCAAAAACGCTAGAGGATTCCTGGAAGTCTGGCACTCAAGACAAATTGGTCATCAACAGGCACAGAGAGGTAAATAACAACTACATATCTTTTAAAAGGTAAGTAGAAGTATTAAGAGCGCAGTGGTTAAAAATGCAGCATTGCAGGCTAACTCTGCTCACTGCCAGGCTTTCGATCCTGACCAGCTCCAGGTTGACTCAGCCTTCCACCCTTCCGAGGTTAATAAAATGAGGACCCAGATTGTTGGGGGCAAGAGGCTGACTCTGTAAACAGCTTAGAGAGGGCTGTAAAAGCACTGTGAAGTGGTATATAAGCACCTCTCCTCGTCAGCAGTAAACACCCAGATAAGCAGAGATTAACACCACATTTAATACTAATCAAGGAATTACCAACGCAAATAAGCTAGCAGTAAACAACAGCCTAATCAAGGAATCGCCAAGAACATTCAATCAGTCAATCTTTATTTCAGTCACAGACCCACACAAAACATTAACACATTAAATAAAATAAAGCAGAACTGAACAGAACAGGCCATAGTAATAAATTACAACTGATGGCAGATTCATGACCAAGGCCTGCCGAATTTTACACATTAGCTACGTTCAGAGAAACTGAATCATACCGATCTGACAACAGTAGTTTTACATAAAAGAAATCAGAATTCCCGGGACGTTTAATCACGTAAGATATGAGCCTGTGAAACCTATAGAGGGAGCAATACAACAGGATATGACCACAAAGAACACACCTACCAACACTGATAGAGCAAGCCAATGGTATATTAAAAAAACCCAGACCCCACTCCCTCCTAGCATTGATGATGTTACCTAGTTTGGTAATGAAATGTCTGCAAGAAAACTACTAAGCTCAGGGAGCACCAAGGAGCCCACAATCCTCCTCCTCCTCCTCTCAAATCCCACTCCCTAATAGCACTGGTGATGTTACTTAGTTGGGGAATGAAAGGTCTGCAAGAAAACCACCAAGCTCACAGAGGACCACGCACTTTATAGAGCACTCCAGACAGGATACGGCAAGTACCAGAAGCATTTTAGAATCTCCAGGGAATATTTGCCAATGTGATATTCAAAAACTACTGATCCAGAAAGAAAAATAGCTCAGCTTATTCTTATGGGCATCGGCACGGTCTCCCCAACGCATTCTGGGTAAAAGGCAGGGGTGGGCTCCTTGGGGTTTGGCAGGATTCAGGTGATCCTCTAGCCAAGGATCACCGGGGTCTGACGAACCCCCAAATGCCATCCCTGGCTGGCCACGCCCACCCCACTCCTCCCAGGAGTCCCCACGCGACCCGTTCATCATTCCAGGTAAGTGCAGGGGCTGCGTGGAGGAGCTGGGAGGGCAAAAAACGGGCCTACCGGAGGTTCCAGAAATGGGCCTCCGGGGAAAGCAGTTTTCGTCCTCCCGGAGGCTTAACAAAAGCCTTTGGAGCCTGGGGAGGGCGACTAGGCCATGCCCACCCCGCTGTGGTGTAGGTGGCCGACTAGGCCCCGCCCATCATGGCCCCGCCCACCCAGCAACGGGGCAGCGAACCCTTTGCTAAAGGATCTGAAACCCACCCCTGATAAAAGGAGCCAGCTGGCAACGAGGTTCCCTTCCCGCCGTCCCATTTTAAATTCGGAACGGTTACCTAAGGATATCGTAGCTGGCGAAGTCCCACTGGTACAGCCCGATCGCCGAGCTGCACACAATGTATTTCCCATCGAAGTGTAGCCGCGGCTGAAAAGAGATGCTCCGGTCTTCAGAAACGGTCAAGGTTTTCAAACATTTGCAGTTGATCTCTCGTCCGATGGGCCAAATCTTGCAACCAAAAAAAAAGAAAAAAAAAAGAAAAAAAAAAGAGGGAAATTAGAAAACCAGAGAATTGTGACAACATAAACATTTTTTTTTTGCTCCTGATTAATCTTCTGCCATCTCTGATGGCTGGAACTCCTTCCCAAAATACTCACGTACAGATACTACTTGGCTCTGCAACCCAACAAGACGGACACAGACTTCAGAGGATAATTAGGACTGCAGAAAAAACAATGGCTACCAACCTGCCTTCCATGGAGGACCTGTCTACTGCACGAGTCAAAAAGAGGGCTGGGAAAATATTTACAGACCCCTCGCATCCTGGACATAAATTGTTTCAACTCCTACCTTCAAAACGACGCTACAGAGCACTGCACACCAGAACAACTAGACCAGGGCTCTGCAGCCTTAAGCACTCAAAGAGCCATTTGGACCCGTTTCCCACAGAAAAGAAAACACCGGGAGCCACAAAATCTGGGTGGGCGTGGCCAACTCGATGTCACTCACTTCCACCAGTCACATGACCCCCTCCCCCAGCCACACCTACCCAGCCTGTCATTAGGACAGAGAACCAGTTGTTAAAAAACACCGGGAATCACAAAATCCTTTTGACATTTCTCTCTCTCCCCTCCCTCTCTCCCCGCTTCTCCCTCTCTCTCTGTATCTCTCTCTCTCTGTCCTGGCCACTTCTTCATCCCCTGCTGTCGCCCTTCTCTTCTCAGGCCAGGCGAGGAGTGACTGGGAGGGGAGGGCGAGGGGCGGAGATAGCCAGTGGTGGGATCACCCGACAGGGAGCCACAGCAGAGGGCCCATAGAGCTGCATGCGGCTCCGGAGTCACAGGTTGCCGACCCCTGAACTAGACACAAGGACAGCTTTTTCCCGAACGCCATCACTCTGCTAAACAACACTGTTAAAACAACACAACACTGCTAAACAACACAAACAACAACACTAAACAACCCTCAACACTGTCAAAACTATTCACTAAGCCTGCATTACTATTAATCTTCTCATCGTTCCTGTCGCCCATCTCCTCCTACTTATGACCGCATGACTGTAACTTTGCTGCTTGTATCCTTACGATTTATATTGATATTGTTTCCTAGCATGATTCGATTGCTTATTTGTACCCTGTGACTATCATTAGGTGTTGTACCTTATGATTCTTGACGAATGTATCTTGTCTTTTATGTACACTGAGAGCTTATGCACCAAAGACAAATTCCTTGTGTGTCCAACCACACTTGGCCGATAAAGAATTCCATTCTATTCACAAGGAAGACACTCATTGCCTCAAAACCTAAATTGAAAGAATTATTCCTCTCCCAAATGTCCACTCTCCTTTTTTAGGCTGCGAAACATCTCACAATAGAATTAAAACATAGAATAACAGAGTTGGAAGGGACCTTGGAGGTCTTCCAATCTGTTTTCGGGCCATGGTATTTAATATATTTTAAACGGTTTTTAACATTTGTACTATGTGTATTTTATCTTGGCTGTTCACCGCCCTGAGTCCTTCGGGAGTAGGGCAGTATATAAATTTAATAAATAATAATAACAACAACAACAACAACAACAACAACAACAACAACAACAACAACCCCCTGCCCCTACACCACTTCAGACAAATGGTTACCCAACATCTTCTTAAAAATTTCCAGAGTTGGAGCATTCACAACTTCTGCAGGCAAGTCGTTCCACTGATTAATTGTTCTAACAATCAAAGGCCAATTTTTTTTCCTCTCCCTTTTAAATTGCGGCCTAAAGCACATTTTACTTTACTTTACTTTATTTTGGATTTATAAACCGCCCTACTCCCGAAGGACTCAGGGCGGTGAACAGCCAAAGGATAAAACACACATAATACAAAATTTAAAAAACAATGTAAAAACACATTAAATAATTTGGCCCATGCAGATTAAAACACCCCTATTGTTTTAAAACAAATTCAAAATTAACAATGAAAAGGAAGTTAGGCCAGGCCAGCCTGCTGAAATAAAAAGATCTTGAGGACATTAACGACAACAGGAGGACAAGTACAAAAATATTAATTTTCTGATGTAGTAAAAGTCGCTTTTTCATCACCGTATTAATTGCAAATGATTGCTAAACAACAGCCATTTAAAGCAGTTCTTTTAGTAACCGTTTGAAATTTCAACGGCACTGAGAAAAGTGAACTTAGGACCGTTTTTTCACACTTACGACCGTCGTAGCATTCCCCACGTGATCCAAGATTCAGATGCTTGGCAACTGATTCACTTTATGACGGTCATGATGTCCCGGGGTCATGAGATCCCCTTTTGCGAGCTTCTCAGAAGCAAAGTCAATGGGGAAGTTCGATTCGCTTAACAGCCGTGTCACTGACTTAACAACGGCGGCGATCCACTTAACAACTGTGGCAAGAACGGTCGTAAAATGGGGCAAAACTCACTTAACGTCTGTCTCGCTTAGCAACTGAAATGTTGGGCTCAATTGTGATTAAGTGGAAAACGATACCACCCCGCTCCTTCCCCCAATTCCGAAGCTTGGTAAATCAAAAGATGGACTTACCTTGATTTCATATTTATCCGCACTTAAAAGAATGTAATCTCCAGGGCTATGCATGAGAGATTTGACTTGGCTCTCTTGTAAGACCACCTGCCATATAAAAATATTTTATTTTAATATGGTACTGGTTATAAAAATAACAGAAATATTGAATAATCAAAAGATTAAAGATTATAACTTAACATAACTTAATTTTCTCCCTCTTTCATAAAAGGTTTTCAATTTTTAAATATCTCTTAGTATTATATACATTCAATTTTAAAATTGGTTTTAAACAGTTCGGGGTTTTAAATTTGTCGGAGCCAAAACTATTTAATTTGATTTTATTCTACTTTTAAATTTTGTATGGATGTGTTTTATTGTCTGGCTGTGCACTGCCCTGAGTCCTTCGGGAGTAGGGCGGTATAGAAATCGAATAAAATAAATAAATAAATAAATATAAATATGTGTACTATTAGTATAAGTATATAAGTTTGTTAAAATGTAACAACTATGATTACCAACATTCTATCTGTAGTAAAAGGATATATAGAATTTGATTGGCATGAAAACAATATATTGAATTATTGAACAAGATAACAATGGAAGATTATAATTCAACAAAATATGTGTATTAATATTAGACTTGATATAACTTGTCGAACATAATTAAGATGAACATTGTTTTATTTGTATTAAAATAAATTAGAAAGTGATTAGAAAGGGGATTTTTTTAAAAATATAACAGTGACATAACTAAAAATTAGAAAGGGAATAAACAATGGAGGATTATAATTCAACAAAATATGTGTATTATTACTAAAAGTCTGTAAAATTGTCAATTGTATTATGAAGAATATTGTTTCATTTGTACTAAAAAGTAAGGCACTCAGGCCCCACACTGTTCACACAACAACATGTTAGTAGAAAAATAAAAAATAAAAAACTTTATTTAAAAAAAAATATTTCAATAAGGCTGCGAGACAAGCCAATTTAACACATTAAAGATTTGTTCCGATGCATTCAGCTCAAATTTCAGGTTAGTCAGATTTGATGTCACCTGCAAACAGGAGTAAGGCTGCTGCTTAGGCCTGTAGACTGTGTGGGTCTGAAGGAGAGCTGAGTAAATATATCTGCAGACCCCTCACAACCTGGACATAAACTGTTTGAACTCCTCCCCTCGGGACGGCGCTATAAGGCACTGCACGCCAAAACAATCAAGACACGGGTGCTTTTTCAAGAGGCAACTGGACTTTCGTTTTTCTTTGAAGGGGTTTCGCTTCTCATCCAAGAAGCTTCTTCCGTTCTGAGTGAACAGTGGAGGAGTGTCATCAGGAATGTAAATCCTTCCATCCTCTCGTGACAGGAAAACAGCAGGTGCTATACGGCTAGTCCTCAGCTGATGACCACAACTGTGCCCAACTTTTCTGTTGTTAAGTGATTGTGATCTTGATTTATCACTTATAACTTTTATGGACACAGAGAGCTTATGCTCCAATCACACTTGGCCAATAAAGAATTCAATTCTAATTAATTCTAATTCTAATAATTCCTATTCCTATTCTGTTCTGTTTTTATTTCTTGTTCTATTCTATTCTTATTTCTTGTTCTATTCTATTCTTATTGCTTGTTCTGTTCTGTTCTGTTCTGTTCTGTTCTGTTCTGTTCTGTTCTATTCTATTCTATTCTATTCTATTCTATTCTATTCTATTCTATTCTATTCTATTCTTTTCTTTTCTTTTATTCTATTTTAGTTTGTCTTGTCCAGCCCAGTCCAGTCCTTATTCTATTCTATTCTATTCTATTCTATTCTATTCTATTCTATTCTATTCTATTCTTATTACTTGTTCTACTCTATTCTATTCTGTTCTACTCTATTCTTATTGCTTGTTCTATTCTATTCTATTCTATTCTATTCTATTCTATTCTATTCTATTCTACTTATTACTTATTCTATTCTATTCTATTTCTTATTACTTGTTCTACTCTATTCTATTCTTATTGCTTGTTCTATTCGATTCTTATTGTTTGTTCTATTCTATTCTATTCTATTCTATTCTTATTGCTTATTCTATTCTATTCTATTCTATTCTATTCTATTCTATTCTATTCTATTCTATTCTATTCTATTCTATTCTATTCTATTTGCTTGTTCTATTCCATTCCATTCCATTCCATTCCATTCCATTCCAGCAACTAAAGAGGTTGTCTTGGGAAAAGAAGAAAGGCTATTCACCTTTGTGACCCATTCCGTGTGTCCGGTCAACGTGTTGAGGCAGACGCTGGTCGATAAGGCCCACACTTTCACCGTGAAATCCGCTGAGCCACTGACCAGGATATCCAGCTCGTCGTTGTAATCCACGCTGAAAACTAGAGGAGGAGAAAAAACGGGAATTGTCTTCATACCATCTCGTGACTACGGATGAGAATGGACTGTGGCAAAGACTCTCCAAGAGGTAGAATCTGAAGAGTAATTTGAAGGGGGTAAGAGTGGCAGGAACGTACTGGCATGAGAGGTACTTGAGCCATGGTGGCGCAGTGGTTAAGAGAGCAGTACCGCAGGCAACTTCTGCTGACTGCCGGCTGCCTGCAATTTGGCAGTTCGAATCTCACCAGGCTCAAGGTTGACTCAGCCTCCCATCCTTCCGAGGTGGGTAAAATGAGGACCCAGATTGTTGGGGGGCAAGAGGCTAACTCTGTAAACCGCTTAGAGAGGGCTGTAAAAGCACCATGAAGCGGTATATAAGTTTAAGTGCTATTGCTATTGCAACTTGGTGCTCTTTGAGCTGGGTTGTTTTCTTGGAGACGTTAGCCCTGATCACCCTGATGATGTTACCGACTTCGGTAATGAAACGTCTGCAAGGAAACCCCCAAGCTCAGAGAGCACCAAGGACCCCGCTTTCCTCCTCCTTCCCCTCCTTCACTCCACCTACCCCACTCCCTACTAGCACGGATGGTGTTACCTAGTTGGGTCATGAAACATCTGCAAGACAACAACCAAGCTCAGAGAGCACCAAGGACCCCAGTCGTCATCCTTTTTCTTCCTTCTCCTTCTCCTCCTCATCCTCCTCCTCTCCACATCCCACTCTCTTCTAGCACTGATGATGTTACCTAGTTGGGTCATGAAACGTCTGGAAGAAAACAATCAAACTCAGAGAGCACCAAGGACCCAACTCCTCCGCTCCACAAACACCCACTTCCCTACTAGCACTGATGGTGTTACCTAGTTGGGTCATGAAAAACATCTGCAAGAAAACCACCAAGCTCAGAGAGCACCAAGGACCCATCGCCTCAACCCCGAGCTACAAATACTTTCCCACCCCATCGGTATTTTTGCCCTAAGAAGTCTGCAAGACGGGAGGCAGAATGAATGCTAAACCGAGGAAGCAGCGCAACGTGACAAGACTACATTGTCAATTGCGTAACTGACGGAATTGACATACCTGCCCCGGTGTGGCCTCGGAAATGCTGGGTCTTGGCTCCCGAGCTCCATTCCCAGCAGGCGACGGTGTTATCGAAGGAGCCGGTGACCAGCTTCTGCTCATCGAATTTGACCGCCGCACAGGTGTGGGTCTGGATCCCGTAGACGCACTGCCCCGTGCTCACATCCCACAGCTTGGCCGACAGGTCGTCTGAACCTACCCAGCCCCGAGGGAAGAAAAGAAATGTTAGTTTAGGGGCCTGGGAGCCGGCTGGCTCAGAGGATGGATGACCACACAGCAAACTGAGCCTGGTGGCTCAGCAGACTAAAAGCATTGTGATTAACACCAGCTATCTGCAATTACTGTAAGTTCGAATCTCGCCAGGCTCAAGGTTGAGTCAGCCTTCCATCCTTTCTAAGGTAGGTAAATTGAGGACCCAGTTTGTGGGGGCAATAAGCTGACTTTGTATAAATATACAAAAAGTATGAAGGCTGTTGCTTAACACATTGTAAGCCGCCCTGAGTCTCCGGAGAAGGGCGGCATATAAATCAAATTAAAAAACAAAACAAAAAAACCAACATCCTACACAATGACACTTTTGTTCCGTAGGGCTTAATTTTAAGCTTCTAACTGCTTCTCTGGGACATCAGCAAAATAATAAAAAGACTTGTACACGGGTACAAGGAGACCCAGAGGCATCGGAGTCCCCTAATGGCTGCGTTATTTACAGCAATTCACTTAGCAACGATGGCAAAAAAGGGTGTAAAACGGGGCCAAGCGCATTTTAACAAACGTTTCGCTTAGCAACAGATGTTTTTGGGGTCCGTTGTGGTGATAAGTTGAGGACTACCCGTAGAATGAACGGGTGCCAATTAAAGGCGCCAAGTTCTCAGTCGACTCTTATCAGAATGTCCGTGGTGATGTAACTTGACAGGTTTCTTTCTACAAAGACAATCATTCTTTCTCGAACGGAGGAACAAGGTGGGAGGTAAATTTGAGGTTTGGGTAATTATGACTGACTGGGCTCACGTCACCTATTTATGACCATTATCTTTTCCTGTCCTGAAATGTATAAATGTGAACGCGTGCTTTGCTCTGGAGGAATCCCTCCCATTGTTTGGGACGCTGCTTGACAAGCAGCAAGCTTGCGTTTGAGACCCGAGTTCTGCTCTGGGATGGGGTGAGCTCCTGTCCTTCTCTCCCGCTCCTGCCGAGGACGTGAAAGGAGCCTCCACGGGCAACGGTGATGTCACCAAATAATCTATTGTGGCCCGTCAGCAGCCAGCCCCTCCAGCAGCCGGAATTAGAGGAGGAGGTGGTGTGAGAGTCAGGGTCAGCATCAAGGCAACCTGAGAGCTCCGAGGAGGAAGAGGGAATGGAGATGGCAGAGAGAGAGAGACAGAGGCGGAGCCTGGGCCGTCTGTCAGCCCTCAGATGGAGAGTCATCAAGAGCCCCCAGGTCTGGAGGTGGCTGATGAGGAAGAGGAGGAACAGATGGGTCCAGTGCCTGACGCGTGGATGCACAGAAGGCAGAGGAGAGGAGAGCAGTGGAAATCTATGGGCTGGTCCTTGGGACGGAAGAGCCACCACTGCTAGTGAAGCCACGCCCTAACTCTGGGGATAAAAGGCAGGGGGCGGAGATGAATAGATGTGGCAGACAACTATTCATCTCCCTACCGGACAGACTTGTTAGCCTGCGGTGAGAGAGAAACTTTTTGCCGGGGCTGTTGGCGCTCCTAATTAAAGGAATCACTGCTTCAACTACAGAGGGTTTGTCGTGTTTGGGGAACTGGGTCAGAACATAATCCTTTCGACCCAGGAAGTGCCTCGGTGCCTCCGACACGAGTGCGATGCCATTGGTTTTTTGGGTCCTGGATTCGAATCCACATTACAACTACTCATTCTCGCAAGCAGCTTGTTTAGGTTCCGGATCTCGACGGACTGCCCTACCTGTACAAAGGAGCCCATCTTTATAGTAAAGTGCATAGACCCTGGCACTGTGTCCAATCAACGAGGAGGTCTCAAAAGCCTCGTGGTTCTCCAACTGCTTCATCCTCAGGATGGCCTTCAAGTAGACCTTTTTCCAGTGGAGGGCCTCTTGGACAGAGTCATCGATCTGCCAGCCGAGGTTACGGCAGGCCGCCTGCCACACCTCCAGGCAGCCGCCGATGACCTTGTTCCATTGCTTAGAGACGAGGCAACAGGTGAGTAAGGTCTGAGGGTCGAGCCATTTTAGCAAATAGAAACTCAGCTCCAGCGGGAGCAGTTTGAGGAAGTCCCGTTTGAGGAGGGCCTCGAGGTTGTTGGAGAGGTGCTTGAGCTGAGCGGCCCCGCTCAAGGCAATCAGGTGATCCAGCGCCTCATTTTTCTGCAAGTCCACCAGAGAGAGAAATGTGACAGAAAGGTTATCAAGCCATGCTTCAAACTCCTTTCTCTCCATAAGGTAACGGAAACATTTACCTGCGGGACATCAAAACAAGGAGGTTAGTGTTGAGACCCGGGCCCATGTAGTTAATATCAAAATGCAAAACAGTTCCGAAAAACGAACAGATTTTATTAGAACAGCTGAGAATTTAACTCATTCTCAGTGTAGTCCAAATGAAATGAAAGCAAACTCCTCAAAACACCATTCTTCAGTTTATCTCTGACCTTGGGATAATTAGGCAAACTGCCAAAGGCTTTTCTTGGCAACAGTTCAGGAACAGAAGACACCGACAACAAAGAAATACATCCAAACACGAAGCAAATCTCTCAACGGTTGCTTTCCGGCAAAGAGGCCAAGAGCCGTTGCTGGTCTTTTAAGCCTTATGGGAGGGGCCAATCATCTCTTGGCCTTACTCCTGAGTCGTCCTCTCTGCTTTAGCTGCTCCTGCCTTCTGGCAGCTCTTCTCATACGTGCACTAGGAACAGGCTCCTCCTGTTCCTCTGCCTCTCTACTGTCAGCCTCTGGAGGCTCCGAAGTCCGCGCATCACTCCCCGATGGCCCTGGCCCCATCTCTGCCTCCGACGCAGAGCCCTCATCCGGGCCTTCCCCAGCCTCCAGGACTGGCCCACGTTCTTCCTCAGCCTCATCGCTGTCCGATTCCACTGCCAGCTCCGCAGGCTGCTGGCGGACCACAACAGTTAGTTCTACTCAAAAGTCCGAGGCAAACATCGCTACAAAGACGTTAAAACCACCCACGCCCCAAAGCCTGTGCGGCGTTTACACCCTGGGCTGATACAGAGAGTCCTTGACTTCCAGCCATTCATCCAGACTTACAACGGCCCTGAAAAAAAGGGGACTTGGACCCTTTTCCACACCTTTGCAGCATCCCAGGCGTGGTATTACTTTCGCTACCGGTTTGCAAATGTGAGAGCGCCCATGCTTTGCTCGCCTGCACCACCTCCACGCATGTGCAGAGCCTTTCGCGCATGCGCAGAGTGTCAAAAACATGGATAAATGGGACGTGATTACATTCCAGGCAGGTGAATGGAGCCACTCGCAGCCGCCGCTACCGGTTTCGCCCGAACTGGCTGGAACCGGCTGAATACCATCACTGCAGCATCCCCATGGTCACGTGATCAAAATCGGGACGCTTGGCAACTGGTTTGTATTTATCGTACAGTGGGGGGCGTCCCAGGGTCATGGGATCCCCTTTTTGCGGCCTTTCTGACAAGCCAAGTCCATAGGGGAAACCAGATTTGCTCAACGACCATGTCGCTAACTTAACCACTGCAGGGAATCCCTTAAGATCTGTGGCAAGAAAGGTCGTTAAAAGCTCACTGAATTTGACGGACGGACCGGGGGGGGGGCGAAACTCACTGGAAAAAAAACCCATTCACGCTTAGCGATGGAAAATTCGGGCTCAACCACGGTCATAAGTCAAGGACCACCGGTAATAGGACCAGTCCTGGGAAGACTTAAACCAAGAGAAGGGCGGGCGCAGTTTGGAAACAAACAGCTTGCTTGGCCGTTTGATGCTCCAACGGGTGTCAAACAGTGAAGGACCAGCCTGCAGTGCCTCTGCCAGCGAAAAGCTCGGGAGCCTGTTTCCGCCGGCAGAGCACTTGGGCCGCCACAGGCGACCCCAACACGAGTGATGTCGAGCTGGCTACATCCACTCCAGCCCCCTGAGGTCAAACACAGCCCTGATGCGGCCCTCAATGAAATCAAGTTTGACACCCCTGCTCCAACCACTCAAAAGGGAAAGAAGACCAGTTGGTGAGGACCGGGTGAATGGAAACCCTTAGCGCCTTCTCTGATGATGGTTTTTATGATTCCTAGCCTTCAAGCCGCTTGGGAAAGAGGTTGCATCTACCTTAGATAGTTGTCTGTGATAGGACGGTGCTGAGTGGGTTGCTGCCAATTCTCCTTCTGCTCCTTGGAACCGAGCAGGGGCTGCCCTTCCTCTGTGGCCATTTCTCCTGTTCAAATCACAAAGACTCATATCAGTAACCGAGGCCGTGATAGGCTCCTCAGAGATCCATCCAGCTCTCCTAAGGTTATGCCTCGCTCAGGTGGTCTATTCTCCGCCAGGTAAGTCGCTCTACAAGGATCGGCCTCTGGCTGGCTGGGAAACATTCTGGATGCAACCCCAAAATATGGGAAGGCCCTGATGATGTTAACTAGTTGGGTCGTGGAACTAACAAACCAACAAAGACCCCACCCACCTCTGAAGGTTTCTGACCCGGTCTTTCTCTAATGCATCTCCAAAACATGCCTAAATGAAACAGGACCTTCAATAGCTCGTTTTATTTTCCGTGAACTTTTCAAGGGTTTAGTTATTTCAGTTAGGATTAAGAAATGAGATTAAAAAAAAAAAAAGTGGGTAAATGTCAGTGGGGGGGGGGGAATAGAATGGATAAAATGACCCTTCCTTCTTTCCCTTCCTTTACTTTCATCCTTCCCTTCCTCCCTTTCCTCTCCTCTCCTCCCTTCCCCTATCCCTTCCTTTACTTTCATCCTTCCCTCCCTCCTTTTCCTCTCCTCCCTTCCCCCTTCATTTCCCTTACTTTCATACTTCCCTTCCCTCCCTCCTTTTGCTCCTCTCCTCCCTTCCCCCTTCCTTTCCTTTCCTTTAATCCTTTCTTCCCCTCCCTTTCCTTTCCTTTCTTCTCTTCCCTTCCTCCCATCCTTCCCTTCCCCCTTGCTCCTTCCCTTCCTTTACTCTTTTATCCTTCCTTTCCTTTCTTCTCCTCCCTTCCCCCTTCCTTCCCTTTCATCCTTCCCTTCCCCCTTGCTCCTCCGCTTCCTTTACTCTTTTATCCTTCCTTTCTTCTCCTCCCTTCCCCCTTCCTTCCCTTTCATCCTTCCCTTCCCCCTTGCTCCTTCCCTTCCTTTACTTTTATCCTTCCTTTCCTTTCTTATCCTCCCTTCCCCCTTCTTTCCCTTACTCTTTCATCCTTCCCTCCCCTCCTTCCCTTCCCTCTCCTCCCTTCCCCCCTCTCCCCCCTTCCCTTATTCTTTCATCCTTCCCTTCCCTTCTCCCCTTTTTTTTCCTTTTAGCAGATCGCTCATGCTAAAAAGCTGAAGTCCTCTCATGGGAACGGCCTGCTGTCCCATTTCTTGTTGTTTTTGCTTTGCTTTCTTATATAAGGCACTTACTAGAGATCTGATTACAAGGTAAAGGAAACTGTTTAGGATTAACAAACTGACAGGAGAAAATGACAGGGAAGTTTTTTTTTTTTTTTTTAAAGATAAATAATGAACAGTGGCCAATAACAGGGGGAATGACGTAAAAGGTCTCAGCTTCGTGGGCCTCCACGCAGCACAAAACTGGCTCTGGATTGCCTCCAGGAACTTGTTCTACGCAACAATTACAGCACAAAATCTCAAATATTTCCCCCCCTTAAGCCTATCTCTGTACATTTCCTGCATGCTTCTGCCTACGAGGATTTAATACTTGCAGCCACTTTGTGGGGGGCAATTGCTTCTCACAAGCTATGCTCTTCAGACCGACAGCTCTTATTCTTTGGGCGGAGACTACCTGGAACTAGTACAAACATCTCTCCAGCGTTCCTGGAAAGCTGTATAGAAGAATTTTGGGGAGGAAGAGCCGCAACCGATAAGCAAAAATTCAGCCCAGAGAAGGAATGGGGGCGTGGAAAATGACTCAGAAGGGGCCCTCCCTGGTTTTCCGGAGAGTGAAAAGAAGGGAGGGAGGAGCGCTTTCAGAAATGCTGACGAGATGCTGTTACTGCCACCTTACAATAAACGGAAGTGCTGACATTGGTGGTTTGGTTGCCTGTCTAGGTGAAAAAACAGAGGTGCCTCATCTCCCCATCCTATCCCCTCACAGGGGGGTTGCTCTGATGGGCAGGAGAAGCCCCCTATCACAGGCTGCCTCTAGAAGTTGTGGGTCCTCCATCACTGGAGGTTTAAAAGAAGAGACTGGACAGCCATTTGTCTGAGATGGTCGAGAGCCGTGATGGCACGAGTGCCAGAGGTGGCACGCAGATCCCTCTCTGTGGGCACATGTGCCATCGACAGCTGCTCTTCTGGTTTCAGGTGTGCACATGTGCGCCGTCCAGCTGGTCTTTGCGGGTACTGGAGAGCCAGAATACAGCCTCAAAACGGCAAAACAAAGGCCATTTTTCGGGCCGTTTTCAGGTTGTTTTTTGGCCCAAAACGGCCCGAAAAACAGACAAAATACAGGCAGGTGCGTGCCGGCAAGCTGGTCTTCAGATTTCTAGCGCTCCGGTGTATGCGAAGACCAGCTAGCTGGCGCACATGTGCGTGCTGGAAAGCCGAAGACCAACTGGCCACACATACGTGCACATTCCGTGATGAAAAGGTTCACCATCACTGGTATAGATCAGGGCTCTGCAATCTTAAGCACTCAAAGAGCCATTTGGACCCGTTTCCCACAGAAAAGAAAACACCGGGAGCCACAAAACCTGGGTGGGCGTGGCCAGCTCGATGTCACTCACTTCCAACAGTCACATGACCCCCCTTAGCCACGCCTACCCAACCGGTCATTAGGGCAGAGAACCAGTTGTTAAAAAACACCGGGAATCACAAAATCCTTTTGACATTTCTCTCTCTCTCCCCCCTCCCTCTTTTACCCCTCTTCTCCCTCTCTCTCTGTATCTCTCTCTCTCTGCCCTGGCCACTTCTTCATCCCCTGCCGTCGCCCTTCTCTTCTCAGGCCAGGCGAGGAATGACTAGGAGGGGAGAGCGAGGGGCGGGGCCAGCCAGTGGTGGGATCACCCAACAGGGAGCCACAGCAGAGGGCCCGAAGAGCCACATGCGGCTCCAGAGCCACAGGTTGCCGACCCCTGGACTGTGTGACCTAAGGGTCTCTTTTACTGTCATCTTTTTGCTGCGACTTACTCTATTTATACGGAGGCTTATAAAAGATTTGGCAGCCATTTGCCTGGAATGGAATAGGGGTTCCCGGCTTGAGCAAGGGGCTGGACTAGAAGACCTCCGAAGTCCCTTTCAACCCTATGGTTCTATATTCGATGACATCGATACATTCCTACCATACACCCTGCTGTTGTTCCATAGAGTACATTACAGGTAGTCCTCGACTTACGACCACAATCGAGCCCCCTTCCCCCCCCCAGGAAGTTATGTTGCTAAGCGAGACATTTGTTGAGTTTTGCCCCATTTTATGGCTTTTGTCAGAAGGCCGCAAAAGGCGCACCCGTGAGCCAGGGACGCTGCGAACCGTCGTAAATGTTGAGTCTGTGGCCAAGCCATCTGAATGCAAATCACGTGACCGACGTGGAGATGCTGCAAAGGTCGTTAAGCGTAAAAAAAATAATAAAATGGTCCCAAGTCACTTTTTTTTTCCTCCCAGCGACGTGGTAACTTCGAACGGTCCCCTAACCGAACTGTTGTAAGTCGAGGACCGCCTGTAATTTATTTTGCTTGCTTTTTTTTTTTGCTCTTTTTTGTTTTGTCGGTATCGTTTTTTTTTAGAAGACTTATTTGTCTGGAACGGGATTGACTCTCCCTTGTTGAGCAGGGGGCTGGACTAGATGACCTCCAAGGCCCCTTCCAGCTCAAATTCTGTGATTTTTTTCTCTATTCTGGCCTCTCTTTTTTGGGGGGGGCAATTTAAAAGGAATTCCTGACCTCCACCCAAGACCCTCCCCACCCCTGATGCCCCCCCACCACTTTTTGCCTTGCAAAGGGCCAAGCTGGGGCTCATCCCTGGAAGGAGAGAGAGGAGGGAGGACAAGCAATAGCAGCCCCCCCTTGACCCCCCCACCCCCCCAAGCAGCCTCCACGGCCCCCCCCACCCCCCCACCCCCCACTTCGGCCCACCAAAAACCTGTCCACGCCCCTCCCTCTTTCCCACCCTGCTGGCCCCGCCCCCCTGGCTGCAGGGGGTCTCCATAGCAACCTGTGGCCCCCCCTCCCGGTCCCCTACCCCAGGCTTGCCCCCCCACCGGGCTCCCCCCTCCCTCTCCCCTCCTTCGCTCCCTCCCACCCGCCGCTCTCATTTGGGGGGTCGAACCTGCCGCCACCGGATCCCAGCAGAGCTCCTGGCCGGGGAGCTTCCGGCGCGGGGGCGCTGACGTCATATCCCCGCGCGCGCCAGCCACCGCCCGCGTCCGGTCCATAGAGACGCAGAGGGTAGAGCGTCCTTTTCCGGCCTTGGGTTAATCGAGTTTCGTCCGGAGAAGCCAAACTCTCGGGCGGGGATGGGGTGTGAGTGGGGAAAGCGGAAAAAAAGGCATAAAAACATTGAAAATGGCAAAGCTTCGGGTTTATCTACCCGAGCCCGAATCACCCCCGTTCCTTTTTTTCCTAGAAAGGCCTCTACAAAACCGGATGCCGCTTCCTTTTTAATAAAAAAAAAATCGACGGACTTCCGGTCCGGCGCTTTCTGGCCCCGGCTGGGAAACCGGATCCCGGAGGGTCTTTGGTTCCACCTTGCAAACCTTGCTGTACGTTTTGACCCTGTTTAGATTTGGGTCGGCGGGGAAGCGCTGGAATTAAAAAGGAGAGGAGTGGGGGGGGGAAAGGTGAGTGGGGTGCTCCAGGACAGCCTTTTTTTTTTTTTGCATGCTCTTGGATTCCTCTGGGAGGCCCATATTGTCCCTGTGGCTTTTGCCCAAGAAAGATCCCTCCCCTGGGTCGTTCCTCAACCTGGCGCCCTCTGCAGAGATCCGCATCTCAAAATTCACTTGTCAACCTGGGAATTCAGGTCCCTTGCAGGGTAGGATGGGTGTTTGCAATCGTAAAAAAAGCCACCCGTTGCCTGTGTTTACAATGCCCAGCATTCCCTCCTTCTTGGACTCATTGGGTGGGGCAGCTGATTTCCCCATAAGGGGACAAAAAGGGGAAAGGAGATCAATGCCAGCTTTCCAAGATTAATGCATCCCCCCCCCCCAAATATTCTATATATAGCTCACCTTCCCTGAAGCTTTCTGAGCAGAAAGACACAGAGATTGCAGGATGCCATTGCCAACCTCTTGGCATCCATGCCAGAAATTACAGTGAAAAGCCTCCCCTCCCAAATATTACTTCAGCTTACATAGAGATGAGATTTCTTCCCCACCCCCACCCCCAATATCAGAAAAAAGTGATTTTTTTCAATCACAGGATTGTGCTTGAGCTGATTGAGTGGGCAAAAGCCTTAAGCGTGCAACTGATTAAGGTCTAGTCAGTTTCAGGCCGGTTTGGTGTGATGGTTGAAAAGGAAATTATTATTATTAGTTCAATTTATATGCCGCCTTTCTCCGAAGACTCAGGGCGGCCAAATCCATTGCTTGGATGGAGGGGGGGAGGGGTGTATTGGACTGGACAAGGCTACTCTATGTAGTGTCAAACAGAAGGTGATTTGTGTGTGAGCTTGTGTCATGCCAAGACGTGAACTTGCTGTGTGTAGATCTGAATCCTGAAACTCTGGGATTTTTTTAGAGAGATGTTTCTTCAGACTGCCGTCATCCTGTCCTCAAAAACATCATTTCCTCTTACCTCATTCTTGCTTTTCTGGTTGATCAGATAAGAGTCATCAGTGAGCTGTTGGACAGCATTACTTGGTCTGTTGTGTGGATGTTTGAGTGGTTTAGGGGTGGGGAATTTGGGTGGTTTAGGGGCGGGGTGTTTGGGGATTGTTATGTGTGTTGGACCTGGTCTTTGGGTGTTAAGTGAATGTCGTCATACGTACAATGACAATGGTCTTTGGGTGTTAAGTGAATGTCGTCATACGTACAATGACAATAAAGTAGTAGCAGTAGTTGTTGTAGTTGTTGTAGTTGTTGTTGTTGTAGTTGTTGTTGTAGTTGTAGTAGTTGTTGTAGTTGTTGTTGTAGTTGTTGTAGTTGTAGTAGTAGTAGTAGTAGTTGTTGTTGTAGTTGTTGTTGTAGTAGTAGTAGTAGTAGTTGTTGTTGTTATTATTATTATTATTATTAGAACAGAGGTCACTGTCTAAGCAAGAAGCCGTATGCAACAAAATTTCATTTTAATGTGTGCCAATTAGTGTACATTTAAAGTGACAATAAAGTTAGTCTAAGTCTAAGGAAGAGATCGGGAAAGAGAATTATTGGCTGTAAAGATCATTATATGCTTTTGGCCTCAAAGCAATCCCAAGTATAAACCCACTGTAAATATCTCCTTTTTGAAGAAAGCAGAGAACAGAGGCTGTGCGTCTTTTTCTGATGAGAAATTAAAATTTAAGAGTCTGCAGTTTATGATTTAAGGAAGCTAGTGGTTTGAAGTCATATGATTTGCTTCTTCCTGCTTATCATGGGTTTTTTTTTCTTGTCTCTCCCCCCTCCTCCCGTTTCCTTATAATTTCAAGGGGCTTAAGACCAAGTTGTCCTATCATTAAGCGTCTTCTTTGGGGCACAGCCAAAGAGAATGGCTTCCGAGGAATACAGACCCCTTTTGGAGACCCCTAACCCAGAGACGGAATTGAATGCTGCTGGAAGACCTTCTCAGTTGGAAATTTATTTGAGGTGTGTATGTATTCCTGATAAGGGACGCAGTGGCTCAGTGGCTAAGATGCTGAGCTTGTCGATCGAAAGGTCGGCAGTTCAGCGGTTCGAATCCCTAGCGCCGCATAACGGGGCGAGCTCCCGTGACTTGTCCCAGCTTCTGCCAGCCTAGCAGTTCGAAAGCATGTAAAAAATGCAAGTAGAAAAAATAGGGACCACCTTTGGTGGGAAGGGAACAGCGTTCCATGCGCCTTTGGCGTTTAGTCATGCCGGCCACATGACCACAGAGACGTCTTCGGACAGCGCTGGCTCTTCGGCTTTGAAACGGAGACGAGCACCGCCCCCTAAAGGTCTAGCACATATGTGTGAGGAGAGCCTTTACTTTTACCTTTATGGGCCAGTCCTGGAGGCTGGGGAAGGCCCGGATGAGGGCTCTGCATCAGAGGCAGAGATGGGGCCAGGGCCATCGGGGAGTGATGTGCAGACTCCGGAGCCTCCAGAGGCTGACAGCAGAGAGGCAGAGGAACAGGAGGAGCCTGTTCCTAGTGCATGTATGAGAAGAGCTGCCAGAAAGCAAGAGCAGCTAAAGCAAAAAGGACGACTCGGGAGTAAGGCCAGGAGATGATTGTCCCCTCCCATAAGGCTTAAAACAGACCAGCAACGGCTCTTGGGCTCTTTGCCGGAAAACAACGTTGATAGATTGGTTTCTTGTCTTGCTGCATTTATTTCTTGTCCAGTTTGACACCCCTGCCTTAGAGAAATCTCATTCCACAGCTCAGGTTAAATCATACAGGTTGACTTAGGAACACCGGACTTGCCTGTGGATCCAGTGAGTCGCCTGCTCTCCAAAACCGTAATCAAATGCAACCTAAACTCCTTTTACCAACAAAAGCCAGGGAAACATCGGTGCGCAAAGTCCTCGTCGCACTTAACAAGCCACAGTTTTTAATGCTTCTTTTCCCCGGTAGATCAGTCCCTTTTTGGCCCAAACTGATATTTATCACCGATTTCTGTCATCCTTATTTCTCTCACAGCAAAGTCCAAAACCACAATCTCTACTTGGCAACCTTCGCCGCTGTTTTAGGACCGCTAAGTTTCGGCTTCGTCTTGGGCTACAGCTCGCCGGCTATCCCTAGTTTGAAGCGAAGCAACAATCCGGAACTAAGACTAGACGACACGCAAGCGTCATGGTTTGGGGTGAGTTGCTGCGAGGACTTATGGGCTGATCAGCCCCCCTTGAACCCGCCGTTTCATTTCCCTGCTTTTCTCATTTTTCTTCCCTTTCTTTTTGGCAGTCTGTGGTCACTCTGGGGGCCGCAGCTGGCGGGACACTTGGAGGATACGTGGTGGACAAAATTGGCCGGAAACTTAGCCTTATGCTCTGCACAGTACCGTACGTTTTTGGTTTCTTGATCATCGTCTCGGCCCAAAACATCTGGATGCTTTATCTGGGACGGCTGCTGTGTGGCTTGGCCAGTGGTGTCACATCTTTGGTAGTTCCGGTAAGGGCAGGGGTGCTAGTCAGCAAGTTCTGACAGGTTCTGGAGAACCGGTAGCGGAAATTTTGTGTAGTTCGGAGAACTGGCAAATACCACCTCTGGCTGCCCCCAGAATGGGGTGGGAATGGAGATTTTGTAATATCCTTCCCCCAGGAGTGGGGAGGGAATGGGGATTTTGCAGTATACTTCTCCTGGAGTGGGGAGGGAATGGAGATTTTGCAGTATCCTTCTGGAGTGGGGAGGGAATGGAGATTTTGCAATATCCTTCTGGAGTGGGGAGGGAATGGGGATTTTGCAGTATCCTTCTGGAGTGGGGAGGGAATGGGGATTTTGCAGTATCCTTCTGGAGTGGGGAGGGAATGGGGATTTTGCAGTATCCTTCTCCTGGAGTGGGGAGGGAATGGAGATTTTGCAGTATCTTTCTCCTGGAGTGGGGAGGGAATGGAGATTTTGCAATATCCTTCTCCTGGAGTGGGGAGGGAATTGGGATTTTGCAGTATCCTCCTGGAGTGGGGAGGGAATGGAGATTTTGCAGTATCTTTCTCCTGGAGTGGGGAGGGAATGGAGATTTTGCAATATCCTTCTCCTGGAGTGGGGAGGGAATGGGGATTTTGCAGTATCCTCCTGGAGTGGGGAGGGAATGGAGATTTTGCAGTATCCTTCTGGAGTGGGGAGGTAATGGAGATTTTGCAGTATCCTCCTGGAGTCGGGGGGGAATGGAGATTTTGCAATATCCTTCTCCTGGAGTGGGGTGGGAATGGAGATTTTGCAGTATCCTTCTGGAGTGGGGAGGTATGGAGATTTTGTAGTATCCTTCTCCTGGAGTGGGGGGGGAATGGAGATTTTGCAATATCCTTCCCCTTCCCACCAAGCCACACCACACCTACCAAGCCATGCCCACAGAACAGTAGTAAAAAAAATTGAATTCCACCACTGGGTAAGGGGCATGGTGTGTCAGTCTTTTGCCAGTGTGATTTCCCCAGAGGATAAGAGGAAATTCCTACTGCTAAATTGGCAATAGCAGCCGAGAAGGTGCAAGCAAGCAGAAATCGTTCCTGCCTCCGCCCGCTTGGATACAGGAATCGAGGAATTCTCAAAATAACGTAAGCTACCTCGTGCTGAGTTAAAGTCAACCGATCCTTGTCTTTGAAGGAGACATTTTTGTTCCTTCTCATTAAGGCAAGATGGGAGAATAGGAGGACTACCAGTTTTAATGGGAAGACGAGGGCGACAGTAAGATTCCATGAGCTTCTCTGGTCTTCTCTGTGAGAGCTTTGGAGGTTAATTTAACCTTTCTTGCATGTGTCTTAGATATATATATCCGAAACGTCTCACTCCAAGATCCGAGGAGTCCTTGGCTCGTGCGTTCAGCTGATGGTGGTGACTGGCATCCTGGGAGCTTACCTAGCAGGTCACGTCCTGGCTTAAAATGCATGGTTAAATCCAGACTTGGACGGAGGGAGATGTTTTGTCCCATCTTCCCTGGAAGGAACTCTGAGGAAGGAAAGAGAAGGAAGGAAGGAAGAAAGGAAAAGAGAAAAAGAAAGAAAGAAAGAGAAAGGTGGGAAAGAGGAAGGAAGGAAGGGAAGGAAGGAAGGGAAAAGGAAAAATAAAGAAAAAAGGAAATAAAGAAAAAAGAAAGGGATGAGGGAGGGAGGGGAGAAAGAGAGAGAAAGAAAAAGGAAAGGAAAGGGAGGGAGGAAGAAAAGGAAAGAAAAAAGGAAAGAGGGAGGGAAGGGAGAAAGAAAAAGGAAAGGGAGGGAGGGAGGGAAGGAGGGAGGAAAAAAGAAAAAGGAAAGAAAAAAGATAAGGGAGGGAGGGGAGGGAGAAAAAAAAGGAGAGAAAGGAGGGAGAAAGGAAGGAAGAAAAAGAAAGAAAAGAAAGATAAGGGAGGGAAGGGAAAAAGAGAAGGAGGGAGGAAGGAAGAAAGGAAAGAAAGAAAGAACAAAGATAAGGAAGGGAGGTAAGGGAGAGAGAGAAAGAAAAGAGGGAGGGGAGGAAGGAAAGAAGGAAAAAAGGAAAGAAAGACAAAAAAAGATAAGGGAGGAAGGGGAGGAAGGAAGGAAAAAAAGCAAAAAAAAAACAGAAAAAAAGAAAGAGATAAGGGAGGGAGGGAGGGGAGGAAGGAAAGAAGGAAGGAGATTGAAGGAAAAAAAGTGGATAACAGGACATCTCCTCTGTAATTTTCATCCTGAAAACCCAGAGAAAGCTATCGCTAAGTTTTCACTGAAAATATAATGAACAAACAACAGGACAGTGATTTTAAAAAAGCTACCCTAGATAAAGACACATTTTGAACCTAGGACATCTCTCTTGGCACGTGTGCCACCTCTGAGGAGGACCCTGCTGGTCCTCCTGTGTCCCCCAAAGACCCCCTGCAGCAGTTCCAAGCCGTTGGAGTAGATGTTCCTTGACGCCATCCCTTCCTTTCAAGCCCCCGGCGGCCCTAAGAACAGCTTTTCCTCGTTCCGTCCCGCAGGCATGGCTCTGGAGTGGCGTTGGCTGGCGGTGTTATGCTCCATCCCTCCCTGTTTCCTGCTGGGGCTCATGGCTTTCATGCCCGAAACCCCTCGCTTCCTGCTACGTCAGAACCGGCAGTCGGAAGCCATCGCGGCTTTGCAATTCCTACGGGGCCCACTGGTGGATCACGAGTGGGAATGCCGGCAGATTGAAGCCAACGTCAACGAACAGGTGACAAAAGAATCCACCAGGCAGTTCCGAGGTAGCCTCTTTATTTAAGCCTTCCTTTTTGTTTCACTTTTTTTTAAAAAAATTATTGTGTTTCTCCGAAAATAAGACCGGGTCTTATATTAATTTTTGAGTCACAGGTAGTCCCAAAAACCTGTTTTATTGCAACAGCTGTGAATTCTGTTCATTCACAGATGAGTCCCCAATAGTTGTAAAGAGTCCTTCGGGATAAGGCTGATAATCACCCACTTTTATCTCCCTTGACACGCTGCCAAAGACCTCATTGGCAAAGCCACACGGAGTCCAAACAGAGCTTCAGGCTTTAAACTGCACAGAATTAACAACGTTGCTTCCTGCAAAGGCCCAAGTGCCTTTGCTTCTCTTTTAAGTCTTATGGGAGGGTCCAGTCAACTCCAAGCCTTACTCCCGAGTCGTCCCTTTTGTTTTAAATGTTCTTGCCTTCTGGCAGCTCTGCGCATGCGCGCACTGGGAACTGGCTCCCCCTGTTCCTCTGCCTCGATGAGGTCTGACTCTGGAGGCTCTGGACGTACCTCCCAGATGGCCCTTTCTCTGCCTCCGACACAGAGCCCTCGTCCGAGCCTTCCCCAGACTCCAGGACTGGCCCATGTTCCTCTCCAACTTCCTCACTCTCCGACTCTGCTGCCAGCTTCGCAGGCTGCCAATTGACCACAACAGCCATGTACCTTTTTTCAGTGCCGTTGTGACTTTGAACAGTCCCTAAATGAACTGTTTGTAAGTCGAGGACTACCTGTCTGTCCCTTTGTAGCAAGAAATGAGCATCGCTGAGTTCAAGAACCCCTCCATCTACAAGCCGTTCCTGATTGGAGTGGCCATGATGTTCTTCCAGCAAGCATCCGGCATCAACGCCTTGATGTTTTACGCTGAAACGATCTTCGAAGACGCCAACTTTAAGGTGAGGAAGTCAACTCTGGATCGTTTCTCCTGGGCTACCCCGGCTGATGTCTTTCGCCTCCGTTAGATTTTAATTTGAGGTGGTGGAATGACACCCCTTGGTCATATTGATCAGGTAGTCCATCAGAATAGAACTGGAGGTCTTCTAGTCCAACCTAACCCCAACCCTACACCATTTCAGACAAGCAGCTGTCCAATCTCTTCTTGAAAACTTCCAAGTGATGGAGCACCCAGATCTTCTGGTGGCAAGCTGTTCCACTGGTTAATTGTCCTCTCTGTTAAGAAATTTCTCCTTAATTCCAGGTTGCTTCTCTCCTTGGTTAGTTTCCATCCGTTGTTTCTTGTCCTGCCTTCAGGTGCTCTGGAGAATAAGTTGACCCCCTCTTCTTTGGGGCAGCCCATCAAATGCTGGAATACTGCTATCATGTCACCCCTCATCCTTCTTTTCACTAGACTAGACCAGCCGCCTTGAGTCTTCGGAGAAAGGCGGCATACAAGTTGAATGAATGAATGAATGAATGAATGAATGAATGAATGAATGAATGAATGAATAATAATTACAAAGGACATTTCCTTAACTTACATAGTCCTTGACTTAACGACCAGAGTTGGGACCACAATTTCCATTGCTAAGCAAGGCAGTTGTTAAGTGAGTCACATTCGATTTTACGACCTGCTTGCCGTGGGTTGTTAAGGGAATCCCTGCAGGTAAAAGCGGTCCTTAAGTGGACCCATCTTTCCCCCACTGACTTTGCTTCTTGGAGATGGCAATCAAGTGAGCCTGGGACGCTACCACCTTAGTCAAGATAGGCACCACGTGGCCATGAGGGTGGTACCACCGTTGTAAGTGCGAGGAACGGTCGTAAGTCACTGTCAGTGCCGTTGTAGCTTTGAAGGGTTTTTAAGTTGAGTATCTGTCCTTTTCCTAAGAGAGCCAAATTAAAGCTTCCTTCCGTGTTCTCTGTGCCTTCTAGAACAGCAGTGCTGCTACCGTCATCGTTGGCTCCATCCAAGTCATCTTCACAGCAATGGCCGCTCTCATTATCGATAAAACTGGACGAAAAATTCTTCTGATCATCTCAGGTAGGAAGAAAAGACCGGCTCCCTTTTCCCAAGTTTTGAGTCCCATCCCCACCCTCCCAAGAAATTAGGAATTAACCAGGGATAGGATTCAAAAACTTTAGCAACCGGTTCTCTGCCCAGTTGCTGGGTGGGCGTGGCCTACTCAGTCTCCTGCACCACAGCGGGGGGCGTTTTCACCCTCCCCAAGCTCTGGAGGCTTTTCTCAAACCTCCGGGAGGGCGAAAACTGCCTCTCTCAGGCTCCGGAGACGCTCCGGAGGCTGGAAACGGGCCCACTTCCGGAACTTCTGGGAGGCCTGTTTTTTGCCCTCCCCTGGCTCCGGAGGCTTCTCTTGAGCCTCTGAGAGGGCAAAAATAGCCTCCCCAGGGCTCTGGAAGCCCTCCGGATGCCAGAAACACGTCCTGTTTTTCACCCTCCCAGAGCCTCCTCACAGACCCTACACTTATCTGGCATCTAAAACGGGCCGCATGGAGACTCCTGGGAGGGGTGGGGTGAGATGTGTGGGGTCAGCAAGTCCTTGCAACTACCGGTTTGGTGAACCAGAGGTAAAATTAGCACTGGCTGAATCCCACCCCACCCAGAAGGTTAACCTCCTGCTCTCTCATTCTCTCCCGCTCTTGTCCCCAGGAGCGATCATGGCTGCCAGTGCAACGGTGTTTGGGATCTATTTTAGAATTACCGTCCCCAGCCCCAGCAATTCCTCCCATCTCCAGCTGCTGAACACCCCCCTTATGGAGGAAGGGCACCCCCTGGCCTGGTTAGCGGTGCTGAGCATGAGTTTCTTCATTATGGGTGAGTGAGGGTCTTGACGAAGCGCTGGTTCTAGAAAAAAAAGAGGGAATCCCGTCATCTGGAATTGTTGGGTACGGGGTTGATCCCGGAACTTTTCCGGAAGCTTTCGGTTCTCAGATGTTAACGATTTCTGAACTGTAACAGAATAACAGAGTTGGGAGGGACTTTGGAGGTCTTCTAGTCCAACCCCCTGCTCAGGCAGGAGATCCTATACCCATGATGGTGAACCTGTGGCACGCGTGCCACAAATGGCACACAGCGCCCTCTCTGTGGGCACACGAGCCATTGGCTCAGTTCAGCTCCGCCGCGCATATGTGCGCACCTCCTGCCAGCCAGCTGGTTGCCGGGACTCTGCCACGCATGTGTGAGGGCAGGGCGCGCATTGCATTTGGGGGGTTCAGGCACGCACGCATTTATTCCCGTGCGCATGCGCGCCATTTAGGCACTTGGTCCGGAAAAGGTTCACCATCACGGTCCTATACCATTTCAGACAAATGGTCGTCCAATCTCCTCTTGAAAATCTCCAGTGATGGAGCACCCACAACTTCTGGTGGCAAGCTGTTCCACTGGTTGATTGTTCTCCCTGTTAGGAAATTTCTCCCGAGTTCCAGGTTGCTTCTCTCCTTGATTAGTTTCCATCCGTTGCTTCTTGTCCTGGTGCTTTGTAGAATAGGTTGACCCACCTCAATATAATGGATGCATTGAGAAGGACCTATCTGCTGATCTTTTCTAGATCGGGACTCGTTACGCACAGTCACTCATGCCCTCGTCACTTCCCGCCTGGATTATTGCAACGGTCTCTACATGGGGCTCCCCTTGAGGAGCACCCGGAGGCTCCAACTGGCGCAGAGTGCGGCCGCGCGGGTGGTTATGGGAGCAACATGGAACTCCCATGTAACACCTCTCCTGCGCGAGCTGCACTGGCTCCCGGTGGTCTTCCGGGTGCGCTTCAAGGTTCTGGTTACCACCTTTAAAGCGCTCCATGGCTTAGGACCTGGTTACTTACGGGACCGCCTACTACCATTAACAGCCTCCCACCGACCAGTACGCTCCCACAGAGAGGGGCTCCTCCAGGTGCCGTCAGCCAAACTATGTCGGCTGTCGGCCCCTAGGGGGAGAGCCTTCTCTGTGGGGGCACCGACGATCTGGAATGAGCTCCCCCCGGAGATACGGAGGATTCCGGATCTGCGCACCTTCCGCCGCGAGCTGAAGACGCTTTTATTTCATCAAGCTGGCCTCGCCTAAATCTTCTCCCTTCTAAGTGTAAATTTTAAATTTTTAATGTATTTTAAAATATGGGTATTTTAAATTATGGGTATTAATTCAGCCAAATTTATTTAATTCATTTTATTCGATTTTAAATTTTGTATATCTATGTGTTTTATTTTATGGCTGTGCACCGCCCTGAGTCCTTCGGGAGTAGGGCGGTATAGAAATTCAATAAAATAAAATAAAATAAATAAATAAAAATAAAATAAATCTGAGGGACTTCCCTTACACCATCACTCCATTGCTAAGTAGGGCTGTCATGTTTCCATTGCCTGATCTAATTGACAATCTCATTTTGGCTCTTCTGCCACCCATAGGTTTTGCCTTGGGCTGGGGTCCCATCCCCTGGCTGGTGATGTCCGAAATATTCCCCCTCAGGGCCCGAGGAATCGCCAGCGGGGCCTGTGTCCTCACCAACTGGCTCATGGCTTTCCTGGTCACCAAGGAGTTCCATGACCTCACGGTAAGCAAGGGTGCTGGGCAGCATCTATAGGTACTTTTTTTTCTTTTTAGGTGGCCATCTATGAACTTCTCCCAATTGTGGTGCTCCACCCATTGCCATTTCTCATAAAATGGCTGGCCGTCTAAATTTGGATTAAGAAATCAAATTAACGGAGCATTATCCTGATGTCAGCGCTTCAACGCTGGCATAGAGAGCAGAGGGGAGAGAGATAAGCTCTGAACTTTTGCCTGCTAAATCCCTTTGAAGTCGGGTTGTCGTGGAAATGAGGAGGGGGGGGACATTCCTGGGAAATGATGAGACAAGAAGTCTGAAGAATGACTTGGAAGATAGCCAATGAGAAGCAGAGATTTGGGGATCGGAAAGGGAGGGATTGGGGGGCAAAAGGTCAGTCTTGTCCGCATCGAGTCATGATCCGGTGGCTGTGCTCAATTAAAGAAAAGATTTCCTTAAAGATTGGCAGTTTGGAAATTCATTTATTTTGAGATAGCATCGATGTCTGAAACCCAGGTGGTGCAGCTCAGGCCAGGCACTTACCTGCATTCCATGCTTTTTTTTTTTTTTTTTTTAATTTGATTTATATGCCGCCCTTCTCTGGAGACTCAGGGTGGCTTACAATGCGTTAAGCCTTGGTAGTACAGTGGTCTAAAGCACCCTGTTATTAAGACCAGCTGCCTGCAATTACTGCAGGTTCGAATCTCGCCAGGCTCAAGGTTGACTCAGCCTTCCATCCTTTCTAAGGTAGGTAAATTGAGGACCCAGTTTGTGGGGGCAATAAGCTGACTTTGTATAAATATACAAAAAAGGATGAAGGCTATTGCTTAGCGCATTGTAAGCCGCCCTGAGTCTCCGGAGAAGGGCGGCATATAAATCAAATTAAAAAAAAAAAATAGCCTTCATTCTTTTGTATATTTATACAAAGTCAGCTTATTGCCCCCACAAACTGGGTCCTCATTTTACCTACCTTAGAAAGGATGGAAGGCTGAGTCAACCTTGAGCCTGGTGAGATTCGAACCTGCAGTAATTGCAGGCAGCTGGTGTTAATAACAGTGCTTTAATCTGCTGCGCCACTAGGGCTCCTCAAAGTTGCCCCAAAGTTAACCCAACTTCTTCCTCCTTTTTGTCTAGGTTCTCCTAACCCCGTATGGGACCTTCTGGTTATTCTCCTCCACCTGTTTGCTCAACGTGATCTTCACCATCGTCTGCGTTCCCGAAACGAAAGGGAAAAGTCTAGAAGAGATAGAGGCGCATTTTCGCAGGCCGCGTTAGGAACCCCGGCGCACGATATTTTTTATTTTTTTTTCCCCCCCCTTCATCGTGGATTTCGCTCAATTGGTTGGTGAAGACGTTGGTTGGCGAGGCCAAAAAAGCCTTCCGTTCTTTTCATTTTCCGAGGAGATTGATCTGATGAAGATGGCGTCACGGTTCGGGCCACTCTTTAACTCTCACCAAGACGGCACGACAATGTCATTAATGAAAGCGGTGCTATTTTTTGTGATCTGCAGGGCCAGAGTGCTCAGATTCCCTAACGTAAATCTTTTTGCCTTTTGACATTTGAAACGAGGATGCTGTTTTGAGTGTGGCTTCAATAAATGACTGTTAAAAACCTCTACAGTAACTGACCCGTTTGTACCTTTACGGAGTTTGGAAACGAGAGACGAGGGTGGTGTAACTTTCACTACCTAAATAAACCGTCCTTGAACCCGTTGGGTAAAGGAATACAAAAAGCACGATGGGGAGAACGGAAAACTGTGTTCGATAGGCTGAAGGAAAGAAGGTAGAAAGAGGGATAAGATCTTTATTCTTTATCTTTATTCAAATTTCTATACCGCCCTTCTCCTTTCGGATTCAGGGCGGTGAACAGCCAAAAAATAAAACATTTTATATACAAAAGTTAAAATAAATTTAAAATAATTAAATAAATTTGGCCCATTAATTTAAAACATTCCAATTAAAACCATATCAAAATTATTTAAAACCAATCATAAAATCAGGACAGCCCGGCTAACTGAAAAAAATAGGTTTTGAGAGCCCGACGAAAAGTCCGGAGATCTGGGATCACTCGTATCTCTGGGGGTAGATTGTTCCAGAGGGTGGGTGCTACCACAGAGAAGGCTCTCCCCCTGGGGGTCGCCAGCCGACATTGCCTGGCCGACGGCACCCTGAGGAGGCCCTCTCTGTGGGAGCGATCTGGCCGGTGGGAGGCAATTGGTGGCAGGAGGCGGTCCCGTAGATACCCAGGCCCTAAGCCATGGAGCGCTTTAAAGGTGATCACCAACACCTTGAAGTGCACCCGGAAGTCCACCGGGAGCCAATGTAGCTCGCGCAGGAGTCACATGGGAGCACCCCGTCGCTCCCATAATCCCCCGCGCGGCCGCATTCTGCACCAGTTGGAGCCTCCGGGTGCACCCCAAGCTCCGGCTGGGCGATTATCTGATGACGCGATAAGAGCGGCAAAATAATTAGATTTTGCCGCTTTTATCGCCACTAGGTAGGTCTTAATATGAGACCTTACCAGTGTCAAGTCAGATTCGGATCGGCTGGCCCGATGGCATTTTTTAAAAAAAAAACTGGAAAGGATGCCGCACAGAAAGAGGTTAAGATTTGCTCTGACTTGCCGTGGAATACAAAGGCAGAATAGTCGACTGGATTTGAAGGAGGCAAATTCCAGTTGCATTGCTGGTCAGGATGGTTTGGGGGCGGGGACAGCCTGTCTCTCGGAACGGTGGGTGCTCCATCGCTGGAGATTTTCAAGAAAAGATTGGGCAAACTACTTGTCCAGGAGTGCGTATGGTGGTCTGGCTGGGTTGACCTTGATCTGAAATCCATAAAAGCAACATGGATGTTGGAGAGAGAAGGGCCGAGCGAGGGGGAGGCGTCAAGCAGGGACTTAGCCTGGAATCCCTATGTAGGCACAAGAGGGTGAAGTCTGACCCCTCCGTTGAATGCTGTTGAACCTCATTTAGTGTTATCTAGGTGCAGTCTGTTCTGACCTAGGCTTCCCAAGAGCATAAAACAGACTCCTTGTCCTGATAAAACCCCCTTTTTATTAAGTTACTGTGAATTCCTCTCATTCAAATCCAGCAAAGTCCTTTAAGGGAGAATTTACAATCACAGACCTTATCTGGCTTGGAGAGCTGCCAGGCCGATATCTTCAAAACTTGGCAAGGAGTCACGAACCAATTAAGCGAACTAATTGTCTCCTGCAAACTCCACTCCTCTTTCGCTCTTATTTATTTATTCATTCATTCATTCATTCAATTAATTAATTTATTATTCATATTTCTATGCCGCCCACTCTCCGAGGACTCTGGGCGGCTTACACCAAAGACAGTATACTAAATAGCATATTGCCCCCTAACAATCTGGGTCCTCATTTTACCCACCTCGGAAGGATGGAAGGCTGAGTCAACCTTGAGCCGGTGAGATTTGATCCGCTGATCTGCTGAACTAGCAGTCAGCTGAAGTAGCTGCAGTACTGCACCCTAACCACTGCGCCACCTCGGCTCTATACTATTCCCTCTGGGAGGGGCCATTCACCATCCACCTGTGGCTTTACTACCGAATGTTCCTTAGCTGTTCCCTTCTCCTGGCAGCTCTGCGCATGCACATACTGGGAACAGGCTTCAGCTGTTTGTCTGCCTCACTGATGTCCGACTCCGAAGGCAGCTGACAACTGTCAGACAGCCCTGGCCCCCTCTCTGCCTCCGACGCAGAGCCTTCATCAGAGCCTTCCCCGGACTCCAGGACTGGCCCATGTTCCTCCCCAACCTCCTCACTGTCTGAATCTGCCACCAGCTCCACTGGCCGCTGGTGGGCCACAACACAGTCAGAAGATTCCTGTGTGTTAGGCTCAAGCAATAAAAACAAAATACTTCCTTCTGTGTACTGTTTGTTTCCTGTTCGATAATCTGTTCTCCCCTGTTCGATATTCACAAGTCCAGGGAGAAGCGAGAACAGTTCCGAGGCGCTCGTAAATTACAAGCACGCTCCAGGGGGAAGAAACCAACGATAAAACTGCATTATCAAATGTCATAAATATTTATTACATATCAAGGAAGGAAAAAAAAAATACCCCAACAGTTGATTTTTACAGCTGTGAAAGTCTATGGAACTTTCAGAACAAATGTTTGCCATTATATTCAAAGTATGATTCTCGCGCGCGCTCGCTCTCTCTGTTTTTTCTTTTTTTTTACAAGCTTTGAAAACACACACAGGAAAAAAAAAAAGAGAGGAAAATAATACATTATTTACTTGTAGCATTGAAAAAACAATGGCCAATACAATTAAGTTTAAGACACTTGGTGGTATAATTTAAACTTTTGAGACTCACAAGAGGATAAGCCACAGGCTGACAGCACAGAATCATTGAGAAGTACAAAATCCTAGTTAAGAGTTAACAGTCAAAAGGGGCACAATCCAGCAACAAAGTTAGGTGTGAGTAAAGCCATGATCCGAGAGGCATCGAGAAGGGGTGGTGGTGGTGGGGGGGGTGCTTAAGCCCAAAAAGATTTCAGGTGATTTTTAATTCTCTGATCGACCCATGGAGCATGGCGTGGGGAAGAGGCCATTCCAAGCCCATTTTTAACTTGTATCAAAAGTGAGAGGTTTTGGGTTTTTTTAAAAATTTTTTGAAATAAATAATTATTTTTTGAAAAAGGCAACCGGGTTGGTATTTTGAGGGGAGGGGGAGGAAAAAGAGGTTTCGCTTCCTATCCTGGGAGCTTCATCAGTTCTATTGGACGGTGTGGGAAATGGAAGGACAGCTGAGATAATTGGTGGAGGGGAACGGTAGGTTCTGACAGGATGGTGGTGGTGTGGTCCGCCGGCAGCCTGCCGAGCTGGCAGCAGAGTCGGAGAGTGAGCCGGTCCTGAAGAAGGCTCGGACGAGGGTTCTGCGTCAGAGGCAGAGATGGGGCCAGGGCCATCTGGGAGTTATGTGCAGACTCCAGAGTCGGACATCAGAGAGGCAGAGGTACAGGGGGAGCCTGTTCCTAGAGCTGCCAGACGGCAAGAAGAGTTAAAACAAAAGGGACAACTCGGAGGTAAGGCTTGGAGATGATTGGCCCCTCCCATAAGACATAAAGAAAGAGCAAAGGCACGTGGGCCTTTGCAGGAAGCAACGTTGTGGATGGTGTCGGTTTGTCCTTTGAAGCTTCGTTTTTGACTCTTGTGTTTCCGTGTGGCCTTGCCAAGATAATTGCCAATTAGGTCCTCGGCAGCGTGTCAAAGAAGATAAAGGTGGGTGTTTACCAGCCTTATCCGAAGGACTGCGGCAGACTTCTGTTGGACTATTTATAAACTCTTGGTGATTCAACACGTGCTGTGAATGAAAGGAATTCACAGCCCTTAAAATTTAAAAAAGGGCTTTTTGGGACTAATTGTGTGCTTTTCACTATATCAGGAAGCCTAGGTCAGAACAAGTGGTGAGGGAAGGTGAGAATGGAAAAGTTGTGTTTTCTTTGTAGTTGACTTTGGGCCAGTTTCTCTCAACCTTGGAAAGAAAGAGGCGAGTTCTGAAATCTTGCCGAGAAAGCTGCCAGGATTTCTCCAGGCAGTTTCCAGGAGTCAAATTGAACTCAAAGGCACAACAAACAAACAACATTAAAGACAGCAAAGTGGAGTTGAAAATTGTGAGGTTGTTGGGCGTTCTCCGAGCCTTGTTGCTTTCTTGTAGACTTTTCATTACCCAGATAGGTAACACCATCAGTGCTAGAAGGGAGGGGATTTGTTCATTTTATATACAGTTGTCTTCTCCCTTCTAGCACTGATGATGTTATCTAGCTGGGTCATGAAACGTCTGCAAGAAAACAACCAAGCTCAGAGAGCACCAGGGATTCCACAGTTCAATCCCGAGCTACAAATCGAGCAGAGAGGATTGCGGGAGAGGATCGGTAACAACTCTCGAGAGCCGTTGTGGTTACTTGGGAGTTTTATTTGTGACCTCAGGGTCATCTCAGACCAGTTGCCTGCAAAGAAAGCACAATTTTCCCCCCATCAACTCATCTCAACCGTCAAAAACTGCCCTTCCATCTCCCACACCATGCAATAGAACGGATGAAGCTTCTAAGGTGGGAAGCGAAACCTCTTCTTTCTCCTCAGGGAGGGGGAGAAAAAATCCATCCAGTGGCCTTTTCAAAAAAGAAAAAAAAAGTTTTTAAACATCACTTCTGATCCAATCGCGATGTGGTTGAAATGAGAATCTTCACCACCACTTTTAACTTGCAATTTCTAAATCGTCCGGCATGGGATCCATCTTCGGTGAAATCAACCAGAGTTGAGTGGCGTTAGCAACAGCTGGCCCTGGAAAGGGGCTGCCACTTTTACTCATCAGTAAATCACAAGAGTGAGATTTCAGCGTCGTAGATTTAAGGGGATTTAAGCGGTAAACGTCACCTCGATTTCTCCCATTCCTTCCTGCCAATAGATCAGTTGTGTCCCCACCACCACCGATTCTTCTTCTAAGGCGCTTGGACCATCCAAATGTGATTTTACACCCATAACTAGATCACCAAATCAAAGGTGAAAGCTACATCGTGCTTGGAAGCAAGAACGAGGAGATGTGGGGGAGAAAAGGTGGAATGGAGGTGGCCGAATCTGCCTTCCTTCTCCATCTGGAGAGTAAAGGGGCACAGGGGGAGTCACACCTAACTCGTGCCGGATGATGCTGGAGGGCGCTCTTTGGAAAAAAAAGAGAGGACAGGAAAACAAGCGACCAGTGTCGACGACAAACGGATTTGTACACGCATCAGCTTCTGTCCAGCGAGAGGAGTTATTCCGTAAATGTTAGCAAGTCATCCTTGCCGAAAGCACCCACTCACTCTCCCACCTCCAATGTAGATGATGGAGGAGGAGGAGGAGGAAGAGGAGGAGGAAGAGGACAAGGAAAAGAGGGGAGAGGGGAAGATGGAGGAGGAAGGAGCGGAAGAAAGGAGAAAAGGGAAGAATGAAGAAGAAAAGGAGGAGAAGGAATGGAGAAAGAAGAAGGAAGGAAGAGGAATGGAGGAGGAGGAGGAGGGAAGAAACAAGGAGGAATGGAGAAAGAGGAAGGAAGGAGGAGGAGGAATGGAGAAGGAGGACAAGGGAAGAAAGGAGAAGAAGGAAGAGAAAGGAGGAGGAGGAGGGAAGAAATGAGGACTGGAGAAGGAGGAGGAGGAGGAGGGAAGAAAGGAGAAGAAAGAGAGGAGGAGGAGGAAAAGAAGGAGGAGAAAGAGGAGGAGGAGAAGGGAAGAAATGAGAAATGGAGAAGGCAGAGGAGGAGGAGGAGGGAAGAAAGGAGAAGGAGGGATGGAGAAGGAAAGAAAGGAGGAGGAAGAGTTCTTCCTCTGGAGACATCAGGATACCTCAGGGAAAACATGGAAAAATTTAAGACACCAAGTCAAATGGCACAAATAGAACAGAACGTGCAAAGCCGACCGCAGCAGATCAGTGTGTAATAATGTTAAACGCTACAATTGTGGCTGCGATCTTGGAAAAGAGGCAAAACGTTTTGCTACGTTTTCTGAGCAAAGGTGGTTCGTTTTGCTAGGTCCCGTTTCCTTCTTCTTCTTCTTCTTTTTATTTATTTGCAACAGCGGAAGATCTTACCGGGCAGGGGAAAAAAACGCTGCTCGGCCTTTCCGGTTCGAGAGGAAGACAGAAACAAACAAACAAAAAACCCCCCGACAGATCAGCCTCCTTCCGTCTCTTACGACTACCACGCCCAGCATCCCCAACCAGCATGAGCCGGTGCTGAAAGAGGAGTACAGTAACTCGTACCAGGTGCCAGGCCGGAGAAGGTTAACCTGGTTTCATTGTTTCAAGAATAAGACCGTGTGTCGGGAAGCAAAGTGGGAAAGTAGCCAATGGGTATAGTAAATTCTACAACCCCTTAAGTTTAAGCCGTAAGGAAAAATGTTCTCGTGAGCCAGAAGACTCCGCTGATCGACCCTTTGCCTCAACCCACTCCCCACCACCACCCTGATTGCACATTCTTTCAGTAACGGAGATAGGAGCGATGAATAACCGTCGCCTACAATTTGTAAACACAGCTCCGGGCCCAGCGGAAAACCTTGCCTGGCATATAAAGAAATCAATATCAGCACTGAATCAAGGACAAACCCCCTCCCCGTGGATTTTAATCCCGGTTTCCTTTTGGCAGGAAAACCTGGTTGTCCGTATTTTTTTTGTGGCTGGGTAAGCAAAGACTACAATGTTTCACCTAAGAGGCAGTTGCGGCATTCAGCCGCTATCGGGAGAACCGGTAGCAGCGGCGGCTGCGGGAGGCTCCGTCCACCCGCCCGGATGTCATCACGTCCCATTTTTTTGACGCTCTGCAGATGTGCGGAAGGCCCTTCACATACGAGGAGGCGTCGCGTCCGCTCACATTTGCGAACCGGTAGCAAACGTTAAGCGAATACCACTTCTGCTAAGAGGCTTCGTCCGCCAAACCACAGCGAAAAGAGTTGCCCGCGTGAATGAAAAATCAGAATTAACCACGGCTGGGAGCGTATTAGATAAGAGTCATGGCCTTTCGGGGGAAAAAAAAAGTCGAAATTTAAGCAGTTTTCCTTCGCTATGTTTGGTTTCTGTGGTTTCCAAAATTGCCTTTGGAGTGGGGGAGTGAGGGAGGAAACCCCGATACTGGATGGATAAATTTCTACTATCACCACAATTTCAAAAGGGGTGACACACTCATCACACAAATACAGCACCGTTTTTCACCATGAAAATGGTAAGGGGTGGAAGATTTAGCAGGATTTCCCGGTTCAATGGGGGCCACTTTTTTTTTTTCAATGGGGAGACTCTGCTTCAAGGCAATATTTGAATTAGGGACGTCACAAGAGTGTCTCTGTTTTTTTGTTTTTTTTTGGAAGTGGTAAAAAAGCAAATTTGGCAAATTTGCGGTCAGGTGCCGAGCATCAGCGACGGAGACCCAGTTGGGGTCAGAGGGTAAGGCATCAGGCTAGAAAACCAGGAGGCCAAGAGTTCTAGACTGCCTTAGACGCAAAGCCAACGGGGTGACTTTGGGCTCTCTCAGCCCTGGGAAGAAAGGGGCAAACCAGTCCTGACCAGGAGTGAGTTCTACTTACCTTTACTACCGGTTTGCAATGGGGCCCGTTCTGCGTGCATACAGAAGCTTCCTGATGACATCAGGGTCAGTGGGCGGAGCCTCCCGTCGGTTTTACGACCGGTTCTATAGAACCGGTCCGAACCGGGGGCAACCCACCACTGGCTCTGACATTTTGCCGAGAAAACTGCCAGGATTTCTCCAGGCAGTTTCCAGGAGTCAAGACCGATTCAAAGGCACACAAAAAAAGAGAGAGAAACAAAATTGAAGACAGCAAAAGACGAGTTGACATTGTGAGGTCTTCGGTGTTTCTCCGAGCTTGTTTGTTTTCTCGCGGACGTTTCATTACCCAGCTAGGTAACATCATCAGTGCTTAGAAGGGGGTGGGGGTTTGCCCTGATGATGTTACCTAGCTGGGTAACGAAACGTCTGCGAGAAAACCACCAAGCTCAGAGAGTGCCAAGGACCCCTCATTTCAACCCTGAGCTACAAATCTAACTTTTGTAAAAAGTTGAAATGGTTTTAACAGTGTTTCAAAGCCAGCTGACATGTCCTATGTGTGGATTTGAATCTTCTTAACCTACCCTGCCTGGAAGACCTCTGATTGTACAATTATCGCGGGTGCCACAATCCTCGAGCAGAAGAGAAACATACCTCTCAGCAAAATGGGAGTGATAGGTAAGAATTACTCGGCTAATTTACAACAAGCGTCCTCCTGCCAACACACCCTCCCCACCGGCGAGATTTTTTGCAGCAGCAATATTACACCCTGCTTTTCCCAAAATAAAAAAATAAAATAAAAATGCTCTTTTGGGATCAAAGAGGTGCTAGCAGAAAGAATGTAGGGGGGGCGGGGCGGGGAAAGAGGATAATTTTCATCCCAAAAGCCACCGAGTCTATTTCTGCCCAAATCTTGGCGGCCCTACGGAGCTCGTGTGCCCTTCCCTTTGTCTGTCCCTTCATCCTAGCTTCTTTCCCTCTGGGACTTTTTGTGAAGGTTGGGCCCCTTTTTTCCAAAAGGGGCTTTATTCCAACTCCCATCGTCCCCGGCTGGCTCCTTCAGCCAAGGGGAAACCGGTGCGCGTGGTTTAGCGCCACCGATCTGCAGGGCGGTTAGAAATTAGAATCTGTTTGGAACGCGATGGGTAGATTCGAATTTCGTTGTGCGCTGGTCCTCGCCTTGCCGACTGGCTGTTTTTGTGAGACGTGGGGACATGGGCCGCTGTATCCTCAGGAAAGGAAGATCTGCATCGATCAGCTGGTGGCTTGACGGATGCTTCCTTATCCCGTCGTATTTCTTGGAAGATATCCCTGCAAACCCAACCCAATGCCTCTCTTCTATTAAATCTAGAAATTTGGCAGCTCGTTTCCCATCAGCCATGGGTGCGAAGTTTTATCTACCAGAGGCCTGGGCACCCCCTGGGAAGAGTGGGGCAGGCAAAACAGTCCAAAGGGTTTGTTCTATAGAACCATCCTGCCCGAGATGGATTTTAAGTGCTCTGTTCAACGAGCAAAAAACATAAGGCAATCGGGCGAAGGCCCAGAGGGGCTCGATCATGGAACCTTGGTGGGTAAAAAGAGGTAGGAGATCGAAGGCGGAGTGGAGGATCCACCGGGAAGGGTTGCAAAGTAGAGATCATCACCCCCAGAGGTGGGGATCCCTTCCTAGACCTGCCTCGTTCTAATCTCAGAATAGAGGTTGCAAGGAAGGAGGGAGGGAAGGAAGGAAGGAATCTGACAAACTGTTGAGACTCTAGAAAGACTGCGGAGAAGAGCAACCAAGATGATGAGGGGACTGGAGGCTAAAACGTATAAAGAACTGGACATGTCTAGTTTAATGAAAAGAAGGACCAGGGGTGACACGATAGCAGTCTTCCAATATCTAAGGAGCTGCCACAAAGAGGAGGGGGACAACCTAATCTCCAAAGCACCTGAAGGCAGGACAAGAAGCAACGGATGGAAACTTAACCAATGAGACAAGCAACCTAGAACTAAGGAGAAAATTCCTGACAGTGAGAACAATGAATCGGTGGAACAACTTGCCTTCAGAAGTTGTGAATGTCCCAACACTGGAAGTTTTAAAGAAGAGACCGGACAACCGTTTTGTCTGAAGTGGTGTAGGGCTTCCTGCCTGAGAAAGAGGGTTGGACTAGAAGACTTTCGAGGCCCCTTCCAACTCTTGTTATTCTGTATTCTGTTCTGTATTCGGACATTCATGAAAGCTAAGAAATGATCCGGTTCTAAAATGAAAAAATAAAATAAAATAAAATAAATAAAATTGACATCCTGCCGTCTTCTGTAGTCAAAAGCGGACTGTTTGATTCTTGGAAGGGTGTCGTTACTTGGACGTATTGCTTGGTCTGCCGATCGGAAGTGAGGGGGCAATAAATAAATAAATAAATACACATAAATAAACTAGCAGGGCAGGATTATTCGTGCGAGGGAGGACAAATCAGAGTCAATTTGGTGGCAAGGAAATAATGGCATCAGAGCAGAGGTCAGACGTCAGGTGCCAGTTTTTCTCTCATGGGCCAGGGTTACTTGTCCCTTCAGACGGAGATCCGGTTTCTACAGGTGTCTGAACCAAAAGTGCTTTTCCGAAAGGCAACTGGACTTTCTTGTTGGGGTTTTTTTTTCCCCCTTCCTTGAAGACGTTTCGCTTCTCATCCGAGAAGCTTCTTCGGTTCTAGCTGAATGGCGGGGAATGGAAGGATTTCTATTCATTTGCAGTCCTCTGGTCGTTAGCGCTCTTTCTGAGAGTCACGGGAGTTTTTCCAAGGAAAAAAATCCAGAAAAAGTCCAGTTGCCTTTTGGAAAAAGGGACAACCATGACCTGGATGATTGAGAATCTCCATAGACAAGGGTGTCTGAACAAACCGCAGGTCAGAAACTTATCCAATGTGAGGAAGGGCCAAGGAGATGGGTTAGGGCACATGGAAATGTCGCTGAGATTAAAGGTGGCTTTGAGAGGGATTTCCCTCCCAAGAGACGAGTCAGGGGACGTTTCTGGTGCCACCTTGCCTCTGGTTAAAACAGGGTTGCCAACTTTTTTGAAAAACCCAAAGCTCAACAGAGGTTGGAAGTAGCTTCACATGTCCATACCCCGGAGATAAGGTATCTCTTCCAAGGTTTCCTTGTCTCTCTTGAAAAAGCTCAATCGGTTACTGGATCCCAGCGGTCACCTTCAAATTTTAAACTCTTCAGCCAATCAATTCACGACCGCTAGAAAAAGTCACTCATCCAAAGCCTGCACGACTTTCAGATTGCAGTATTTTTCGAAGATGCCCGGGGATAAAGAAACAGCTGTATTGCTCTATCTAACCTTGTCTTTCTACTTGGCAGAAATTGGGGGAATCTAGAGAGACACTTATCCGCGAATCAAAATGAGGCAGGAAGGGGAAGAACAGATGTTCAGCTTAAGGAAGCTCTCGTCTACCTATCTGTTGTAACAGAAGAGGAAAAGCTTATGGTTTAATGGAACTGCAAGTTTTTTTGTTTTTTGTTTTTTTTGCAATGGATCAGGTTCCTTGACAAGATTTTTTTCCTAAGTAGAAGCAACCATCGTTAAGCGGACAGGACTTATATATTTGGGGTGGGGAGTTAAAACTGTAGGCGCTCCACCACTGGAGGATTTCAAAGAAGAGATTGGGCGACCGTTTGCCTAAAAAATGGGATAGGCTCTTCTGCTTGAACAGGGAGTTGGACTAGAAGACCTCCAAGATCCCTTCCAACTCTGTGATTCTACCACACCTTTTTAAATTAAAGAATTACAGATTTCTTCCCACCCACCCCCTTCCCCCGGATCAGACCAAAAAGCTCTTTCAAGAATGCACAATCAAATCTTGAGTGTGCCAAAGCAATCGATTGAGTAGAGATGGCCTGACCATCGTTTACTAATAACCTCTCCCTTCTGATCCCATCAGAAATTAGTTTGGCAGTCATGTGCAGGATTCGGAGGAGTGGGAGGGGGCAACTCCACACACCAAATACACCTTTGGATTGTGATGTTCGGGTCCAGCAGCCTACGCCCTACAGACAGTGACAAACCAGATGCTTCTAGAATCTTCCTCCTGGGGCAGACTGCAATGACCCGCTGCTTCGCTGCAGCTGTGTAATTAAAAATAAATATGGAATATAAGCGAAGACCCTAAAGGAAGCAGAATCCCTGGCCTGTTTCAGAGAAGGAAGATGGAGACCATTCTCGGCACGGATCCAGGACCCTCCTTCTAGCTTCAAATGGTGGGAAATGTCGGTCAGAGAACTTCCGTTCTCCATTCTTTCCATTCTGATCTCCTAATCTGGGGACAATCTCCAAGACTGTCCAAGGTCATCACCATCCCCCAGCGCCGATGGAGAAAGGGAAGGTGACTGTTGATCGTTGCCATGAAGGAAGGGAGCACTTAGAACTTGCCCCACCCCTGAACTGTCAGCAGTCTGGTTCCTCGAAATCTACGTGCCATGTGAAAATATAGAGGTTTAATCAATTCACTGATTAAAACTCATCCAATCCTTCACCCAAAGCTTTTTTTTTTTTCAACAACACAAAAAAAATTGGGTGACCGCTCTTTTGTCACCAAAAAGACTATACACACGCATACAGACACATCCCTGGCCTCTCGTTCGATCAATCAATCGATTGAAACAATTCAGGTATACAGAGTTGGCCTCTCGTTCGATCAATCAATCGATTGAAACAATTCAGGTATACAGAGTTGGCCTCTCGTTCGATCAATCGATCGATTGAAACAATTCAGGCATCCAGAGTTGGCCTCTCGTTCGATCAATCAATCGATTGAAACAATTCAGGCATCCAGAGTTGGCCTCTCGTTCGATCAATCGATCGATTGAAACAATTCAGGCATCCAGAGCTGGCCTCTTGTTTGATCAATCAATCAATTGAAATCATTCAGGCATCCAAGCTGGCCTCTCGTTCGATCCATTGATCGATTGAAACAATTCAGGCATCCAGAGCTGGCCGATCAATTGATCAATTGAAACAATTCAGGCATCCAGAGCTGGCCTCTCGTTCGATCAATCGAAACAATTCAGGCATCCAGAGCTGGCCTCTTGTTTGATCAATCAATCAATTGAAATCATTCAGGCATCCAAGCTGGCCTCTCGTTTGATCAATCGATCGATTGAAACAATTCAGGCATCCAGAGCTGGCCGATCAATTGATCAATTGAAACAATTCAGGCATCCAGAATTGGCCTCTCGTTCGATCACTCGATCGACTGAGACAATTCAGACCTCCAGAGTTGGATCCCTGGGCTCCTCTCTTGGATTGCCTGTGGTGACCACTTCTAAAATTACTAGGACTTTTGGCTGTGATGGATACCGTTTTTAAGAGAGCTATACAAAATGGGGGTGGGGGCAAAGGCAGAGAATGGGGGAGGGGGAGGGGAGTGCGTGCAAAGATGGGTCCTCCCGGCTGTCTTCACTTCAAGTCAATGACACCTTCGTCAAATGAGGTCCCGAGTTGGAAGCGAGGGCTGGGCTGGGCCTCCTCCTCCTCCTCCTCCTCCTTCTCCTCCTCCAGTGGGACAGGGTCAACGTCCGAAACGGTAGAGAAGTGAGGCTCTTCGGAAGTGCTCTCAACGGAAGTCACAACAAGCCTGGGGAGAGGAAAGCAGAAATGGGAAGAGTTGGGTGGGTGGGTTGTAGAAGTACGTCATGGTCTTCATGGCTTGTTTATGTTGCATCCCTTCTGGGAAGAGATTCCGAAGCATCGATAGCAGGACTTGCTAGATTCTGTAACGGCTTTGTTCCTTATTATGCTATCCGTCTTGTAAACTCGCAGGATTCTTTTTTTTTTCTCCCGCCATGTATATGTGTACATCTGAACTAGACTGTGATGTTTCTGTGTCATATATGTGTGTCTGTATGTGGGTATATGAATAAGGATTGTCTTTTGAGAGCTGAATGCAACGAAATTTCATTTTAATGAATGGTGATTAGTGTACATTTAAAATGACAAAAGTTTTCTTCTCTTCTAAATTCATATTCTACTCTACTCTACTCTACTCTAGAGTAAGAGGTAAAGGTAAAGGTTCCCCTCGCACATCTGTGCTAGTCGTTCCCGACTCTAGGGGGCAGTGCTCATCTCCATTTCAAAGCCGAAGAGCCAGCGCTGTCCGAAGACGTCTCCGTGGTCATGTGGCCGGCATGACTCAACGCCAAAGGTGCACGGAACACTGTTACCTTCCCACCAAAGGTGGTCCCTGTTTTTCTACTTGCATTTTTTTACGGAGCTCACCCCGTTACGCGGCACTAGGGATTCGAACTGCTGAACTGCCGACCTTTCGATCGACAAGCTCAGCATCTTAGTCACTGAGCCACTGCGTCCCCTGTATGGTGATTAGTGTACATTTAAAATGACAAAATTCTATTCTCTTCTAAATTCATATTCTACTCAACTCTATTCTAAATTCATATTTTATTCTATTTTAAATACCTATTCTATTCTATTCTATTCTATTCTATTCTACTCTATTCTACTCTATTCTACTCTATTCTAAATTCATATTTTATTCTATTTTAAATACATATTCTATTCTATTCTATTCTACTCTATTCTAAATTCATATTTTATTCTACTTACTCTACTCTACTCTACTCTACTCTACTCTACTCTACTGATCTTAGAAAGGTTTTAGCTATCACAAAAACGTTAAGTCAGAACAGTGGCCTTGAGATGAGTCCTTCGGGAGTAGGGCGGTATATAAATTTAATAAAATGAAAATGAAAAATGAAAATGCATCTTCCAAGCTAAGAATATAGGAAAACTACCTTGGATTGTGTTGCACCCAATGTTATCCTCTCAATGAATGTATACTTCTAGTCTTCATCTACAGCTTCAAAGTATCAGGTACTTTGGGAAACTGGGGTGCAGGCTTGTAGCCTCCCCCCAACTCTCTCCCCAGTCGGTTGCTGCTTACCTGTCGCTGCTGGAGGACCGTAGAGTTCCCCGTTTGTGGGGGTCTGATTGTTTCAATGGAAGCTTCTTCTGTTTTGGGCCACCTTCGGACTTCGAAGAAGGATCGTTTAAGAGACCTGGAGAAACCAGGAAAGAACATCCGTCAATCCTTGGAAGATGTTTCCTTTCTTGTTTTCCTAACTCCAGAGGGTCTCTAAGGTGGGTAATAATTGTCAGAAATCATAATCATAATAGTAAAACAATAAAGATGGGTCTCACCAATGCCAGCCTTATGAAGAAGCTTGCCTACACCTTGAAACAAGAAACAGAACAAGGCTCGCCATGATAGAGGTATTGAATACCAGAGACTTCAGTTGGAAAGCCAAGAAAGATCTTTGACCTACTGTTGTCCTTCTAAAAATTAAATTGGGACGGGGGTTCTGACTAAAGAGGCCGAATTAAAGAGGAACATTGGAAGTGACTCTCAATTGATCCATCCTAATATCATCTATACTCGTGTTTTTTCAAACTTGGGGACTTTAAGACAGGTGGACTTCAACATTCCACAATAGATGACTCTCACTCTGTCAAGGACCTAGGAGTACTCATCTCAAATGATCTAAGGCTCAGAGCTCACTGTAACAGTGAGCATTAGGGCATTAAGAGTTGTTAACATAATTTTGCGAAGCTTTTTCTCCGGTAACACTGTACTGCTAACTAGGGCATACAAAACCTTTGCCAGACCAATTCTCGAATACAGCTCGTCTGCCTGGAATCCACACTGTATATCGGACATTAATACAAGTGAGCGAGTCCAGAGGTGTTTCACCAGAAGAATCCTCCACTCCTCTGCTCACAATAGAATCCCTTATGCCACCAGGCTTGAAATTTTGGGCTTGGACAATCTGGAACTGTGCCACCTGCGGTCCGATCTAAGCATAGTACACAACATTGTCTGCTACAACCTCCTACCTGTCAACGACTACTTCAGCTTCAACCACAATAACGCACGGGCAAACAATCGATACAAACTCAAGGTAAACCGCTCCAAACTCGATTGCAGAAAATACGACTTCAGCAACAGAGTTCAGCAATGCCTGGAATGCACTACCTGAGTCCCTTGTTACATCCTCAAACCTCCATAGGTTCAACCTTAAACTGTCTACCGTGGAACTCACCCCATTCCTAAGAGGTCCGTAAAGGGGGGGCGTGCATAAGCGCACCAGCGTGTCTACCGTCCCTGTCCTACTGTCCCCATTTATTTGTATTCATTTCATGTGCTCACGTCCATGTTTATACCTATACCTGTTATCTCGTACGTATTTGACAAAATCAATCAATCAATCATTCAACAAACAAACAAACAAACAAACATCAAGCAACCTTGACCAACAGTTCTCCAATATTGCAGATGCCGGAGACCGGTAATGTAATATTTCAGAATGCAAAAAAAGATACTCTAAAATAAAACTCTCTTATCTTTTGCAGTCGCCAAGCTAGGTTTGTGACTTTGAGCGATGATTGTGTCAGTTTTGAGTCACAAAGAACTAAAACTGCAGGAGATCCCAATGCAAATAATAATAATAATAATAATAATAATAATAATAATAATAATAATAATAATAATAAACATATGAAGAATGTTGTCCCGATTGTAATTGGAGCCCTTGGAGCAATACCCAAACGGCTACCCCGCTATTTAGAAATTCTAAATTTGCCGGACTTGAACATTTTGACTCTACAAAAAACCACCTTACTTGGAACAGCTTACATCCTCCGACGATACCTTAACAGTTCCTAGGTCCTTGGTTAGGACTCGAGCTGCTGAGCTATTAACCAGCAGCTAATAATAATAATAATAATAATAATAATAATAATAATAATAATAATAATAATAATAATAATTGGAGCCCTTGGAGCAATACCCAAAGGGCTATCCCGCTATTTAGAAATTCTAAATTTGCTGGACTTGAACATTTTGACTCTACAAAAAAACCACCTTACTCGGAACAGCTTACATCCTCCGACGATACCTTAACAGTTCCTAGGTCCTTGGTTAGGACTCGAGCTGCTGAGCTATTAACCAGCCTCAAAGGCTGTGAATCTCACTAAAGATTAACCAATAAATAATAGTAATAATAATAATAATAATAATAATAATAATAATAATAATAATAATAATACCGCTTTATAAAACCTTAGTAAAGCCACATCTGGAATATGGCATCCAATTTTGGTCACCGCATTATAAAAAACGATGTTGGGACTTTGGAAAAAGTTGCAGAGAAGAGCAATTAAGATGATTCAAGGCCTGGAGACTAAAACGTATGAAGAATGGTTGCAGGAATTGGGTGTGGCTAGTCTAGAGAAAAGAAAGACTGGGGGGGGGAGGATGGGACATGATAGCAGTCTTCCCGTATTTGAGGGGCTGCCCCAAAGAGGAGGGAGTTAACTTATTTTCCAGAAGGCAGGACAAGAAACAACGGATGGAAACTAATCAAGGAGAGAAGCAACCTGGAACTAAGGAGAAATTTCCTTATAGTGAGGACAATTAACCAGTGGAACAGCTTGCCACTAGAAGTTGTGGGTGCTCCATCACTGGAGGTTTTCAAGAAGAGATTGGATAGTCATTTGTCTGGAATGGTATAGAGTCTACTGCTTGAGCAGGGGGTTGGACTAGAAGACCTCCAAGGTCCCTTCCAGCTCTATTCTGATCAATCAATTAATTTTTATGATGCAACCTAAGAACTTTTCCCTGGTCCCAGAGGCCAAGGCTCAAAGTTGGTCCGAAAAGTCCTGTTTCATGGATTTATTCGGAAAATGCTCTCGCAGTCCTTACCGAGCAATTCCTTGCGAGTTCGGCTGGCAATCTCTTTGATCTCTATCCGCGACAAAGAGAGGGAAGGTGCCACCGGAATCGGGGCCATGCCAGATAACGTCGGGGTGGTGATGACTTTGGGCACCATGGGAGACTTCAGCGGGCGCTCGATGCTCCGGCCAACCAGATTGCTGAGGGGGATTTTGTAGATATTCCTGCACGGAGCTTCGCCTGGGAGGAGGAAGAGAAGAGTGCTGATGACACCCAATGTGGCTTAAGGTAGTTGGCCAAAGAGCTGATAATCAACAACCATTCCTGGAAGCTTTGCCTTCCAGATACACTCATATTACAGATGATCCTTGACTTACAACCGATTGTTTAGTGACCGGCACTGAAAAAAGGGTCCCAACAATAAAAGTAGCTAAGGATAGATAATTCTTTTCAATTTCGTACCGAGTTCATCTCCGTTTCAAAGCCGAAGAGCCAGCGCTGTCCGAAGACATCTCCGTGGTCATGTGGCCGGCATGACTCAACGCCAAAGGCGCACGGAACACTGTTTCCTTCCCACCAAAGGTGGTCCCTATTTTTCTACTTGCATTTTTAAAGTGCTTTCGAACTGCTAGGTTGGCAGAAGCTGAGACAAGGAACAGGCGCTCACCCTGTTACGCAGCACTAGGGATTCGAACCACCAAACTGCCGACCTTTCAATCGACAAGTTCAACGTCTTAGCCACTGAGCCACCGCGTCCCTCTTAACCTCTATGATGGGGTAAAACAGAAAGCCTAATATTGGGAATTGATGTCGGAAAGGACCGACGCTTTAGCAAATCAGCCAGTTGATGGTCTCCAGACCAGTTTCCTTACCTTCTGCTGTGGAAGGAGAGAAAATGAGATTTTCTTGAACGCAAGGAGTCTGAGGGGACCCAGGCGAGCTGGTCTCCTTCGAGCTGCTGTTGGACACCTCGCTCACTGCTGTGGCAGCTCTGAAGTAGATATCTGACTGGAAGGAGAAGTGAGTTGAGTTAGCAAAGGGAGCTTCTCGTAGCCCTTATCTAACGGGGGCTCTCTCTTCTTTAGAAAGCACCGTCATAACTGTGGCTGAGAAAAAGAAGATCTGCAAACACCCAGCGAATGGGAGATGCTGTTACAGGCTTCTACAATAAATGAACCTTTCGTCTGCTATGCAAACAGAATAACGATGTTGGAAGGGACCTCGGGAGGTCTTCTAGACCAA